>NW_006204331.1:1094008-1094377 GCF_000334495.1 Tupaia belangeri chinensis
GCTGGGGGCGCGGTCCTGAGCGCCTCGGTCAGGGGCGCCCCGTAGCAGCCGCCAGGGTCCCGGGGCAGTTCTGCAGGCACGTAGGGACCACGGAAGGCCCGCAGCGCACAGTCCTCGGGCGCCGCGGGCGGCGGGAAGAAAGAAGCCTCGCCGGGCTCCAGGCCGTCCAGAGGAGAGCGCTCAGGCGTGGGCAACCCCAGGCCGTCAAACTCGGGGCCAAGCGGGGGCAGCTCGCGGAAGGCGCGAGCTGAGCCGGGCGCCGCGGGCAAGGGCTCGGGCGCCTGCTGCGGGGGTGCGAGGCCCGGGAGCAGGAGGCCAGGCTCCAGCCGCCGGGCCTCGCGCGCCTGCTTCTTGCGACGCGGCCGGTAC
>NW_006204331.1:1094413-1094780 GCF_000334495.1 Tupaia belangeri chinensis
CGGCAGGCCCCAGTCAGTGGACCGCCATCGGGCGGGCGGTCGCGCCCTGCGTGCGCCCTGGGCGCGCCGCGAAGCCAGGGCACGGCCTCCGCGCGGCCCCGACCCTCGCCCGGCCCCTCTGCCCACGCCCGGCCCCTCTCACCCAACATCTTGCTGAGCACCGCGTTGTGCAGGTCCGGGTTCTGCTGGGCCAGCCGCTTGCGCTCGTCCTTCGCCCACACCATGAAGGCGTTCATGGGCCGCCGGATGCGCAACTCGTCTGCCGTGTGGCGTTCCCCGCGGCCGGCCGGGCTGAGGCCATAGCGCCCCGACTCGGGGCTGCGCGGCGGGCTGTGCTGCGGGCTCGGCGGAGAAGCGGGCGCAGCGG
>NW_006204331.1:1095114-1110687 GCF_000334495.1 Tupaia belangeri chinensis
CCGCGCGCCCTCTCTGAAGAAGAGCCCCGAGTGGGAAGGGGCCGGGGCTTCTTATGGGGCTGTTGGGCTTTCAGAGTCGAGCTTCCGCCCCACCCACGGAGCCAGACCCCGGGAACCGTGGGCGGGTGGCAGACTGGGAGGAGGGGACCTCTGTTAGCGCCAAGTTCTGGGAAGGTCGCCTTGGCTCTGGGTAGCCCTTCCTCAAGCCTAGCGGAAAAGCACTGGACTGGGGGCCGGCGGAAGGCTTAAAGGTTATGTCTCCGGGTTCCCGTAGTCGACCTCATTCAAGTCCTAGACCCTGTGGCCTGAACTCACACCGGGCACGGGTGCGTGGAGAGGAGAACGGAGGAGAAGGGATTGCAATGTGACACCCCACCCCCGCCCCAGGGTGATTTCTTGATTTCTGTCTGTCCAGCGAGTGTACATGCCCTATACCAAAAATCATTATTTACAAAAAAATACAAACAACCTTGGGACCAGCAGTTAGCGTAATGGCTATGTTGCTGGACTCCCATGTAGTCGACCGCGGGTCAAGTCTCAGACCCGGTGGCTTAAACTCACGCCAGGTGCGTGTGCATGCGTGCCCAAGATCCCGAGAGAAGGATGGAGGAGAAGGGATTGCGGCGTGGCCGTCCCCCCTGGGGATGATTTCTCGCTTTCTGTTTCTCTGTTGCTCTCCATCTTTCCTGTGAACGCATGCGCCCTGTAGCAGAAACCTCTAAAAAAAAAAAATGGACCAGGGAAAAGCGTGTTTTGGTAAAGTGTGCTCTGATTATCCAAAGGGCCCTCATACCCTCAATCCTTCACACACAGCGGGGTGGGGGGCTCTTACAGCATGGGGATTCGGACCTCCTCCAAAGCCTGCCCGGCGGCTGGGGGAGAAGGTGACCCTGTCCCCTCTGCCACTCCCAAGCGAAATGAGCTCTGGAACAAGGCGAAGGTGACGCCCGGAGAGGGAGGCAAGACCCTGTACCCAGATCGTGAAGAGCAGGGAGGGGAGAGGGGCAGCGGGTCAGCCTCTCCCCTGCTTCCAGGCCAAGGAAAGGCTGGGCCATAGCCCCTCCCTGGGGGCTTGTCTTCATGGAACCTCATTGAGTCCTCGACCTCATCCCACCCCAGCAAGGTGCAGCTCCCTGCAGGGTGCGTCCCTACTGGGGAAGGGCTGAGGGCCTCCTGCTGGGCCAGACTCTCTTCTGTACTCTCTTCACAGCTGGAGGCTCCATGGCGTCCCTCTGGTGTCAGGAGCTCCTGAACACTGGGAGTTCCATGTCTCGAGGCCACAGGTGTCAGTGACCCCGGGCCTGTGTGGCCAGAGGCTCTCTCTGTCCCTGGTAGACCACAGAGCTTATGAATGGGTGGATCTGACAGCACCCAGTGATGGGTAAGTCCGACCGTGGGGAGAGTTCAGCACCCTCAGGGGTCCCCTGATCTGAAGGCATGAGGTTTTCAGCTGTCCCCGCATTCCAGGTCACATTCTGTCTTACAAAGTCTTGGCAATGACCAAATGCCTGGCCCGGTTCCTGGCTTAACCTGCAGGCCCCAGATGGAGGACTGATGTCGAGCCAGTGCAGGTGACCGGGGCTCAGAGACGGTCTCTGATGCTTCTTGGAAGCTAGGCAAGGGGACAGGGGTGGGGAGTGATGCCAGCTCTCCTTCGGCCACATCTTGGGGTGCATGGGTGGGCCGGGAAGCTGGCAGAGGGTTGGGGTGGTCCAGCCCTCGTCTCCTCTGGTCCACCCTGGCCTCCCCTCAGCCAGGGCCTGGCAGGGCTGCTCAGCCCACAGTGCTATGGGTGTAGTCTGGGGTTACCGGAGCTGGCCTAGGCTGCAAAGGGCTCAGGATGTTGCCTGGAGTGTGGAGAATCAGGCACAGAGTCACCGGGTTCCCCCATGCTGGGATGGCTCTGCCTGCCTCACCCTCCGCTGCCCCGAGAGCTCAGAGCCTGCTCTGACAGAGGCTCAGAGCGCCAGGTTCTGCCCACCGCCCATCCCTGGCAGCTGCCTCACCTGGCACCACCTCCCTCCTGGCCATGCTGTGGGACTCAGGTGCCCAGCTGTCACGCCCTGGAGCCAGCTGGATGCAAGCACCCTTCCCTCTTCAGGGTCAGGCGGCTATCCCCGGTGCACCGCCTGGGCCCAGTCTGGGAGCCATCCAGCTGGGACAGTAATAGAGTTGGGGACTGCAGTCAGGGTCGCCCTGACCCTGGTGTCACAGGACTGGGTGAGGGCCTTTCCAGGGCTGTACAGGGCTGGTGTGGGGGCGGCCAGATGTGCTGGGGGGGGGCACCCAGTGTGCGCCCGCGTCTGGGTCCCTCAGCTGTGTGTGGTCTGCATGGGGGCCTCTGTGGCCTCCACCCTCAAACAGAAAGGGCGAGCTGGGGGCAAGGTCCCTTGCAAATGTGGGCTGGCCCAGGCATTGGGTGGACACTGCCCTCCATATATTCCCCTCCCTCAGCCTGGACCAGACCCCTTGGCCTCTGAGTGAGGCCTGCAGAGGATACTGGGTAGCCCTCTCGGTGGCTCTGGGTGGGGGCTCCGCCTGGCTCTGCTCCTGGCTGGGGGCGGTGGGACCTCCCAGGCGCTGCCTGGGCACAGACCTCCCAGGCTCCCACCAGCCCAGGCCCTGCGGCTGCAGGAGCAGGGAGGCTGGGACCAATTACTGAGCACTGCAGGCTGGGCCTCCTGCTCCCAGAAAGGGGGGTGGGAGCCCTGTCAGAGGCAGACCCAGGTCGGGGTGCATTTACCTCCTCCTGGCAGAGGCTGCAGGCCTGGCCTGACAGGGCAGATGCTATGGGCCTCCAAGGGCTGGCGTGGGGAGGTGTGAGGCTGGCTCAGGGCCTCTGAGGCAGCCACTCAGTGCTCCAGAGCCAGGTGGGTACGTACGTGTAGTGTGTGCCTCCTGGCAGTGACAGGTTGACATGGGCCCCACCTGGAGACAGCGGGTTCTCTGGACCTCCTGGTCAGTCTGTGTATACAGAGCCACTGGGCTGCCAAAGGCTGCATCTTGCTTCTGGGGAAGGGCAGGTGGAAGCGAGGGCTCACGCTTGCCCTGGTGCTGAGTGGCACGCAGGCCTGGGCATCTGCATGGGCCTGGGCAGCAGTGTGCCTGTGGGCAGCTGGGCTGCGGGAGGGCAGAGCGAGCAGTGTGGGGGCCCCTCAGGGCGCAGGTGTGCAGGGCCACTGACAGGTCTGTGCAGGATGTCTTGTGGTGTCCAGCCCTTGTCCGACTGGATGTCAGAGGACTGTGGTGGGTGGGCTTCTCGGGGCCATGGGGAACAAGGGATTTGGGACAATAGCACCGTGGGTGAGGTTGGGCTGTGGCAGCTGGTGTGTGGTGGACAGGGGCCAGGTCCCATTGGTGGGAAGGCATCTGTGGTGCCAGGGTCCTGGCCACACCGCAGCTGTCCCCAAACTTGGGTGCTTGGGTGGGCCCCAGGCTGTGCCCATGCCGAGGGGAACTGCAGCAGAGCAGGGGTGTGGAGCTGTGAGCAGTGCTGCTCTGGGCCCCACGGACAGTGAGCCCCGGGCTGGGCTGTGCTGGGCCGGGCTGGGCCACGCCAGGTTTCTGCAACGACTGCTGGGAGCGGCAGGAAGCGGCTCAGGAAGGAAGGCTGGCCCCATGGAGGATGGAAGAGGGGCGGCCCTGGGCTAAGGAGGCGCCGGGCCTTCCATTCCTTCTGCTGCCCAGTCCTGCCAGTCCCAGCTCTGGCACTCCTGAGGCCCACCCCTGGCTCCATTCCATGCCACTGACCTGGCAGCTGCCGTGCTCGGCCTTCATTCAGTCCGAGGCCCTGGGTCTTGGTGTCCCTGGGCCTCTATGTGAGTGTGCCTTGGTGGTGCTCTGCAGGGCACGGGGGCTCTGTGTGTCCTGCTCTGGGGGTGTATGCTCAGGTGCCCTGACTGCTCTGCCCTGGGTAGGTAAAGCCTGCATGCCATCCCTCTGCCTGCCCTGGGATCAGTGGTCAGTGGCTTTGGGGCCTACCTACCACCTATGTGGGGTCACTGAGTAGGCAGGGGCGTGGCCTGTGTCCTCACCCTGCCCCAGGCTCATTCATCCGTCCGTCCATCCGTCTGCTCCCTGTTGAGTACCTGCCTGCAGCCAACCGACCTGCTCCACCACGGCCACTCCCGTTCTGGAGAGACAGTCAGTGAGGGCCCACAAAGGCTCGGGTCCGAGTGCCAGCACAGGGCTAGGTCAGGGTGCTCACTGCCTACCCTGTCATGAAATAACTGTTTTTCTTTTCTTTTTAAGAATTATTTTATTTATCTTTATTTATTTATTTACTTTAATTTGAACAGAGAGAGATAGAATGAGAGAGAGAGAGAGGGAAAGTGAGAAAGCAAGCTGCTTTCTCAACAGTGGTCTAGGACTTGAACCGAGAAATCACCCCCCAGGGGGATGGCCACGCCGCAATCCCTTCTCCTCCATTCTCCTCTTGGGATCTTGGGCACGCACGCACATGCGCCCGCTGTGAGTTTAAGCCACCGGGTCTGGGACTTGAACTGCAGTTGGCTACATGGGAGTCCAGTGACATAGCCATTACGCTAACTGCTGGTCCCATAACTGATTTTCTTATGGCAGAGACAAGCAGGTACAAGTGACAGGACAGGGACGCAGAAGCAAGCACCCTCAACAACCCCTAGCCTAGCCCTCTAGCTTTTCAGGGTTGGGGCACCTGCTCAGTGCTTTCAGGCTGACCTGGGGTTCTGAACCCACAAACCTGTGGTAGCCATGTGGCTCCCAGCTCCTCAGTCTGGCTCACGAAAACTGTGCTACCAGGCTGGGCCTCGGAAGTGACTTTTGAGCCAAGACCTGTAGGAAATTTGTGCAGTGGACATGGGGACCCATGGGGACACGTGGGGACATGTGGGAGTAGTGTTGCACAGCATAGGAGTACAGGGGCAGGCTCAGGTGGGAAGAGCAGGAGTGCAGGGGGGTGGGGCTCAGAGGAGGGGCGAGGAGGGCCTGGCTTTTTTGTCTGAAGGAGACTTGGGGGCAGGAGGGTATGAGATGGGTATGTGGCAGGCAGGTTGGACTCACCACCAGAGAGAAGGGCAGGGCCTGGCTGGGGTCTCTCTTCAGCAGTCCTGGGACCTATGAGTGTGTTACAGCCCTGCTCACCTCACCCTGCTGGGGCCCTGGGGAGGGAGTGGGTGGAGTGGCCGCCAGGCTGGCGGACTGGCAGGCAGGAGGGCGGGCGTTTCTGGGAATTGTGAGGGGGAAGGCATTGTTAGAGTGAGCCTGGAGCAGGCGCCAGAGCCTCCAGGGGAGGCCTCCTGCACCCCAGCACTGCCTCTGGGGAGGGAGCTGGGCCCAGGCCAAGGCCAGGCTGGGCTGGGGACTTTCCAAGAGATGCTTTCTGGGCCGGTGGCTCTTCCCATTCTGAGGACAGGGAGACTGAGGCCCCAAGAGCCAGTGCTGCCGTGTTGCCGTGGCCAGGCTGGGGGCAGTGGCCCAGCCGCTGGCCCTGGTCCTGGTAGAAGTCCCTTATCTCTGCCCAGCGCTTACACCCAGGACCACCTGGATAGGGTCAGTTTGGGTCAGCGCCCCTCAGCCACTATGAGGCACCTGCAGCCCCAGGGCAGGTTGGAGGGGCTGCTGAGGTGGGGTCCTGGGGACACAAGACCCCCCCACACATCATGAGCCCGTGTGAGTCTGGCAGCTCGGGCCTTCCCACCACTGCAGCCCTGCCCAGCCAGAGGGGAAGCATGAATGCCGGCCACTGGGGTCACCCGCCTCTGAGAGGGCGGGGGTGGGGGGACGCCACAAATAGAAAATGAATGGCCCAGCTTCCCTCATTTCCTGCTCTGGGGCGGGGAGGGGCAAGCCTCTGGGCCAGAGGTACAGCTGGCTGGGGGGCGGACCACCAGTGTCCTCCCTGCTCCCCTCAGACCTGCAGGTGGGGATGGGTGGGGATGTGTCCCCTCAGTAGGCCACAGAGGCCTGAGGGTGAGCTCTCAGTCTCCCCATAAAGACGGCAAGGGCGGAGAGCCCCTGTGCCAGGGATGAAACCCTAAAAGATGCTGGGGGGCCTCAGCCCCAGGAGGGGCAGGGCTAGGAGCTCCTGGAGGACATGGATGCTGGGGGCAATGGAAGATACCTCCTTGGGCCAGCAGGTGGCATGGCGGTTAAGGGCGCATGAATCCTACTTGGCCGACCATGGTTCGAGTACCGAACCTGGTGGCTTCCTTTCTCAACCCCCTTCCAATCTGGTCAAATTAAAATAAATAAATAAAGTTAAATAAAATAATTCTTTAAAAAAAAAAGAGAAAGTCGGGAACCAGCAGTTAGCTTAATGGCTATGTTGCTGGACTCCCATATAGTCGACCGCGGTTCACGTCCCGGACCCGGTGGCTTAAAACTCACGCCGGGCACGTGTGCGTGCGTGCCCAAGATCCCGAGAGGAGAATGGAGGAGAAGGGATTGCGGCGTGACCATCCCTGGGGGGTGATTTCTCGCTTTCGGTCTCTCTGTCTCTCTCTGTCTGTCTGGCGAGCGCATGTGCCCTATAGCAAAAACCTCTCAAAAAAAAAAAAAAAAAGAAAAAGAAAAAGAAAGTTACATTGTCAGGCATTATGGAAACAGACACTCCTTCACTGTGGGACTCCCCAGCAGGGCCCTCTTCCCTCTCTCTGCAGGTCTCTCAGAGCTTCAGGCCACAGGGAAGCTAGTGAGTGGGGTAGGCCGGGCTTGAGGAGGGCCTCCCCTGTGCGCCCCCCTCCTTCCTTCTTTCTCATGCCCTCCTCTTCCCTCCTCCTCTCCCCTCCCAGAGTGCCCAGTAGGTGCTAGTCTGTCCTCAGGTCAGGGGTGTGCAGAAGGCGGACCACACAGGCCTCCCCTTCCCCTAACTGGCCATGTGGCTCTGTGGTATGTGCAACGTTTTTCTTTAAAGGAGTATTTTTTTATTTTTTAGAATTCTTTTTTTTTAACTTTATGTATTTGTTTTTATTTTATTTGACCAGAGAGGGACAGAGTGGGAGAGAGAGAGGAAGAGAAGGTGAGAAAGCAAGCCGCCGCCAGGTCTGGGGCTCAGACCAAGTTCAGCCACATGGGAGTCCAGCGCCCTTAACCACCACACCACCTGCCGGCCCCGGTGTGTGCAACTTCTGCCTATGTGTGTGTGTGTGCACACTTGTATGTGCATGTGTGTGGGCACTCCCAACTATCAAAGAGGAAGGTGAGTCTTTCAACTGCCTTAGAGGGCTGGCAGGGTCTGGAGGGATGCAGCCTGTCCAGGGATGCACACGGGGCTTCGGAGGTCCTAATGCCACCCACCCTGTGCAGCTTCTGAAGCACAAGACACTTTCCTTTGTCTAATTCCTAGGGGGTGTACGCACTCATCGGAGGGAGACAGAAAAAATGAAACGTCCCCCTGAAGTGTCACACCGTGGTCCCTTCTCTGTTTCTCCATCCTGTAGGATTTTGGGCACAGGCACGTTTGGTCAGTGTTTTTCTTTTCTTTTTCTTTTTCTTTTTTTTTTAAGAGTTACTTTATTTAATTTTATTTACTTATTTTTTATTCGACCAGAGAGGGACAGAGAGAAAGAGATGGAGGGAAAGTGAGAAAGCAAGCTGCCTAGTCCCGGGACTTGAACCATGTTCAGCCATGTGGGAGTCCAGCGCCCTTAACCACCATGACACCTGCCAGCCTCCCACTCAGTGTTTTTCAAGCTGCCAGTGCTGGGGTTTGAACTACAGTCAATCCTGTGGGGTCTGTGAGTCTGAGCCAGGTAGCTTGCTGGGGAAGCTCCTTGAAAGAGGCCTGGCAGGTTCTGGGGTGGAGCGCTGAGCAAGGTGCCAGAGGTTGGGGGCTCTTGGGGGCCCTGGGACCAGGGATCCCTGAGGAGGACAGCTCCAAGCTGATGCGGGGTGTGCCATTCTCTCTGGGACTGTCCGCCAGCTGCTTCCTATCACAGCTGGGCAGGGGCTGCTCTGCTCCGGGCTGGCCCTGAAGGAGGGTGGTCGTCTTCATGCCAGCCGGCTGGTAGCTCTCTCCTGCCATCTAGAGGCTGCTGCCCCACACAGGCCACAGGGGCCATCCACCTGCTTCCACCCACCCAGCAGGGCGTCCGGGGCCCAGGGTCCTAGGTCTCTAATGCATTCACGCCCTTCTCCCTGCAGAGACTGCTTCCACTCAGAACTGGATCATGCTGGAGTCTGGGGTCCCCCAGGTCAGAAGTACCCCAACTCCTTGGCCACCACCTCCATCTGCCCTGCCCACTCTCTCTGTTCCCCATCCATAGGCCAGGCTACCACTGAGCCCACCCACATCTGGCGCCTCAGGTTCTCCTCCTGCACCGGCACTGAGCCCACAGAGGACATCCCTCCTGCAGCAATCCCCCTCCCAGCCACTGCCCTCAAGAAACTCAGAGTTTGGGACCAGCAGTTGGCGTAATGGCTATGTCGCTGGGCTCCCATGTAGTCGACCATGGTTCGAGTCCTGGTCCCACAGGTTAAACTCACACCGGGCATGTGTGCGTGCGTGCCCAAGATCCCAAGAGGAGAATGGAGGAGAAGGGATTGCGGTGTGGCCATCCCCCCTGGGGGTGATTTCTCGCTCTCTGTCTCTCTGTCTCTGTCTTTCTGGTAGCGCATGCGTCCTATAGGAAAAGCCTCTCCAAAAAAAAAGAAACACAGAGTTTTGGTCTCCCTCTGGTGACCTCAGGGGGCCCAGTGGAGACCCACTGACACATGGCAGGCTCCACATGAGCTGTCTGATGTGGCCCCCCCCCCAGACCCACCAGTATCTGGTCCCAAGGGCCCAGAGCTCCCGGGCTCCACCTGATCTTAGCCATAGGTCCCCTTCAACTCCGTGTCCTTATGTGGGGATACGGGACCTCATGTGGCAGTACACAAAGTAGAATTTAGAGAATTACAAAGGAAACTGATTATGCTAACATAGTTATATAAATAATTTCTTTCTTTCTTTCTTTTTCTTTTTTTTTTTTTTTTTTTTGAGAGAGATATTGCTTTAGGGCATTTGTGCTTGCTGGAGAGACAGAGAGACAGAAAGCGAGAAGTCAATCCCTGAGGGATGGCCACGCTGCAATCCCTTCTCTTCCGTTCTCCTCTCAGGATCTTGAGCACGCACACACACATGCCTGGCATAAGTTTTACCTCACCAGGTCTGGGACTTGAACAGCAGTTGGCTGTGTGGGAATCCAGCGACGTAACCATTACTCTACCTGCTGGTTCCAAGTTACGTAAATATTTTCTTTTTTCTTTTATTATTTTTAAGATTTTTGCCATAGGGCGGCATACACTATGGGAACATTGAGAGGGATAGTGAGAGAAAAAGTGAGAAATCACCCTCCGGGGGGATGCCCACACTGCAATCCCTTCTCTTCCATGCTCCTCTCAGGATTTTGGACACACACGCACATGTGCCCAGCATGTCCTTCAAGCTGCCAGGGCCAGGGCTTGAACCAAGGTCAACTACATGGGAGTCTAGCACCTCAACCACTATGCCACCTGCTAGCCTCTACGTAAATATTCCCTGAAATATGGATGTGGATGTCTAAGTGCTGCTCTGGCCCACAGTGCTGCAGTTAGCCTTGTGCACCGACAGCTGGATCCTACGCGACTGACTGGTTCAAATCTCAGCCCCCCTCAGAGACTCGAAAACGCTCTAGGTGCATGTTCGCGTGTGGCCAAAGTACGGAAAGCCCTAGGCTTCCCTACGCCCTGCCCTAGCCCATCAGGGGATCCCACTCAAAGCTCCTAGATGTGCCCCGTCCGCCTCACCCCTCACCACAGACTGCAACGGCTTCTCTCTGCCCCATAGCTCAGGTAAGGCTACCGGGGCTGGGATAGAAACTCCGGACCACCATCCCACGTCCCGAGCCCAGGGCACCATCAGCCTGCTCCTGGGCCTCTTCTTCACTTGTTCATCCTTGTCCATCCTGGCTGGCCAGGGGCAAAGACTTCCAACCTGGATGGAGGAGGGATCACAGAGACCCCAAGGCAAGGCTCTGTGTTCCTAACCAGCTCTTTAGGTCACTGTGCGAGGGCATCTCTATGGGCTAAAACATTCAAAAGAGCCCAAATTTGGACATGCTGGGACTGGTCCCAGGGCTTGGCAGCAGAGAGAGCAGGTCCCACATGGCTGACAACGCAGTTTGAGCCTGGCCCTGGGGGTGGACGAGCATGCTGAGCAGGTGCATGTTTGCCTAAAATCCTGACAGGGTGGAGAGACGGACCACGCCCTTTGGGGGGTTCTTTCTCTTTTTCTCTGTGTCTCTGTCTCTCTCTGGCAAGGGCACAAACTCCTGGCAAGTAGTGAGTAAGTAAAAGCAACGGTCCAAGCCCCTGCCTGGGTGGAGTCCAGGGCAAGCCCCCTTGTGTCCTCCCATACTTTTGCTGTCTGTCCTTCAGAGAAATCAAACCAGATGGGGCTGCCTCACGGCCAGCCGGGTGACAGTGACCTGTTGCAGTGTGTGCTGAGACCTGGGCCTGGCCAGGGCATCTGCACGAGGAACCTGATGAAGCTCTGGAAGGCCTGTCTTGGCCCTTCTTTCTGCTCCACGCTGAGTGCTTCTGGCATTTTGGGGTCACAGAGCACACTAGCCGCCTGGCCGGCCCACCACAGTCTGGTCCACACTTTCTGCCAAAAGGGGCCTTTGGTGCTCTGGCCTCTGTCCGTGTTCCAGGGTCTGTAGTCCTGGTTCTTGGAGGTCTCCTCCAGGGGAGTCCCTTTAGGTGGTCTTTTTATTAACGCACTTTCTTTTCTTTTTCTTTCTTTCTTTCTTTCTTTTTCTTTTCTTTTCTTTCTTTTTTTTTTTTTTTTTTTGAGAGGTTTTTTGCTATCGGGCTCGTGTGCTCGCCAGACAGAGAGACAGAAAGTGAGAAATCACCCCCCAGGGGGGATGGCCACGCCGCAATCCCTTCCCCTCCATTCTCCTCTCGGGATCTTGGGCACGCACGCACATGTGCTGGCGTGTGTTTTAAGCCACCGGGTCCGGGACGCGAACCGCGGTCGTCTACGTGGGAGTCCAGCGACATAGCCATTACGCCAACTGTTGGTCCCACACACTTTTTTTTTTATTTCAAGAAAAACAGCTTTAGTTGTAATAGATCAAAATAAAAAAATGTGAAGAGAAATTTGCTTAAAACTTAAAGCCAGGAAAAAAGTTTGGATTCAGTTCAAGCAGTAGGTAGATGAACCTATCAACAGTTCAAGAGAAGCCAAAATTCCTTAAATATGGAAATCAAAGCATTGAAGAAAATCAGGAATGTTTTAGTCTAAAGTAAAAGTAAAATCTATTTCACTAGTTCAGACTCATGTAATTGATCTCTCTTCTATTAGTGTTACCGTGCTCTGACCTTCCCATTTACATTCTGGAAGTCAACATTCAACTTCAGACTCGTCCCTCCCCTCAGGCCGGCCATTCTCTTGGTTGCTTTTTGTGCTCTTATTTCTGTGTGTCCAACTTTAGTCTCCTGGTGTAGCTCTCCCTTCAGCATTTTCTTGGAGAGCTGGTCTGGTGTTGGTAAATTCTTTCAGGTTTTGTTTATCTGAGAATGATTTTGTCTTTTTTTCCCATATGAAGAAGGATAATCTTACTGGGTATAGTATTCTTGGTTGAAATTGCTTTTCCCTTAACACTGAGTATATTTCCCATTCTTTCCTTGCTTTCATTGTTTCCAATGAAAGGTCCGACGTGAGCTTGATGGGATATCTTTTGTAGGTAACTTACATTTCTCTCTTGCCATATTTTGTCTCTGGTTTGGGTCAATCTGGTTATGATGTGCCTGAGGGAACATCTTAGGTTGATTCTACGTGGGGTCCTCTGTATGTCTTGGGTCTGGATCTTTGAGTGCCTCTCTAGGTTTGGGAAGTTTTCTTCCAGGATGTCATGGAGTACATCATCAACGCCCTTATGGGTTGCTTCACCTGCTGGGATACCAATGATCCAGATATTTGGGCATTTAATGGTATAGTACTACTTGTATGTTATTCTCATTTTTTTTTTTTTTTGGTTATTTTCTCAGTCTTCTTGGTGAATTTTTCCAGGTCAGAGGTTCTGTCTTCCACATCTGAGATTTGATCTTCTGCATGATCTAATCTGCTTTTTATATTTTCAATGTAAGTTTTGATTTCCTGTATTACAGCCTTCATCTCTTAACAATTCTGTTGGGGAACCAGCAGTTAGCGTAGTGGCTATATTGCTGGACTCCCACGTAGTTGACAGTGGTTCGCGTCCCAGACCCGGTGGCTTAAAACTCACGCCAGGCGCGTGTGCGTGCGTGTCCAAGATCCCAAGAGGAGAATGGAGGAGAAGGGATTGCGGTGTGGCCATTCCCCCCTGGGGGGTGATTTCTCGCTTTCTGTCTCTCTGTCTCTCTCTGTCTGGCGAGCGCACGCGCCCTATAGCGAAAATCTCTCCAAAAAAAAAATTCTGTTTGATTCTTTTTTATGATGTGTACCTCCTCTCTCAGATTGTGCAAGAACTTCCTCCCCTCCTGACCTTCTGGAACTTGGTGTCTCTTTTCTCCTGCATCTTCTGGAGTTCATTGTCTCCCTTCTCTTGCATCTCTATTAGCTTTCTCACTATGAATATCTATTTCACTAGTTCAGACTCATGTAATTGATCTCTCTTCTATTAGTGTTACCGTGCTCTGACCTTCCCATTTACATTCTGGAAGTCAACATTCAACTTCAGACTCGTCCCTCCCCTCAGGCCGGCCATTCTCTTGGTTGCTTTTTGTGCTCTTATTTCTGTGTGTCCAACTTTAGTCTCCTGGTGTAGCTCTCCCTTCAGCATTTTCTTGGAGAGCTGGTCTGGTGTTGGTAAATTCTTTCAGGTTTTGTTTATCTGAGAATGATTTTGTCTTTTTTTCCCATATGAAGAAGGATAATCTTACTGGGTATAGTATTCTTGGTTGAAATTGCTTTTCCCTTAACACTGAGTATATTTCCCATTCTTTCCTTGCTTTCATTGTTTCCAATGAAAGGTCCGACGTGAGCTTGATGGGATATCTTTTGTAGGTAACTTACATTTCTCTCTTGCCATATTTTGTCTCTGGTTTGGGTCAATCTGGTTATGATGTGCCTGAGGGAACATCTTAGGTTGATTCTACGTGGGGTCCTCTGTATGTCTTGGGTCTGGATCTTTGAGTGCCTCTCTAGGTTTGGGAAGTTTTCTTCCAGGATGTCATGGAGTACATCATCAACGCCCTTATTGGTTTCTTCACCTTCTGGGATACCAATGATCCAGATATTTGGGCATTTAATGGTATAGTACTACTTGTATGTTATTCTCATTTTTTTTTTTTTTTGGTTATTTTCTCAGTCTTCTTGGTGAATTTTTCCAGGTCAGAGGTTCTGTCTTCCACATCTGAGATTTGATCTTCTGCATGATCTAATCTGCTTTTTATATTTTCAATGTAAGTTTTGATTTCCTGTATTACAGCCTTCATCTCTTAACAATTCTGTTGGGGAACCAGCAGTTAGCGTAGTGGCTATATTGCTGGACTCCCACGTAGTTGACAGTGGTTCGCGTCCCAGACCCGGTGGCTTAAAACTCACGCCAGGCGCGTGTGCGTGCGTGTCCAAGATCCCAAGAGGAGAATGGAGGAGAAGGGATTGCGGTGTGGCCATTCCCCCCTGGGGGGTGATTTCTCGCTTTCTGTCTCTCTGTCTCTCTCTGTCTGGCGAGCGCACGCGCCCTATAGCGAAAATCTCTCCAAAAAAAAAATTCTGTTTGATTCTTTTTTATGATGTGTACCTCCTCTCTCAGATTGTGCAAGAACTTCCTCCCCTCCTGACCTTCTGGAACTTGGTGTCTCTTTTCTCCTGCATCTTCTGGAGTTCATTGTCTCCCTTCTCTTGCATCTCTATTAGCTTTCTCACTATGAATATTTCATTTTTCATTTTAAAAATTATTAATTTAATTTATTATTATTCTTCATTTTGACCAGAGAGAGAGAGAGAGAGAAAGCAAGCTGCCAGGTCTGGGACTTGAACCCCACAGCTCTGGGCCTGGCTGGACCCTGGGGACAGTCGACCAAGTGGGAGTCCAGCGCCTTAACCACCACGCCACCTGCTGGGCCCCACTATGAATATTTTAAATTCTTTATCTGACATTTTCATGAATTCCTTCATATTCTCTGGCTCTTGGCTAGATCTGGGGGGCGGGAGGGTGGAGTCTGGACAGAGGGTCTTCGGTGTTCGTAACCCCTGAATGGGGCCTCTCAGAACTCAAATATAGATAGCTGCTGGTTGGCTTGTCCTGGCTCCTGGCTAGATCTGGGGGCCAGGGGGGTGAAATCTGGGCAGAGGGTCTTCAGTGGTCGTAATCCCTTTAGGTGGTCTAGATGACCCTTGCAGGCTGGCTGGGCAGCCCCTGCAATGTGGATCTCCAAAGCCACATCTCAGGGTTCCTGCATAAGGGTGTCCCCAGCTTGAGCTACAGGACCCTGGCTAGTCCCTCAGTCTGGCTGGTCTCTAGGCACAGACAGGTTGCAGGTGTGTGACTCCAGGTTGCCCTGGTGTCCCTGGCATGACTGGTGCTCAGAGGCTGCACAGATGCTCAGACCATAGGATTCTGCCCACGGGGACTTGAGGGTCCAGCCAGGCCCAGAGCTGTGGCTCTGGCTCACAGTGAAGGGAAGTGCCAGAGTCGGTCTGGAAATGAAGGCTCCATGTTCACCATCACAAAGCCTGTCTTGGAAAAGTTTGATTCCTCCAAGGAACTTCCTTGTGATTAAGATGAACCTCGGCTGGCTCCATAGTCTAATAGTTAAGGGAATCAAATGTCACATACCAAACATGGTTCATATCCCAGCCCAGGCAACTTGAAACATGCCAGGTGTGTGTGTGCGTGCCCCAAATCCCAAGAGGATGGAGGAACAGAGATCGGACTGCAGCAGCGTGACCAGGCCCATTGCGGGTATTTTCTTCCTCTCTGTCTCTGAGTCTCTGGTGAGCACGTGCACCCTCTGGCAATTAAGAAAAAAAAAAAGAATCCCATAGCTGACCAAGTTTCCGTTTTCACTTTGGCTACTGAGAAGCTCAGTCATATCTAATTAATGCCACTGAGAGCCCAAGGCATAGCCAGCCCAAGGCATTTGGGCATCCCACCTGCCTTCTGGCAGTAGTTAGTGAGCCTCAAACACTGACGATATCAGTCCCTTCTGCACCATCGCTCAGAAACTAACCCCTCCAGCAGACCTCCCAGCACCCACATCGCTGAGGAGGAAGTGGCACTGGGGGGACAGCGGCTCCTGCACCTCTCCCCTCCCCATCTCTCAGGGCTGCAGCACTCTCCCTCTGGCTGGGTGCAGTCTAGGACCCTGGGGACCCCAGCAGTACTGGTGAAAACAAGAATGCTCACCCCCACGCGCTGCCCGGCCCTACCCTGTCACAGCACCCCATCCACCCAGAGAGGCAGGCACTGCCACCCCGGATCCCGGGTGGGGACGCCGAGGCACGGGGTCATCCGTGCGATGTGCACAGCCAAGTTCTGCACCGGGCAGGTGGTCCTGAGGCAGGGCCCTGGCGACCCCGGCCCGCGAGAGCTCTGGCCCACTCACCGCCCCGCTCTGCACCGGTGACTTCGGCTCGGGGACGAC
>NW_006204331.1:1111012-1123488 GCF_000334495.1 Tupaia belangeri chinensis
TGGACGAGACCCTGACCCAGCAGGGACTCCGGGACGCCGGGAGACCCCGCACCCGGGCAGAGGCCGCCGGCCTGGACCTTGCCGGACACCATTGGCTCTTGACTCCCGCCAGGGTGAGGCCCAGCAGAGCCGCCCCGTGCCCGGCCTGTCCCCCCGCTAGAGCCCGCCGGCCAGTGGACGCTTTCCTTGTCCCCCTAGCCCGGCTTTGCGGAGACCCTGGTCTATGGGATGCCCCGACCTGTCGCCCAGCCCAACCCTAACCCTAACCCTAACCCTAACCCTAACCCTGACCTGAGCCCTGGCCAGCTGCGAAGTCTCTCCCAGCACAGGGACCATAGGCCTTCCTGGCCGGGGTCCCTTTTCCTGCCCGAACGCCCTCCCTGCACAAGAACCAGGTTTCTCTAATAAATTCTCTTCCTTCCTCAGCCAGGATTCAGTGCAGCGGCTGCGGGGGGCAGTGGTGTAGACGCCCTCAGGGAGGGGCCTTGCTTAGTAAGACCAGCGGCGGCAGCGGGTGCTGGAGCGCTGGCCCTGAGCCTGTGCGGGGCAGTTCCAGCCTCCCTGGAGGCAGCCTTAGCAGGTCCCTGTCTGGGAATGTGGGGGTTGCACCTGGGCTCTGCTCGCCCCTGGATGTCCGGAGTGGGTGTCCTGGGCTGGCGAGTCAGGGCTCTCCACAGCCTGCTCGGCTCCCCAGGGCTGGACTGTGGGTAGCTTTTTGAGCAGAGTCCAGTGCTGCTGGCTTCCTCTTGGTCAGGATTCTGGGCGGGGATCTGCAGAAGGCAGGTTCCCTCACTGCAGCGGGGAGCAGCCCTGGCCACTGTGCTGGCATCCAGAGGGCTGAGGACAGGGTGGGGCGCTCCCAGTTGGAGCCAGAACCTGAGTGGTCGCATGGGGCCATTTGGGGGTTCTTAGGCCTCTCTGGTCCTGAGCCCACGGGAAGCTCCCTTCCCTGGCACCCAGGGCTACCAGGGAAGCAGTGCCCTTGGCCCTGGCGGTCATCTGTCCCCTCTAAGGATGTCACCTCAGGGCTGGACTCTGCACGGCTGGAGTGAGGAGTGGGCTGCAGTCTGAGCAGAGGTGCCACCCACATGGGAGGGTCAGCTCCTTCTCTGGGCTCAGGACACCTGAGAGGCTGGGTGGGGGCCCCAGCCCTCCTGCCTGGGGAGAGCCACACCCATGACAACACGGTATCTTACCTGTCTTGGGAGCAAAGCTGGGGAGGCATTGGGCACAGTTGCAGAAGTGGGGGAGGCCTCTTCGAAGCATCCTCAGGACAGATTTGGAGGGATGGGGGAGGGCCTGAGGCCTGGAGATTCCTGGGCAGGCGTGCTCCCAGCGGTGAGGTGGCAGGTGCCAGGGCCTGGGTGGTGCTTGGCCCTCTGTGAGGCATGGAGGTGTGAGCAGGCCCAGTGTGCGCGGGCCCGGTGTGGTCAGGAGGCCCCCTGAACGGTGGGTCGAGAGCTGTGACTGCTGGGAGTGGAGGTGCCCTAGGTTTGGACTCGGCACAGGACACTGTTCCTGGTTGGCATCTTCCATCCGGTGGGTGGGGCGCTCTGAGGGAGAGGCTGCCCTACCCACTGGAGTGTGGACTAGACGGGGTGAGCATACCTGGGCCTACCTGAAGGGGCCTGTGGGGCTGTGGATAGGTGGCGGTCCTCGAGGCCCCTGTCTGCAATATGAGCTGGCATTGCCAATCCCCTGCTCTGGCTGGTGGCCTGATAAGGTCATGGTGAGGTTGGTTAGGCTGTGGGTTGGGTCACGTGACCTGCAAGGGCAGAGACTGCAGGGCAGCTTGTCCTTGCCCTCAGCCAGGAGTAAGCAGAGCATCGCAGAGCTCTGGCGCCTCTTAGAGCAAAATCATGCTCCCTTTGACCTCTAATTGTCACTGCCTCACGTTTCCCTGTGGGGCAGGAAGAGGGGATGGACCACTGAGGTCTAATGTCCTTTACGAGGGCTCCCTTCTTCCAGGGGGGAGCCTTGGTCCTACTGTGGGAGCTGCAGGCCATGCCTGTTATGTTGCACCTGCTCCAGGTCGGGTCTTGGCTGTTCCTAACCAGGGCAGTCTAAGGGGACAGTCCAGGGCACCTGGCCTGGCTCCCAGCTTCTAGGCCTTGGTGAGCACAGATGCCTATACCTGAAGAGGGCCCTGCCTTTGTGCTTGCTGAATTGGGGGAGGGACGTCTGAGGGTGACCCAGGCGCTCCTGGGTTCCTAGGGGGCCAGTTGCTATTGGGAGAGGTGTCTAGGTGCCCCTAGCAGTCCTTGCCCTTTGGGAGCCACCAAGGACCTGCGGAGAGCATCTGACCTCTGTCCCTCCTGACCAAGGCCACTGCCTTGCAGTCCACCCATGTTGGGATGTCTGTTAATGCTTTGCGGAAACAGAGCTCCGATGAGGAGGGGGTTGCACTGGTCAAGTCCCTCCGAACTCCTGGAAGAAGCTCCCAGGTGTGGGCCAGGCAGGATGGGCTGGGTACTGGGATGTGGGACGCCTGGGCAACACTGGCATCAGCCCAGGGTAGGGCATGTGGCCTGGGGTTCGGGGCCACAGCAAGTTTGGTCTGGGAAGTACTGCTCGGGGCTGCCGTTGGTCTATGAGCGCCCGTCAGGTGGAGGGTAGTCTGAGAGTTGTGGCTGCAGGGCCAGGGTGTGTGCTGAGGAAGGGGTTCCCAGAGACCAAGAAGAGAAGAGAGTTGAGTGCTGAGGTGGGAGGTCACACAGGGAAGAG
Source organism: Tupaia belangeri chinensis (assembly GCF_000334495.1). Classification (NCBI taxonomy): domain Eukaryota; kingdom Metazoa; phylum Chordata; class Mammalia; order Scandentia; family Tupaiidae; genus Tupaia; species Tupaia belangeri. Next base: position 1,113,737 of record NW_006204331.1, read on the forward strand.
TAGGGCCAGGAGGCTCCAGGGAGGACACCTGGGAGGGGCTGGGCTGAGTGAAGACTGCCTTTGGGGGCCAGTGGGCAGTTGCAGAGATGTCCCTGCTGGTACAGGGAGGTGGCCTCGCCCAAACCCTGGGCGAAGGTTCTTCCCAGACCCTCCCCGGCCCTGTCCATACCTGTGTGACCCAAGGCCTCTCTCCAGTCCCGTGTTCCTGTCCATACCTGTGTGACCCAAGGCCTCTCCCCAGTCCTGTGTGGGCATTAGGACATGAGAGGCTGGCCTCCAGCACAGGCCCAAGGCCCAGCTCTGCCCAGGGAGGAACTTGGGACATGCTTGATCTTTCCAGCCAGGATGGGCAGTAAGGTGGACCCCAGAGAAGTCCCACGCACTGGTCTGAGTGGGAGTGAGGTGGCCTGCGAGCACCCGTTTGGCTGGCTGGGCCAGGGTGGATGTCTGGCTGGTGGCCTGGCTGAGGCTGCGCCCCCTAGTGGTCAGCCCTGTCTCCCAGCCTCCGCTCACGGGTCCATCTTCCTCTTTCCACAACTGCAGGTGCTTCAGCTGGCAAAAAGCAAGGGTCAGGGGAAGGGCCTGCCTCTCCCTTCACCTGCGAAGGACACCTCCACAGCCACGGGTCCCAGGTGGCCCGTCTGGAAGGCGGGTGCATCCTCTCCTGCCTCCTGCTTCTGCTTCCTTAGCAGGAAAAGCGTGCTAATGTCTGTGTGTCTGGGCACTGCCCTTGGGGGCCGGGGTCACACACAGGGTGGAAGCCCTGCTGGCCCCAACCACTGGCTGTGTGGCTGCATGCCAGACTTCTCTGAGCCACTGGGCCCTTTCCCTGGGCTTTGCTCTCTCCTGGTCTGGCTGGCTCTGGCTGCCCCCACCGGGCACCACTGTGTGCTAGACCCTCCTCCACACCTGTCCAGATGGAGGTGAGGTGTCCAGCTCCCCGGACCTCACGGCGCATGGGGATGTCATTGCTGAGTGCAGAGAGGGGGCAGTTAGGACTGAGAGGCTGTGTGTCCTCGGCTAGCCTCAGTGGGAGGCTGGACCTGGACTTCAGCTGGTCGTGTGGCCAGAGCCCACCTGCACCCCCTGCCCCTTGACTCACTCCCCTCCAGGGAGTCGTGGAGTCCTGCGTTTCCACAGGGGCCACAAGGGAAGGGTTCGGGGGTTCAGCCTGGTCTTCAGGCAGCTCCATGTTGGGCCCCAGCCCTGAGGGCATGGGAGTGGGCTGCCCCGTTTCATGTGTACCCAGTGTCCCCTGCCACAGCAGACCCTGGCCTTGGGCAGCCCCACTTGGTGTCTCCTGAGGCTGCCGTCAGTCTGCCTGTCCCTGGCTAGCAGTGGTCTTGGCTATCGAGGTGGCAGGAATGACTCAGTCACTTCTGACTAGCTGGCGATGCTGCCTGGACACTGGCTGCCAGCTCCCATTCCTGGGTGCGCTCTCACCCACCAGGGACTACACAGCCCACTTGACAGGCCCCATGGCATGCTGGGGTGGGCTGAAGATAGGCGGGGCCGTGGGCTGTTGTCAGGACTTGCGGGGTGGAGCTGGGTTGTGTTGTGAATAGCATTTCTGGGGGCCAGCATCTCACAGGTGCACAAATCCCACAGTCTGAGTCCACAGGCCTTGTTTCACTCCAGCTGCAAGAGGCCAGAGCTGACCAGGGAACCACCCACCCCAACGATCACCTCATTTCCCCCAGTGCCCGTCGCCTGCGATACTGACCACTGTCCTGCAGACAGATCACGAGTGCCTGGCAGGCCCCAGCCCCGACACACACCCTAGGTGTGCAGAGTGGCCCCAGCCCTGACTGACTGCAGAGGGACTACCCTATTCCCCCAGTCCATTGCCGCAAATCTGGGTGTCGGCAGGGGGTCTTTGGGGACCCCAGAGCACTGAGATCCTGCATAATGCCCCTCTGGCTGCCACGGTGCTGTGCAGGTAGAGATGCAGTGAAGGCAGCTGTGCCACGGTGCTGTGCGGGTAGAGATGCAGTGAAGGCAGCTGGCCAGGGCTCCCTCTTGCAGACGACCACGTGGCTGTGAGTGTGGACTGTGAGCACCTGTCAGCCCAGGTTGAGGAATATGTCCCTTCTGCAGCAGAATACAGGGCTGAGGGTTTCTTGGGGTTGAGGCCCCCAGGCCCGACGCCCCCTGGTGGCTGCTGGTGCCCTGTTCCTGGGCAATCAGATGGCCTTGCCCTCCCTGGACTATCTGTGGGCTGATCCTGCCTGCAGGTGGGGTCTTCATCTCTGGGCTCTCAAAGCCGCAGTGGGGTCTTGGCCAGGAATGGGTCTCGTGAAGGCCCAGCCCTGAAGCTCCTCAGCCCACCCCCAGGCTTGGGTGGATGGACTGACCCATGTGGCTGGGCAGCCCTGGAGACAGTCCCTCACAGGGTGGCCTTGGCCTGGGATGGGTCCTTACTACCTGCACACCTTCTGGGACATTGGGAGCACAGACACCAAATGAAGAGGCAGGTGTGGAGTTGCATCTCCAATCTCAAGGACTCCAAGAACCCTGCCCTGCACTGGGATGTGCTGTGTGGAGCCATCGTGCCCCAGAGGGTCACCATAATGGCCTCAGAGGTGAGCTTTGTGGGGCTCAGGAGCCCCAGTGGACCTGGGGCTCAGCACTGGCCCCTGCCCAGGAGATGGCCAGTGACGAGCTCAGGGAGATCCACAAGGCCACAACAAGGGGGCCACTTGTGAACACAGGGCCTGCATGGGTGGCACTCAGACGAACCTGCTCACCTGAAGCAGGAGCAAGAGGAACACCATCGGCCCACATCACGGTACTGGGGCTCAGCTCCGCTGGGCTGAGGGACAGGTGCTAGGGCCGGGGTCCGAGCCTGGGGTTCTCTTGGGTCTTTCAACCATGACTGGGCTAGGGAGTGACCATCACTTTCAGGGACCACTCCTGTCACCAAGCACTGATGGCCCCCTGGCAGGCAGCACCTTGGGTGATGGGTTCTGGGTTGCTGAGTCTGGGGGGAGGTTGGTCCACTGCCCATGGTAGGTGCAGGACCACACTTAGACCCTCTGTGGGGGTGCGGGCTCTGGTAAGAGCTGAGGCAGCCTCTGCACCTGGGAGAGGCCATGAGACTGTCTCCTCCTGTGGCTACCTAGAGCCCAGGGGGCAGAGTCTCTTCCACCCCCACCACGGGCCCTTCCTGACGGGGACCCTCTTGCCCTCAGTTTAGAGTCCGAGACCAGTGGGGCCAAGGCCTCTGGCATGGTAGAACACCTCTTCCCTTCCTCCCCTCGAGAGGCCCAGCCCTGGAAGGTCACTGGGCAGCCTCAGATTAGGTCGCTGATGGGTTCCAGCTGGGCCAGCAGGGCCCAAGTCTGGGGATGTCCCTGCAGCAGAGCCTGCCAGGCACTGGGCTCCCATGCCTACGGGTGCAGACAGGCAGCTCTGACGAGCCTGTGACCATCTGTGCATACTGCAGTGAGGGTGGGAGGTGCTGGAAGGTGAGGGGGTGGGCCCGGCATCCCAGCCCCTTCCTGGAGGTATTTGGGGTGTGGGGTGAATTGTCCAGCCAGACTCCTAGGACCCTGGGGACACAGGCCACAAGGCTGACACACTCACCCTTCGTGCAGGTCTGAGGAGCCCCTTGCGGTTGTGCTGCACCCATGGGCCACGGTCAGCATGAGCTATCCCTGTGTCCTGCATCAAGTTTCTCCGGAGACCCCAGCAGGCAGCGCCCTGACCTGCCTGCCCAGACTGTACCCTCCTGGCCTTTCCCCACCATCACTAATTAAATGGCTCATTTGCCTTCTTGCTGCCTTGGGCCCTGCTCAGACGGGCCACTTGAGCTGGCGTGCAGGCTGATGTCTTTGCCCTGGGGTTGGGCTTGGCCCTGGTGGGGAGCAGTGGGCAGCTGGACCCTCAGAGAGGCCAGCTGTGCTGGTGGGATTTGAGGATGTTAAGGTGGCTCTGCTTGTGTGTGCACACATCAAAACTGAGCTGCCCATGCGTATGCACACACTTTGGACTGAGCTGCCTATGCATGTGTGCGCACATGTCTGAGTAGCCCATGCTTGTGTGCACATGTCTGACCAAGATACTCATACATGTACACACATCAAAACCAAGCTGCCCACGTATGTGTGTACACATCCAAGTAGCCTACGTATGTGTGCACATGTCCGACTCAGCTGCCCATGTGTGTGCACACATATGACCCAGCCGCCTGTGTGTGCACATCTGTCCCAGTTGTCTGTGTGTGTGCACACATCTGACCCAGCTGTCTGTCTGTGCACACATCTGACCTGGCTGTCTCTGCATGTGCATGCACATCTGACCCGGCTGCCCATGTGTGTGCGCCCACCTTGCCGAGCTGCCCTGTGTGTGCACCCACCCTGCTGAGCTGCTGTGTGGACAAGGTGGGAAGTGTCCTTGTGCAGACTCCTTGGAGTCTTGCTGGGTCTCGGCCCACTGCCTAGCTCAGCACCCTCCCTGCTGCCCCAGCACAGGCAGCTCCTCTTCAGGAGGGTTCCAGCTTCACATTGCATCAGGTCCCAGTGTGAGTGTCTTATCTTAGGAGCCTGCAAGATGGCGCCAGTGGCACTGTGCTCACCCACAGCCCTCAGAGCTGCTGTCATGTCCGTGTCCGGCAGGCCCTGAGCAACACCCCTGCATTGCAAGCCTTGTAAGGGACTGCCCTGCCATTCTGAGCCCAGGCCCAGGCCCAGAGCCATGCACTGGGCAGGGCTGAGGATGGGCTACTGCTCTGAGGAGGGTGAGGGGTCGTAAGGCAGAGGACACAAGGCCCGATTTCCTCACAGTGGACACCAGAGCCTCTGGCCCTGGGTCTGGGATGATTTTTCATTGGCTAATCTTGTCCTGTATGTGAAGGTTCTTAAACAGAAAGACTTTTGCTTTAAAAATAATCTCAATAAGACATTCTAACATTTTTTGGAGGGGTGGAGATAAATATGCAAACTTTTCTTTTTCTTGATAAAACACAGAGTCAGGACATGTTTCCAAGTTTAAAGTTCATGAACACAAAGTAGAAACTGGGTCCTGTCACCTTGAACTTGACGCTGGGGCGCCATATCTGGTTCGGAGGCTTAGGTCCGATTCTGGGGTGCAGACATCTTATGTAGGAAGTCCTCCTCACGGTACAGAACTGGGCGGCACAGTCTCCTCTCCACCAGAGGCATGTCCCGGTCCCACTGGCTGCTCAGGGAGGGGACCCCAGCACGGCTCTTCAGTTCTAGACTCCAGGAGGGCCCCCCTCTCACCACGCACAGGCACTGCGTCAGCCAGGCTTCCTGCCTGCTGCACATCTGGGGAGGGGACAGCCAGGAGACACAGCCCTTCTCAAGGGGGCTGGGGCTGCTTCCAGGGTGGAGACCCCAGCCAGCCTGTTTGCAGTGGGCGGCCTAAGCCTCGGAGGATGGTGCGGGTCCCTGCAGCAGCAGAGCACGGTAGGTGGGGGAGCTGAGGAAGCGAGGGTAGGAGTCGCGGTGCATGAGCGCGTAGATCTGCAGCTGTGCGTCGTCGAACGTGTGTGCGGACGGCTCCTGCATCTCCTTGTTGATGCCTTCCCGCACGCGGGAGTCCAGGCTCACCTGCAGGACGGGCCGGGGTCAGGAGTGGGGAGGAGCCCCTCTCCCCACGGCCACACCCACGCCGCAGCCCGTGCCCTGCTGGGCTGGCGCACCTCCTTGGGGGACAAGATGGACACGTAGTCCTCATAGATGAGACGAGCCTTCTCGTCTACCACATGCTGGTTGGCCTCAGCCTTCAGCTCCTCGCAGGCCAGCCAGAAGAGCATGTTCTCTTCGCTGTACTCGGTGCGCAGGAACGCTCGGAACACGCTGCGGCCTGCTGCACTGTGCATCAGCTTGTCAAAGGACTGTGCCCAGCTCTGCACCTCCTCGGGGCTTGGGGTGGCGCTGTGGGCACAGAGGCCGGGCCGTCAGGCAGTGTGTGTTCTGGCCAGTCCCCCCAGCACGCTCGGGAGCTGGACTCACCACACTTCACAACTGGGCAGGGGCTGCAGCTTGCTCTCCCGGGACACCTGCCACGCTCGCCGCCGCTCTTCATTTCTGGTGGCAAAGAGGGAGGTGGCACTGCCCCAGCACAAGCCCCCACGCAGGTGAGACCACATGTGAACCCACGCAGGCAGAGGCAGCGCCCAGAGCAGCTCGAGGACGGAGGGATCTGCAGACTTGTCGCTTGCTCACACAGGCCAAGGCTGGGCCTCTGCGCCTCCCTGTTTGGCAGTCTGACCCAGGGGCCCCTGTCACCTGCTGCCTTCAGGCTCCTCCCCCTGACCTCAGCCCTTTCGGAGGGGCCATGGAAGGGGTCCACCCTGCAGGCCTAATGAGTTACACTGAGTCTTGTCAGGCGATGTAGGACCCCTAGTCTTCCTGTCCACAGCTGTCAGGTGCTGAGGCCTGACCCTCACTCTGCAGGGAACCTTTCCTGCCGTGGCATGGCCATGCTGGGCCCACATCGATACCCCGAGGGACTCAGGGCTACTCAGTGGCTGACAGGGTGTCCAACCTGGACGTCCAGGAGGACCCAGCTCCCACCCCACCCTGCAGCCTTCTAGACACACCCCGAAGGCCTAGAGAAGTCTTATCTATCCGGGTCATGGCCGCTCACCAGAGAGCTGAACCCTCAATAGCTGGAAGCCTGAACTCTGAATGGGGCCTTTGCAAGGCCTCAACACAGCCACCAGCTTGCCTAGTTTAGTAAATCTTGCCAGCCCTTCTCCTGCCCTCACACCAACACGGAGACTCCTAGGCCACCCTCCCCATGCTGTCCAGGGGCATGCCCCATTATCTTGGGAATGCTCAAGTACCCCTAGGGGCCTGGGCACTGACCATTGATCCTCAGGCCCAGCAGTCCCTGGGCAGGGCATGCTGCCAATCCTGCCTACAGGTCACGCCTCGGAGGCCATGGGAAGCCCTGCCTGGTGGTGCAGGTTGTCCTGGAAGACGCTGGGTCCACGTGCCCAGGACTCTGACTACTTGAGGGCTGGGATGGGGGGGCACGGCATGGGGGAACCCTGCCAATGTGTAAGGCTCTCTCTCAAGTGCGAAAGAAATAAACTTAAAAACAAACAGAAACAAGCCATCGGAGGGTCTGGGAGCAGGCCCTGGGCCCACCCAGCCCCGCCCACGTACCGGGAGCAGCTGCAGCAGCAGCACCAGCACAGGCAGCAGGGGCTGCGGCCAGGGGCTGCTGGTGGGGACGCAGGGCTGGACATTGAGGGGGGCTGGTCCGCCTCCTCCGGCCCTGTGTGCTGGGGGAAGATGGGGCTGCCTCAGCTTCTAGGTGGGACTCACCAGACCCCACATGGCCCTCCCACCCACCTACCAGGGCCACGAACCTCTGACCTGGGTGTTCAGGACCCTGCTGTCCCCCACGGCCCTCCCATCCTCCCCGGGGCAGAGGTGGGTGGGGCAAGTACCTGCTTCTCGGCCTCATGCGGGGCCGGCATGGGTGGGTGGAGGAGGTTGCCCAGGCTCCGTGGTGCCAGCTCCAGGACCCTCAGCCTGGGGGTCTGGAGGGGTTCTGACTGAGAACTCAGCCCCTGCCTGTCACTTGGGAGGGGTCCTGAGAGGGTGTCTCCCTTTTTCCTTGTAGCCCTGGTGGGGCTGCTTCTACCCCACCCCCCAGCTTGCACTAGGGATCAGGGTCAGTGCGGAGGGGCTGCAGCAGCTTCTGCCTCTCGTCCCCAGATCAAGCTCACCAAGAGATTCTGGGGACACCTCGTGCACTTGGTCCCCAGGAAGCCGGAAGCCTGGGTTCCTCTTTCTTGGCTCCCGAGGGCCCAGGGCTAGTGGCTGGTGAACTGGGCGGGGCAGACATCTGGGACCACTCTTGTACCAGGGTGCTTCTGTCCAGACTTCAGAGTGGCTTCCCCCAAGGGTCCATATCTGTCTGCGGGCCCCAGGGGTGCCTAGCAGGCTGCAGTGTTGGGGTGAGTGGGATCAGGGTAGGACTTCCCAAGGGCATGGCAGGTGGGCCAGGGTGCTGGTGAGGAAGGGCTTGCATCTCCCAGGGACTGCGGTTCTCTGTCCTCGGTTGCCCCCTCCCCGTGTCACCCCCCTGCTGGCCCCCAGGGTTTCCCTCCCTTCCTGCCCTCACCTCTTCTAGAGGTTTGGGAAAGTGACCGCAGGCCCGCCAGCCAGGGAAGTGGGGGCGGCACCGGGCGGGGTGCCTGGTCCCCAGCTGGAGTGGTGGGGGGCTGTATCCTTCCAGGCATTTGGGCTGTACCTTCAGTGGTGGGGGTGCTCTGAGCTGTGAGTGAGCCCCACGTGCCACAAGAGTCCCGCAGGCCACAAATCCCAGCGTCCCTGCAGGATGGGGCAGGCCAGCCAATCAGCACCCTGGAGGCAGTTTCGAATGACTCCTCCAACTCCTGCCACTTTGGCCCAGGTGAGGGCCCTGGGCTTCTGCGCCTGTGCCTCCCCCACCCTCCCCTCAGTGTGCGATTCTATCATTTAATTTCCATCTTCCCAACGCCCCTCCCCCAGCTGCAGTCCTCTGAACCCTGTGTTCAGGCCTGGCCTTGGGGGGGCCCTATTGAATGGTGCTCAGAAGGAACTCACTTCGGGCACCAAGTCTGGGGGAAGGGGCAGGCTTCCCTGGGACTGTGCCCCTTCACCTGCCCAGCTTCCGCTGAGACCATGGGGTCGGCAGGATCCCAGCAAGCAGAGCGAAGACAGAAAGCAACCCACAGCTGGGCTTTTCCTTCAGGGCCAAGTTTCCAGGGAAAGGAAGGGGCGTGGCCACCTGAGGTCGCAGCTTACCCGACGGCTGACTTCCCCAGCAGGGCTCTTCCTCCTCCCGCCAGCCCCGCCCCCACACCCTGGCACCCAAGACCTTCCCTCTAGGCCGCCATCTCCAGCTCAGCTCTGAGCTGCGGGGTGCTGGGGGGGAGGCTGTCTAGGGGTGGGAGCTAGACTGCTGACCCAGACCCAGCTCCTTGCACCCTTCTGGGGTCAGCTAGAGCCACCTAAGGTGGATACCCTGGGCTGCCTCCTTTCTGGGGGGTGTGGGGTACAGGGTCTGAACCAGGGCCTCCCTGCTCTTCATCTTGGTGTTGGGGTGCTCTTCCCCCTTAGCCAGTCCCCCAGGCTTTGGCCACGTCTGGGAGAGGGGAGGCTGGACAGGCATCAGGTCTCTGGGGACAGTGGCTCCCTCGGGAGCGGCTGCTTTGCTCCACAGAAGGAAGAAGAACGTCCAGAGCCCGCCCAGTCCAAAAAAAGAATAAGAAAATGTGGCAATCCCAGAAAAAAAAGTCATAACCTTGGGGGGAGGTCTATTCCCACTTCTCATCCCACCTGCTGCACTCTGGTTTGTGGGAGCCCCCGCTGGCCCTCCTAACCAGTCTGCCTCTGAAAAGGAGGGGCTACCCACCCACCTCCCTCTTCAGCGGTGGGGGAGAGAGTCCAGACCGGAGCCTGTCTCCTCCAGGTACCCCTTCCTGCAGCCTCTGACGCCCCAACCCCTGCCTCAAGCAATTCACCATGGCGTCCCACTCACCAGCGACCAAAAGACGGGGTGGGGGCGGGAGGGACCAGGTTCGGGCCGGGCTGGGCCGGGCCCCACCCTGGCCGCCGAAGGGGCGTGCGTCGCAGCAGCGGGGACTCAGTCAGACGGCAGGAGGTACTCCTGCAGCGTTTGGAAGGGAGGCTCGCGCAGGAACCCCAATCGGCTGGGACCGGGGACGCAGCGCCTCCCCTGCAGCTCACAGGGCGAAGTGGCTGCCCGTTCCAACCGGGTGGGGC
>NW_006204331.1:1124057-1127133 GCF_000334495.1 Tupaia belangeri chinensis
CGCCCCCCCCCTCGCTCGGCCGATTCCGCTCCCCAAGCGCTGGCGGGGCAGGGCTCGCGGGTCTCCGCGGTCTCGGGGTGGTCCGGGAGACAAGATACTAAGAATGGGGACCCTGTTCCGGGCGCCCTGAGCCGGCACCGTAACAGATGGGGCGCGGCCATGACCCCACCATGCTCGGCGAGTCACCCTGGCTTTGCCTTTCCTGTGGGGCCCACAAAGCTCGGGCTGGTCCCATGTGCTCCTTGCCCTTCTTGGGTTAAGAAAAGACTGCTGGAGAAGACTGGCGGGTGGTCATGCCTGGCCTGGTCTAGTCCCCGCCCTTGCTTTTCTGGGCCTCACCTGTAAAATGGATTAAGAGCCGGGCGTGAGACTCTTGGTCGGAGAGGACTTTGCAAGGATTACAGGAGGAGGTCGCTGAGCCTGGGCGGTGATGCGCACTGGCAGCTTGGTTCTGCCATCCAGGGTCCAGCCGATCTCTCCCTGGGGCCTTGCTCAGTCTTTGCCAACTCCTCCAATTTCCCGGATACCCTGAAGTTAAAAACCACAGCGTCCCTCTGCCCAGCCCGCTCACCCTGTAAGGCCCGAGCGCATGTAAGTTAAGTACCCAGTACCTCTGGCAGTGTGTAGCCTGACCCTGCTCCAGAATGGCTGCAGGGTGCCTGTGGTCCCCTGGGCAGCCCTGTACAACTCTGGTCCTCCCCAGCGCCGGCTCTCCGGCAGCCTGCTCTCGCTGCTTGGCCACCAAGCGCCTTCTGTTTGCACAAGCGTGTGCTCAGGTTTCACAGGACTTGGAGAGAGGAGGGAAGTGGAGGCTGTACATGTGTTCTTCACACCTTTGGCGAGCATCAGGGTGTTCCCGTGTGCCGGGAGCGGGACCCCATCAGGGAACAGGCCAGGCCAGCCTGGAGCTGCTGGGGGTGGGAAGCAGAAGGGAGGTGAGAGATTGGAGAGGTGAGGAGGAAAGGACCAGTTGGGGCTCTGGGGTGTAGAGAGGGAGGTCGACACGAGGGCCTGGAGCCAGGCAGCTCAGGGCCAGCGCTGCCATGCCGATGGGCTGGTCGAGGCAGGGCAGAGGCCACACAGCTATGACCCTGATTCAGGACACCTGTGGCCACGCAGCTGAACCGATCCCACAGGCAGGTGTGGCCTGTCCACTGTGGGAGTGCAGGCGTGGAGAGCTGTCCGTGGGCGCAGTCCTCTCTGGTCCCTCGACACCCCTATCCTCCATGTCCTCTGGCTCCTCGGGCCTGCTCTCCACTCTGGCCTCCAGCCCTCACACAGAGCTCCCCTGAAATCCACTCAAGGAGCCCAGGTGAGCTGGACAGGAGGTGATGGAGATGGGGTTTGAGCCCAGGAGCCTTTGCTCCCAGCCTGTATGTTGGGCCTACGCCCTAGGCTTCGTTCTCCCTCAGCACTGGCCACAGTCCCCAGAGAGGTCCTCAGCTGCTGTTTCCACCTCCTCGCAGGCCCTGCGCTGGCGGGGAAGCAAAGGGTGCCCCGTGGCCAGCCTGGGACTTGGGTGTCCGTCTTCAATGTCTGCCTGGTGCAGACACTGGACCAGGTGGGAACCAGGCCTCAGCCCTGTGACCCCATTCTGAAGAAGAAATGCAAGCTCAGGGAAGTGATCAAAGCATGTGTGATCTTACTAAGCAGATGAAATCACCCACACTCAGTAAATTCTCTGGGGCAAACTCCTGGGTCCAGACTGCAGGAAGCTTGGCCAGAACCTAGTCAGCCTGCTGGCTCACCCCCTTCCCGCTCCTCCTGGTCTGAACCCCTTTCTGCTACTCCCCCCTTCTCTGAGGGGCTGCTGCTGACTTGTGAATTCAGAGTCTGAGCTTGATCCAACCAAGGGCAGCCACAGCCCAGAAAGGATGAGGGTCAGGTGCAGAGGAAGACTCACTGAGGGGGTGGGAGTCCTAGTCCCCACGTTGCTAGGGCTGAGGGTGGCACTGAATGCCCCTGGGTACTACCCTTGCTGGACCACAGCTCTGACCTCAGACCTCCTTCCAGGTCTCTGCAGCTTCCTCTTCAGCAGCCTGCTGGCTGGGGGTGGAAGCTGCAGAGGAGGAAAAGGGAGATGGAGAAGTCCCATGTCACAGGAGGAGTCAGGTCTTCCCAGAACCCTGCGGGCTTCCGTAGGACATGGGCTTGTCAGAAAGGGACAGGGAGGTTTTCCTCCTGTGCACTGTGTGTGCGCGCGGGCACGTGCAGACGCCTGGGCAGGGCTCAGGAAGCTGCTGGGATGGAAAGGAAGGCCAGGGGTGGCTTTCTGCCTGGCGCAGTACAAAGTGCACTTTCTGTCTGTCCTCCCTCTGGGAGGCACCTCTTCCCCACTACTTGTCCTGGGCAACTCTCCAGAGTCTAACTTTGGCTTGTGCATAGTTCTGGCCCAGAAGCCACCCCTCCTGCCACCCTGATGGGGTGACTCTGGGGACCTGCTACACTGAGGCTGCCCTCACTTCAGAGGGTGTCGCTGTCGCCAAACAGGTTCTGCTCCTGTCCTCAGATGGGGCCCCCCATGGACCCCAGAGCCCCAAGTTGCCTGCTGGAGGGCATCTGGGATCAGAGGCGGGGGGGCTCCGTCCGCCTCTCTAACATTTGTCCACACGCAACTCCTCTTTGTTGGGGAGCCCGGCTTCCTGACTTCTGATGTGGGGAATCAGCACCAGACTCGCCCCTTCCCTTTGGGAGCCTTGGAGAGGGGAGAGAAACACCAGACAGCCCTCGGAGAAGAACTTTATGTGGGAGGCAGGACAGCCGCGCACTAGCATCACCGCGGGAAGATGCCGCCCTCCGCCGTCTCCTCCAGAATGGTCTCCACGCGCCTCCTCTGCGGGGGAGACCAGAGGAGTCGGGACCCGGGGCTCGCAGTGCGGGGGAGGGGAGCTTTCAGTCCATTCCCAGGCTTGCCGAACCTCTTGCCTGTCCAGGGGGTCTGGGATCCGCGTGGGCTTTAGCTGCGGCGGCAGGAACAGCTCCAGCCGGATGGCGGCGCGCGCGGTCTTCTGCTGCTGGATGAGGAGCGAGGTCTCCTCCGCCTGCGGTCGCGGGAGAGCGCTGAGCTGGAGCTGTG
>NW_006204331.1:1127257-1134727 GCF_000334495.1 Tupaia belangeri chinensis
GGGGAGCCGCTTCTGGCCCTCGACAGGCAGCTCGAGGGCCTGGGTCCACGCGCGCGGGTCGGGCATGCAGTAGCCTAGCTCCACCGACTCCCGCGGGAAGACGGAGGCGTCCGCGCCTACATCCTCTAGCAGGTCGCCGAAGAGCAGGTGGTGGTGACGCTGCGTGGGGTGCATGGCCGCCAGCCCCTCCAGGGTCAGGGCCCAACCTGGCTTGGGGGGCTCCGTCGCGGGCGCCCTCTTCCCGCGCTTCTCACCCGGTCCCGAGCCCCGCACGTTCTTCCCGGCCCCAGCCCGGGGGCCTTGGCGCCGGGCCTCCTTCGCTCCAGGGGTTTGCATCCTCTGCCCTGCTGGGGAATGGAGCGTCCCGTCGGTGTCCGAGCCGGCACCGGCCCACTGCGCGCTCAGCTCTGGTCCTGTTGGGCCCCGCCGGGCGCCCTGGGTCCTGCTGCGTCTTTGCGCAAGGGTTCTCTCCGCCCAGCGCAGGTCCTCCCAGTCCTGCAGTCAGCTAGATCTTCCCGCCCAGCCTGGGGAGTTCCGAAACGCCCTTCTCACCCTACGGCACGTTCTATTTAAACGGAGAACGGAGAACGGGGAGACCCCAGAGCTGACCTCGGCCTTACCCGGGATGGAGCCTACTGGGACTGCCGTGGGGGACGCGGACCTTCGCCACGCTCCAGGGCCCGGAAAGCAGCGTCTCCACCCCACCGGAGCCCCCAGGATTGGTCTAACCCGCCTCCCACTGGCCCCAGGGCTTGAGTCTCAGCTCGGGGTTAGAGGGTACGGGCCTGTGTCATCCTGGGCACCGGGCCCAACCCTCTGAGGGGAGCGTGCGTGCGTGCGTACATGGGTGTGTCTGGGTCTTCGTGTGTCATACACGTGAGTGCTGGGAGGTTCCGAACTCAGTGGACAACTGGCTGGCTGTAGGGGAGTCCCAATCCTCCGGGCCGGTTCCACTGGGCCTAGACCAGGGTGGAAGTGGGTGGATGGAGCCGGGCCGCGGGTCCCGCCTTGCAGCACCGCTACCCTTTCTTTCCCGCCGCAGCCCACAGCGCTCCGCCCCGCCTCGGCCAGGTCCGACGGCGTCCGCTGGCGGTGCCCTTCCCCTCCGCACCTTCGCTGCCGACACCTGGTGCTCCGACCTCCTTCTGTACGAACCTTCATCGCGGGTTCGATGGGGCTTGTTGACGCGGTTGCCTGGCAACTGGAATCCCTCTCTCCCCCCCCCCAACCCGGCGGGATGGGGCGGCCCTCCCGAGGGCGTGGCCAGAACCTGGGTCTGCGCGCGGAGAGGGGCTCTCGGGGCTGCCCAGGTCCTCTCCTGCTGCCGAGGACCTGAGAGGTGACCGCTGACCTTTCCATTCTGAGTACGCGTTTTTTTCCTGGTGGCCGCAGACTCACCCTTCTGGAACTGTGGATCTGGGTTCCTGTTCTTGGTTTGAGAGGACTTCGTGGGGGACAGGGTGCTGGGCTTTGAGACCTTGGTGGCGGATGCCCTGTGCCCTCCATGTGCCCAGGGGCCCCGCTCCCCAACTCCAGCCACTGGTGTTTGCAGAAAGGAAAGCTAGGGCAGATCCTAGGATCCCTTCCTCTGCCAGGCAAATTGGGGATTGCAGGGATGCGGGAGTGTCCCGAGACCAAACCTGGGTCTTGCTGGTGTCTAAATCTCTGGGTCTTGCATCCTAGGTCCTAGATGTCTGAAATCTATTTGTGCATTATTTAATTTCATAATATGAAATTTCATAATGAATTCACTTCTCAATTAATTAATTTGACCATTTATTCATGCACTAATCAGTGTGTTCTAGAATTCATTAGTTTGTATGTTTGTTCCACAATTTAAGTTGAGTAAAATGAATGCACTAAGTCTATAATCTGTTAATGCATCTGTTACTTCCAGCGGTTGGCATGGTTCTCCCCTCCTTCACAGATGTGCCTTCTGGGGCCAGGGTGCTGCTTTCTGGGAGTTCCTGGCCTTTCTGCAGGACACGTGGCTGTCCCAGGGTTTGGAAGCTTCTCTGGCCTATTGGTGACCCTGCACACCATCCCCATAGCTGGGTGGAACCCCTGCAGGTCCTTTCAGCCCCTGTGCCTCGGTACCAGCTGTTCCCTCCTTCCTCCAAAGCTCTCGGGAAGACTGCCCCCTGCCCGACAGGTAGGTACCTGTGGGTGTGGCCTGGGTGTCAACACCGACCTGGCCCCTGGGCTCCTGAAGAAGCAGTGAGAGCTCTGAGGCTCCCCTGCAGATGTCCTCCGAGGAGCCTTACAGGAAACAGCCCGGGCTGGGGCCAGCTCCATGCTCCATAGGGACCTGGCCCTCCTCAGCCTCTCAGGGTCCAGGCCAGGGGGCACCCCGGTAGAGGACTGGCAGAGTGGGGATCATGCAAGGAGGAGGGAACTCTTCAGTTCTTACACTACAAAGGACTGTCACCTTCACCACTTTTGTAGAGTTGGAGAACTTTGACACCTCCTGCAGCCTAATTTCAGCAAGGTACTCTGGAGGCTCCGATGGCTGCCCTGCTCACGTTTCCAGGCATAGCTGGTGCCACCTGCTTCTCCACACACCTGCGGCTGTCCTGGGAAGGAGGTGTCCTTCACGTTTGGGGTCCAGTGACTGCAAGGGGCATGCCAGGCAGATATCTCCCACCTGTTTCTGTGTTCATGACTCTTTTTTCTATAGGATGTGTGCGCTCACCAGAGAGAGATGGAGAGAGAGAGAGAGAGGGAGAGAAATCATCTCCCTCAGGGGTAGCCATCCTGCAGTCTCCTCTGTTTTCCCCTCAGGATTTTGGGCGCGCACACGCATGTGTCCAGTATGAGTTTCAAGGCATCTAGTCCAGGACTCAAACTGTCATCGACCATGTGGGAGTAGAGAACCTTAACCCTTACGCCACCTACTGGCCCTAGGACTCATGTGTTTCAAGGGCCGACTGAAGTACCAAGATTGAAAAGCATTCTTACTGGCACCAAAGCCTGAAAATGAAACTTGAAAAGCAAATTAATAACCTTTATTAAATGACTACAGAATCGGGAACCAGCAGTTAGCGTAATGGCTATATTGCTGGACTCCCACGTAGTCGACCGCGGTTCGCGTCCCGGACCCGGTGACTTAAAACTCACGCCAGGGAGAGATGGAGAGAGAGAGAGAGAGGGAGAGAAATCATCTCCCTCAGGGGTAGCCATCCTGCAGTCTCCTCTGTTTTCCCCTCAGGATTTTGGGCGCGCACACGCATGTGTCCAGTATGAGTTTCAAGGCATCTAGTCCAGGACTCAAACTGTCATCGACCATGTGGGAGTAGAGAACCTTAACCCTTACGCCACCTACTGGCCCTAGGACTCATGTGTTTCAAGGGCCGACTGAAGTACCAAGATTGAAAAGCATTCTTACTGGCACCAAAGCCTGAAAATGAAACTTGAAAAGCAAATTAATAACCTTTATTAAATGACTACAGAATCGGGAACCAGCAGTTAGCGTAATGGCTATATTGCTGGACTCCCACGTAGTCGACCGCGGTTCGCGTCCCGGACCCGGTGACTTAAAACTCACGCCAGGCGCGTGTGCGTACATGCCCAAGATCCCGAGAGGAGAATTGAGGAGAAGGGATTGCAGCGTGACCATCCCCCCTGGGGGTGATTTCTCGCTTTCTGTCTCTAATGTCTCTCTCTGTCTGTCTGGCGAGCACACGCGCCCTATAGCAAAAATCTCTCAAAAAAAAATGACTACAGAATCTAGCATATTATTTAAAAACTGCAATTCAAGTTTTAAAAAAAGTTTTTTGGAGGACCAGCAGTT
Organism: Tupaia belangeri chinensis; assembly: GCF_000334495.1. NCBI lineage: Eukaryota > Metazoa > Chordata > Mammalia > Scandentia > Tupaiidae > Tupaia > Tupaia belangeri. The sequence continues at coordinate 1,131,048 of NW_006204331.1, forward strand.
GGCGTAATGGCTATGTCGCTGGACTCCCACGTCGTCAACCGCAGTTCAAGTCCTGTACCCGGTGGCTTAAACTCACACCGGGCGCATGTGTGTGCATGCCCAATATCCCAAGAGGAGAATGGAGAAGAATGGATTGCAGCATGGCCATCCTCCCTGGGAGATGATTTCTTGCTTTCTATCTCTGTCTTTCTGGCAAGCGCACGCACCCTATAGCAAAAACCTCTCCAAAATAAATAAATAAATAAATAAATAAATAAATAAATATTAAAAAAAAATTTTTTTTGGGGGGAGACTGGCAGATGGCATGGTAGTTAAGGGCCCTGGACTCTCATATGGCTGACAGCAGTTCTAGTACCGGACCAGCTTGCTTTCTCACTCCCCGCCTCCCACCCTGACCCTTTCTGGTCAAATTTTAAAAATAAGCAAATAAAGTTAAATAATTCTTTTTTTTTTAAAGAATGATTTTATTTAACTATATTTATTTTATTTTTAAAATTTGACCAGATAGGGACAGAGAGAGAGAGAGAGAGACGGAAGGTGAGAAAGCAAGCTGCCAGGCCCAGGCCTTGAACCATGGTCAGCCATGTGGGAGTCCAGTGCCCTTAACCACCATGTCACCTGCCAGCCCCTAAATAAAATAATTCCTTAAAAATTTTTTTTTTCAGGGGAAGGGCCAGCAGATGGCATAGTAGTTATGTTGCTGGACTCCCACATGGCTGATTGTGGTTCGAGTCCTGGGCCTGGCGGCTTAAAACTCACACTGGGCACGTGTGTGTACATGCCCTTGATCCTGGGAGGAGAAGGGAGGAGAAGGGATTGCAGCATGGCCATCCCCTCAGGGGGTGATTTCTCAGTTTCTCTCTCAATGTCTCTCTCCAGCTAGTACACACACCCTAGAGCAAAAACTTCTTAAAAATTACTTTTTATTTTAGATTTTTGCCATAGTGTGCTCACCAGAGAGAGACAGAGAAAGAGGGAAAGTGAGCAATCACTCCCCAGGGGATGGCCACGCCGCAATCCCTTCTCCTTCATTCTCCTCCCAGGATCAAGGGCATGGCCACACCGCAATCCCTTCTCTTCCTCCGTTCTCCTTTCGGGATTTCGGAAACATATTGCACATGCCCTGTGGTGTTTTTTTTTTTTTTAGAGAGAAATTTTTGGTATAGGGTGTGTGCACTTGCTGGAGAGACAGAGAAACAGAAAGTGAGAAATCACCTCTGTGGGGGGATGGCCATGCTGGAATCCTTCTCCTCTTGGGATTTTGGGCATGCGTGCATGCACATGTGCCCTGAGTTCAAGCCGCTGGGTCTGGGACTCAAACTGTGATGGACTATGTAATTGTCCAGCACAACCATTACTCTATCTGGTTGTCCCACCTGTGTGTTTTTCAAACTGCCGGATCTGGGACTCAAACTGCTGAGTCAGTCATGTAGATCCATTGCCTTAACCAGGCCACCCGTTGGCCTGCAATTCAGTTCTTTAAAAAGTTTTTTTAAAAAAAGGTTTTTGCCATAGGGCATGTGTACTCACCAGAGGGAGAGAGATAGAGACAGTGAGCGGAAAGTGAGAAATTACACCCCGGGGGGATGGCCAAAGTGCAATTTCTTCTCCTCCACTTTCCTCCTGGAACTTTGGACACATGAACACATGTGCTTGATGTGTTTCAAGCCACTGGATTCAGGACTTGAACTGCTGTCAGCCACGTGGGAGTCTAGCATCTTAACTACCACGTCATCTGCTAGCCCCAACAGCATAATTTTTAAAATTATTATTTTTTAATTTCCAGAGGACTCATATACAGAAACACAGTGAGACCGAGAGAAAGCACCCTCTCTGGGTCATGGTCATGCTGCAATCCTTTTTCTCCCACTTCTCTATCCTGTCAGGGTTGGGGCCATGCGTACATAAGTACCCAGCATGCACTTGCTGGGGAGGAGAGAGAGGAGAGAGAAAGGCAGAACACACTTCATGTGGGGTATGGTCACACACAGTCCCTTCTCCTTTCCTCTCTTTCAGGGTTTTGGGAACGCACGCAGAGTGTACTTTTCAAGCCGGCTCACGAACTGTGCGGTTGGCCACGTGGGATCTAACTGCCTTAACCACTAGGTCACTGGCTGGTCCCCTTTTACTTTGACAGCGCAGAGGGCTGTGCAGCTGGTGACTGGGGTATGCTGTCTGTGTGGGCTGCCAGAGTCTCTGCGCACCCCTGCACCCCTCCCCAGCCCAGGCTGGTGCAGGTGTGGAGAGAGAGAAGAGGACAGCATGCCTGCCTCAGCTGGGGATGCAGAGGTCTGATCTGCCATGGGCCTCACTCGATGTGAGAGTCAGGGTGCTCAGCAATCGTGGGTGTAGCCCTCACCCCAGGACCCAGGCCTGCCCAAATGCTCAGGCCAGGCTTTGGCCAGGATCTGTGGACACGAGTCCCTGCTGTCGTGCCAGTGACACTGCGTGCTGGGCTGCCTGTGTCTGCAGGTGTGTCCTGCCCACCCCACGCGGGAGTTGCAGAGAGGCTGTCCCCTGCCCTTGCCAGCCTTTGTGTGACATGGCGATGGTTGTGTTTGGGACCCCAGTTCTCTTACATCCTCTGGGCACTGCCCTGCCTTGCCAGGTTAGGGTCAAGAGAGCCGGGAGTCATTCCTCACACACTTCCCCATTCCCTCTGTGGGAGCCCTTCAGAGTCCAGGGCTGGTTGTGGCCACCCACTGGCCAAGGAGCCAAGCCCCTTCTTCCTACTGGGTACTGGGAAGCCAGATTCCTGCCCCCAGGGGATGGCCATGGGAGGGCTGTGGCTGGAACGTAGGCCCTGTGCAGTGGGATGGAAGGGTAGGTCCGGTCTACAGAGAGGAGCATGGCTCATCCTGTGGCTCATGTGGCTGACGGCTGGTGATGGGTCAGGGCAGGAGGACACAGAGCCCCCAGGAGGTGCGAGGAGACACGTGCCATGGTCAGCCGTGTCTGGAGAGGCTGGCCTGGCTCTGTGGGGGCTGAGGACGTGGAGGAAATGTCATTCTTGCTGGGCTCTGGGTAGAGAGGCACCACAGGGCAGCCTTGAGCCGTGAAGGCCCAGTGCCGCGGCAAGGACCAGGGCTGGCAGCCCTGCCCCTCCTCTCCCCCTCCTTCTCTCTGCCTGCAGAGGGGAGGTAGGTGGGGTAACCCAGATGGCAGGGCTGTGGAGGTCGAGGGATCCACAGTCCCCAACCTTGCCCTGGCCTCCGACACTGGTTCTTGGGTCGGGGCATTAGGTGGGATTCTCTGTCTCCCTTCCCCTGTGGGGTCTCTGCCCTGCCCACTCTCACAATGCCCCCTGTCTCCAGATGTCTGGGGCTTGGGGTGGGAGGCAGCTGAAAGCCGTTAGGAAGCAAGGTCCTGGTGTGGATGGGAGGCTTCCCACTGGGGAGGGGTTGCAGGGGCTCCTGGTCAGTGAGTCAGCAATGCCTTGGGAGTACCCATGTGTGTGTGTGTGTCCCTGGGGTCCGAGGTCTCGGTCTGTGTCCACCTCCTCCTGGTGAGGTCTGCACTTTTCCTCATGTTCACTCACGTGCTTGTGTGCACCTTGCGTGGGTTTGCCTCTGTGGGGTCTGTGTGTCCATGCCCCCGTGAGTGGAGTGCGTGTCTGCGCATGTACCCTAGTCCCTGTGCTCACCGCCTGCCTGTGTGAGCATAGCGGTGTCTGCAGGAAT
>NW_006204331.1:1134824-1142979 GCF_000334495.1 Tupaia belangeri chinensis
AGGAATGCGTGTCCTCTGCGCGAACATCTGGACACGCCTGTCTCCTCGCGTCCAGGGTCTTGGCTGCATTGGTGATTTGGAGACAAGTCCTGGGGTGTCTGTCTGCTCCGTCCTCTCCTGATCGCCAGGTATCCTAGCGACGTGGCTGCCTGTCGCCTAGCAACCAGGTCCTCATCCTTAGAGAAGGATGCTGAGCAGGGTCTGAGCTGTGTGGGGAGTCTGGCTTCTGGAGCCTTCAAAGCCTTGCAGGGTGAGGGTTGGCATTCCAGCTCAGGTTGCCCATGCGACTTCTAACTCTGACCTGCCACCTCCGGGGTGCTGTTCCTGGAATCCCAGGCTGGGAAAGGGCCGCTCTGTAGCATTTGGTGTGTGGGTGCTGGGGCAGACATTGCTCTGGGACCCCGCCCTGGCCCAAGTGCCTTGCTGGGTCTCCACGTGACAGGTGGGCCTGGCTCCACTGTCTCTGCCGTGGGTGGATGGCTTCACACTCCAAGGCTGGTGTTGTGCCCGGAGGAGGGCAGATGGAGGTCCACGAGCTCCGGTCGGTGCCGTGCCTGGTGTGCCATGCACGGTAGGCCTGTCTGGTGCCGTGTCCTGGGTGCAGGCATCCTGCCTGCTTGTCCACAGGGCTCTGACCTGCTGAGAGGTGGTCAGGCCGGGCAGTCCAGCCTGCTGCCCTGATGGCTTGCTCCCAGCCACCCCTGGGAGCCGGGCTGAGGGCACCCTTTTCGGGCAGGAGACACCAGCTGAGCCTGGTCTGGGCCTGTCTATCCCAGCCTGTGCCTCTGCATGTGAGCTGTGGTCCCAGCTCTGTGCCTGCAAGTCTGTGGGTATCTTCTGAGTCTGTCCCAGTGTCTGTCTGTGTCCTGTCTGCCATCCCTGTGTCTGCAAACCTGAGATGTCTCTGTCCTAGGGTCTCACCCTGGGCATGGGTCTGTCTAAACCTCTCGTTCACCTCTTCACATGTGCCTTGTCCCCCACCCAGCGTGTGGCCACCTTCCCAGCCCCCTCCTCCAGCCTGCATGGCCCCTCCCCTCCGGAGCCGCAGCCTCCTCCCCTCCCCCAGCTCTGCTGCGTCTGGTCTGGTGTCTGCTGAGGAGGAGCCACTGCTGCAGCCCTGTCCACATCGCTCAGCCCTGCTCTACCCTGCCCATCGGCTGGTCAGTCGGGAAGGGGGTCTCCTGCCCAGCCTCCAAGGAGGTTGCTGAGGTGAGGGCCCGAGGGGCTGGGGTCACCGACAGCCTGGGCTGCCTGGCAGGGCTTGGGGTGGGGGACGGGAGAGAGCCAGGCTCAGCTGCTGGGTCCTGTGTCCTGTGTCCAGTGTCCAGTGTCCAGGCTCAGCTGCTGTGTCCAGTGTTCTGGCTCAACCGTGTGTCCTGTGTCCAGGCTCTCTGGGTGTGTCCCCTCTTTAGTGCCCGTGTGCGCATAAGGGCGGGATGACCTCTCTCTGTGTGTGCACATGTATGTCCCTGCGTCCCTGCATCCCTGTGTCTCTGTGGCCCTGTGTGTGAGTGCGTAGACCAACTAGACTTGTCCTTGTGGGCACGTGTGTGGGCATGTGTGTCTGTGATATGTGGTTATCTGTGCAAACATGTCTCCACATGTCCCTGTATGTGTGCATATGCGTGTGCACGAGGGCTTGTGTCCATGTGGCCCCAGGTCACACCCTGCTGTGCGTCCTGTTGGCACGGAGACTTACTGCTACGCTGCCTCACTGGCCCCCCTCCTGTCCCAGGTGCTGCTGACACTGCGAGGCGTGGCATGGAGTCCCTCCTCCCCGCCCCGTTCTGGGAGGTCCTCTACGGTGGCCACCCTCAGGGCAACCTGTCCCTCCTGAGCCCCAACCACAGCCTGCTGCCTCCCCACCTGCTGCTCAACGCCACCCACGGTGCCTTCCTGCCCCTTGGGCTCAAGGTCACCATAGTGGGGCTCTACCTGGCCGTGTGCGTCGGGGGGCTGCTGGGGAACTGCCTGGTCATGTATGTCATCCTCAGGTAAGTGTCCAAGGTGAGCAGAGACTGAGGCGGGGTGGCCCCAATCAGCCCGAGCGGTGGGGGTTTCATGCTTCCCCATACATTGCTTCCGCCCTGTCCAGGGGTGGGGTCAACCCCGAGACCTTGGACCTTAACTCCTCAGGGGGAGCCTGACTTGGGGGGAGGACCTGGCTCTCTGTGAGAGTGGGGGGCATTGAAGGGCAGAGGGGCCAGCAAGAAGGTAGTGGGGTGGGGGACAGTGGGGGGCAGCGAGGGGCAGTGAGGGACAGTGAGGGGCAGCGAGGGGACAGTGGGGAGCAGTGGGTGACAGCGAGGGGCAGCGAGGGACAGTGAGGGGACAGTGGGGGGCAGTGAGGGACAGTGAGGGGCAGCGAGGGGACAGTGGGGAGCAGTGGGTGACAGCGAGGGGCAGCGAGGGACAGTGAGGGGACAGTGGGGGGCAGTGAGGGACAGTGAGGGGCAGCGAGGGGACAGTGGGGAGCAGTGGGTGACAGCGAGGGGCAGCGAGGGACAGTGAGGGGACAGTGGGGGGCAGTGAGGGACAGTGAGGGGCAGCGAGGGGACAGTGGGGAGCAGTGGGTGACAGCGAGGGGCAGCGAGGGACAGTGAGGGGACAGTGGGGGGCAGTGAGGGACAGTGAGGGGCAGCGAGGGGACAGTGGGGAGCAGTGGGTGACAGCGAGGGGCAGCGAGGGACAGTGAGGGGACAGTGGGGGGCAGTGAGGGACAGTGAGGGGCAGCGAGGGGACAGTGGGGAGCAGTGGGTGACAGCGAGGGGCAGCGAGGGACAGTGAGGGGACAGTGGGGGGCAGTGAGGGACAGTGAGGGGCAGCGAGGGGACAGTGGGGAGCAGTGGGTGACAGCGAGGGGCAGCGAGGGACAGTGAGGGGACAGTGGGGGGCAGTGAGGGACAGTGAGGGGCAGCGAGGGGACAGTGGGGAGCAGTGGGTGACAGCGAGGGGCAGCGAGGGACAGTGAGGGGACAGTGGGGGGCAGTGAGGGACAGTGAGGGGCAGCGAGGGGACAGTGGGGAGCAGTGGGTGACAGCGAGGGGCAGCGAGGGACAGTGAGGGGACAGTGGGGGGCAGTGAGGGACAGTGAGGGGCAGCGAGGGGACAGTGGGGAGCAGTGGGTGACAGCGAGGGGCAGCGAGGGACAGTGAGGGGACAGTGGGGGGCAGTGAGGGACAGTGAGGGGCAGCGAGGGGACAGTGGGGAGCAGTGGGTGACAGCGAGGGGCAGCGAGGGACAGTGAGGGGACAGTGGGGGGCAGTGAGGGACAGTGAGGGGCAGCGAGGGGACAGTGGGGAGCAGTGGGTGACAGCGAGGGGCAGCGAGGGACAGTGAGGGGACAGTGGGGGGCAGTGAGGGGCAGTGGGGGGCAGTGGAGACAGCAGGGGCAGTGAGGAGCCCTGGGAGCTAGTAAGGGGACAGTGGGGGGCAGTGAAGGACAGCATGGGACAGTGATGGTGGGCAGGAGCCCCTCACAGGAGGCATGCTCTGGCAGGGGGGTGGAGTGACCAGGCAGCGGCAAGGAGGTCTGGACAGAACGCATGGCGGGCTCTGAGTCCACCCAGACAGGGGTTGAGGGGTAACGAGTCTCGAATGCCAGGTTTGGGGGCTGTTCTTTTGGCAGGGGAGCCATGGGAGGTCCTTGAGCAGGAGATGGTGCAGCAGCGTGAAGGAGGCCTGTTCTGAGGCCAGTGCTCAAGGCTGTCAGGCCCTCTGCCCCGTGAGCGCCCAGCTGAGCTGTCAGTGGAGGGACAGTGCTGGCGGGGCAGGCCGAGCAGTGGCCACCCAGGCCCTGCAGACCCGTCCCGTGCTTCCCGAAGCAAACCCTGTTTCTCTCTGGGTCATGATTTCCCCAATCTGGAAAGCGAGGACGGTGGACCACATGACCGCCTATGCACACATGTTTGTGCACATGCATGGTCAGACGGGGGGGATGACAGCTGACCCCCAGGAGAAGGCCCTCGGGAGGCTGTCCCCGGCCATCGTGACTGGTATTCCTCCTGTGTCTCTGCCCCGGGTCAGAGCAGGTGGGAAGGCGGCCTTGCCCACCTTCTCAGGGGTCAGCCTAGAGAGCAGTGACCTGCGTGAGCTCCGTGTTGGGTGTGGACGGGCTCTGCGGGCTGATGGCACCACGGGCAGGTCCATGCCTAGTCATGCTGGCCGTGGGACTGTCTCAGAGGTCTTGCAGGCAAAGGCCGCATCCTTGGCAGAGCCCAGAGGCTCCTGTGGCCACACCAGCTTTGGGTGCAGCACAAGTATTTCGAGCCAGGGGACAGAGGTGACCATCCTGGGGGTCAGAGCCACCTGAGTCCAGCTCTGCTCTGCTTTTCACTGGCTCTAAGGCCTTAGGGCAGCAGGTGTGACCCTTGAAGTGGGGTCCAGATAGCCTCTTTTACGTCTCAGATGAGATGAGGGGGTCTTGGCTGCATCTGCTGTCACTGTCGTCAATCAGGGTTGAGGCCCCTGCTCATCTGTAACCCCTTCCGAGGGGCCTCTCTCATCCCCGACTCCCTCGTGGGACTCCCTCGTGGCAGTAGTCACAGCGCTGCTGCCACCAGATGGCCACTGTGCACCACACACAGATGGCCACAGCACACTCACGGCTGTTCGTCCACTCCACGTGTGTGTACTGGTCCCCACTGCTTCCCATCTCGTCCCAGTGCGTGGGCACAGTCAGACCGCTCCATGCCGTCCCGCCTCCTGTCTGCTCTACTGGCCTGTGGGGGGATCTGGGCCCTCAGGGATCTCTGGCCGCTGTAAGGCCAGCACGCGTGTCCTCTCTATGTCTCGGGAGACACTGGACCTTGCTCTCATGCAGTCAGGAGTGAGCCCGAGGACCCACACTTTCCCAGAGCAGACTGGCCTTGCAGGTGTGGAGTCCTGTTGCGAGAGTGGAGCCCCTGGGGGGCTGGCTAGGATGGGCTGGGTCTGGGAGCTGCCATCTGCCAAGCTCCTGGGGCCTCTGACATGGAGGGACTCTGAGGTGAGGCCCCTTGTGGTGGCTGAGAAGAGGGACCTCTCACCCTTCGCTTCCAGGCCCTGCCAGGGTGGCCTCCGACACCTTTTCGCTGTCCTCTACAGGCACACCAAGATGAAGACGGCCACCAACATCTACATCTTCAATCTGGCCCTGGCAGACACCCTGGTCCTGCTGACCCTGCCCTTCCAGGGTGCAGACATCCTCCTGGGCTTCTGGCCCTTCGGAAATGCTCTGTGCAAGGCTGTCATCGCCATCGACTACTACAACATGTTCACCAGCACCTTCACGCTGACCGCCATGAGCGTGGACCGCTACGTGGCCATCTGCCACCCCATTCGTGCCCTCGATGTCCGGACATCCAGCAAAGCCCAGGCTGTCAACGTGGCCATCTGGGCCCTGGCCTCTGTGGTTGGTGTTCCTGTCGCCATCATGGGCTCGGCGCAGGTGGAGGATGAAGGTCAGTGGGGGCCCCTCCTCCCTGCCCCAGGCCCCCTTGGCTCCCAGTGGCCCTCTGCCCCCATGTCTTGGGCTGTTCCGAGCGCGTTTCTCTCCCCGCAGAGATCGAGTGTCTGGTGGAGATCCCTGCCCCCCAGGACTACTGGGGCCCTGTGTTCGCCGTCTGCATCTTCCTCTTCTCCTTCGTCCTCCCGGTGCTTGTCATCTCTGTCTGCTACAGCCTCATGGTCCGGCGGCTCCGCGGGGTCCGCCTGCTCTCAGGCTCCCGGGAGAAGGACCGGAACCTGCGACGCATCACGCGGCTGGTGCTGGTGGTGGTGGCCGTGTTCGTGGGCTGCTGGACGCCCGTGCAGGTCTTCGTGCTGGTGCAAGGGCTGGGCGTGCAGCCGGGCAGTGAGACCGCCGTGGCCATCCTGCGCTTCTGCACAGCTCTGGGCTACGTCAACAGCTGCCTCAACCCCATCCTCTACGCCTTCTTGGACGAGAACTTCAAGGCCTGCTTCCGCAAGTTCTGCTGTGCGTCGGCCCTGCGCCGGGACACACAGGCGTCTGACCGTGTGCGCAGCATTGCCAAGGATGCGGCCTTCGCCTGCAAGACCTCTGAGACAGTCCCACGGCCAGCATGACTAGGCGTGGACCTGCCCATGGTGCCCGTCAGCCCGCAGAGCCCGTCCACACCCAACACGGAGCTCACGCAGGTCACTGCTCTCTAGGCTGACACCTGAGCCTGCCCTTTGGCCAGCGACACCACAGTTAGCTCGGGGTGTCAGGGCTGCCCCGTGGCCCCGTCTGACTTAGTGACCTTCCTGGCAACGCTAGGGGGACACAAGGGCTCTGTTCAAAGGTGTCCATCCCAGAGGATGTGCTCTACTGGAGCCCGTGCTTGGGGTGACTTGGCCTCTGCCCTGCTGAGCCAGCTGACCTGCAGGTGCCGAGGTGCCTGGAGATGGCACCTGTGTGCTACATGCTGCGTGCCGTCCCCAGGCAGAACTGGCTGCAGCCCTGTTGTGTCTCCTAGAAAGGCTTGGGCTGCCCAGGGAGGGCAGGGGCAGCATTTCTTTGGGGATGGGGCTTACTCTGACTTCGGAGCTGCCCGCTTGCCTGTCCTGACCCCACTGTGCAGCCAGGGCCACCCTGGGAGGGAGCTTAGGGCCAGCTGCTTCTCGGACAGTCTCATCTGCTGCCCTGAGCCCTCTGCAACATGGACTCCCCCATGCTGCCACCTGCTCATCCCTGACTGGCTTGTTCCCCTTCAGGAGAGCAGTGGCCCAGAGGCAGGGGAAGCCTGACCGCCGTGGGCTGCTTTGTCAACCAGAGTGGAGGCCCATGTCCTAAGCCTTGGCTTAGGGACCCCCCAGACGGAACGGCTCCCTCTATCCTCTTCCTTTGCTTTAATTCAGAGGCCAGGGGCAGGAAGAAGGAGGTAATGGCGGCCATGGAAGGGTGGCAGTTTGGGGTGTGTTCTGCTCAGCACCCCCGTGACCACCCATGCAACTTTCCAGGGTGTCTCTGGATAGGGTCTGAGTTTGCTGCCAATCAGGATAGAGTCTTGTGTGCTGGGGGAAGGTGGGCTGGCTTAAGCCAAGCTGCAAGTACTGTCTGGGCTGTGGGAACACTGTGTGGGAGGTGTCTACACTTTGGGGGTTGCCCTCCCGTCGTCCCCAGAGGATCGAGCTCCCTGGTCCTCAGGCTGATGATGGCCAGCGCTGTGCAGATGAGCTGTGAGACTCTGCAGGCTGCAACCTTGGCCAGGCAGCTGAGGACCTGTGATGACCCGGACAGGTGGCTGCGTGGAGTGGCTCCTGGGCGGCTGGGACTCTTCCTGGGACTGTGATGAGGCTGTGAGGGTGGCAGCTGCCTGGCTGTCTCCTTAACAAGCCTGGGATTCTGCTGTGTGACCTTGTCTTCCGGAGTCTGCATGCCGCCAGCACTGCCCCCTGCATGTAGCCCGCCCTGACCTGCCCTGGGGTCAGAATAAAGGCTGCTCCTGGGCCCGGGCTCTTCTTATGGCAGTGCCACGTGGGGCTGCTGGACAGAACATGGCGACAGCGTGGCGGCACGTCCAAGGTGTCCCTTGGTGAGAGTATGACCACCCGTGTGGGCACCACCTCCCAGTCCCCATCGCTCCAGTCAGGGTTTCAGTAAATGAGCTTGGGGGGCAAAGAGCATGTAACAGACTCACTGCTGTTACAGAAGTGTAGCATCGCAGCGCTCTGAGGTGCCTCCGTGGTGGGCCTGGCGCAGGAGGTGAGAGCCTGGGTCCCTGCCTGCCCACTGACCTGCCGCATGGCCCAGCGCCCAGTGTGTCCAAAGCAGCCCGGCCAGGCAGGGGTGGGGGCACAGAGCAGGGGAGAAGGAGGCATTGGAGTTGTGGTCAGGACTGTGGCCTACCCCTGCTCCCTCTCCTGTCCCCAAAAGTCACTGTCATCTCTGGGACACTTGGCTGGGACTGTCATGAGACCATGGCGCCCCCTGGTGGGGAGAGTCCAAAGTAGCAGGTGAACCCAGGCTTCTCTGAGGTGGGCGGCCCCACGGTTCCTGCCTCCTGCCAGCACCCTGGAAGGTCCTGCCCATCCCCTTTGCACTGGTCAGAGGACCTGACCAAGCCCTGGGGGGGGGGTGAGGTGTGTGTGCAGAGGTGGGGAGGGGCAGGGATGAGGGAGGGGCTGGAGGGGAAAGGGGTGGGCCCAGGACTAGGCTCTCCCTGGGACCAGA
>NW_006204331.1:1143633-1145848 GCF_000334495.1 Tupaia belangeri chinensis
GTCGCGAGGTGGGCATGGGCAGTGATGAGGTAGGGGCTGGAGGGGAAAGGGGTGGGCCTATGACTAGGCTCTCCCTGGGACCAGAGCCGGCTGTTCAAGGCAGCCCTGTCCGCGGATCAGGAAGGAAGATCACAGTGTTGGGTGCAGGGGGTCCAGGACTGGCTCCGCAGCTCCTGGAAGAGCCCAGAGCCCAGATGTCCCACCTCCCAGAGTCCTGCTGGGCCCAGGGTAAGGACCCTTCTTCCCTGGCGGGGTGGTTGCAGATCACTGGCAGGGCCTGGCCTCCTGGTCCCCACCAGTCTCCCAGTGGAGGTGACACCCCTGAGGGAATGTCTGGGCGGAGCGGGAGGCCTGACCTGACCACACGCCCCTGCCTGTGGCTGTGGGCTCTCCCGCTCCTGCTCACTGCACGCTGCTCACAGACGCCCTCCCCCTGCCTGTGAAGGAGCTCTCAGAGGCTGCCTGGTAATTAGGCTGCAGCGTCCGAGGTGTGACCGCGCCGAACTGCAGTGGGAAACAGCTTGTTCCTCCCGCAGAAGGGAGCGAAGGCGGGGGCGGTTGTTTCGTGAATCCCACAGCCCCTGGGTGTGGGCTGGACCTAGAGACTCGGTTCGTGACATGTGGGGGGACAATGAGTGACTTCTGAGACCAGGTCACCGAGGCGATGGAGCGCCATGCTGCCTGGCCGGTGAGCCAGCCGCCATCGCGAGGGCAAGCAAGCCCTGCGGAGTCCACGTGGGAGAGACTGAGGCCTCTTGTCCGCAGCCACGTGAGGGGGCCCTGTGGGAAGAGGGCACCCAGCCCCCTCTAGCCTCCAGGTGTTCACAGCCTCTGCCAGCACCCTGACTAACGCCTCGTGAGGGAGAGATCCAGAGCCAGAGCCACCAAATAAGCCAAACCCCGACCGCCCGGACCCTGACCGCAAACACTGGATTCAGACATGTGTTACATTGCTAAGTTTGGTCACATTTGTCACACAACAATAGATAACCAACACTACGCGGTCACCTGCCCAGACCCCGCGTGCACAACCAGTACCTCCGAGCCCCTCCACCCCTGGAGTTTCACAGCTCCTGCTCAGTCCAGGCCCTGGACAACATTCAGCTCTGGGAACGGGCTTCCAGATGCTGGCCAGCCCTGGGGTGAGGGCCTGCACCACATGGCCCAGAGGGCCTACAACAGGACATGAGGCTGGGAGGGGGGCTCACAAGGCTTCGTTCCATATGCACGTGCTTGTCCTTCGGGTGACATTTGGATCTGCTGCCCGGGGTGACTCTGCTCCAGCTCCCCTCGGGTCACTGTCCAAGGGCCTGTGGGTCCAGAGAGCACTTGTAGGGCCGTGCAGGGGTGGTCCGTGTGTCTGTCTCTGTGGGTGAGTAGGCCCCAGTGCCTGCAGGGACCAGGGTCCCTGCTGCTGTCCACCCAGGGGCTGTGCAGGGACCAGGGTGGTGGAGAGGATCACACCAGAGGTCTTCTGGCCACCCTTCACGGGCCTTTGTCTCTCTGCATGGAGAGACAGGGATGGGGTGTGGAGGTAGGGCGTCCCCAAATAGCATAGACACCCCTCCCCAGGAGAGGAGTGGCGGGGGTGCTCAGGCCTCTCGGCACCAGAGCATGGTGAGGAAGCTCTTGCGGAAACTGTTGTCCAGGAAGGCGTAGAGAAAGGGGTTGAGGCATGAGTTGGCGTAGCTGAGGCTGGTGATGACGTAGGACGTGCTGATGACCAGCGGTGTCTGGGGCAGGTCTGTGGCCAGAGCCACGACGGAGGCCAGGTGGAAGGGCGTCCAGCAGAGGAGGCACACGGCCAGCACGGTCAGGACTAGGATGGTCACCTTCCTCTTGGCCTTGCCCAGAGCCTTGGCCCCGGAGTGGAGCCGCACAGCTCGCAGCCGCCGCAGCAGGTCCCCGTAGAGTGCGCAGATGGCGCACACGGGCAGTGCGAACCCCAGGATGGACGTGTAGATGCGACTGGCCTTGAACCAGGCCCGCTCGGGCCGCGGGAAGCTCAGCCCACAGCTTGGGACCTGCAACTCGTTGCGGTACACAGTGGCGAAGGAGAAGAAAGGCAGGACCAGGACGCTGACGCCCAGCCAGACACACAGGCTGGCCACTTTGGCCCCCCTGTGGGTGCGCCGGAGCACACGGCAGGACCGCACGGTGGCCAGCACCACCAGGTAGCGGTCTACCCTCATGGCAGGCCGGGAGGAAGTGCTGG
>NW_006204331.1:1146162-1155524 GCF_000334495.1 Tupaia belangeri chinensis
CCCTGTGGGTGCCCCGGCGCACACGGCAGGGCCGCACGGTGGCCAGCACCACCAGGTAGCGGTCTACACTCATGGCAGCCAGGAAGTAGGTGCTGGAGAAGATGTTGTAGTGGTCGATGGCCAGCACCAGTTTGCAGACCAGCTCCCCGAACGGCCAGCGCTGCAGCAGGTGCTCGGCCACGTTGACCGGGAGCACCAACGTGGACAGCCCGTCGGCGATGGCCAAGTTCAGGATGAACACGTTGGTCACCGTTTTCATCTTGGGCGCCCTCAGGATCACACAGATGACAGCCGTGTTTCCGGCCAGCCCCACGGCACAGATGACGGAGTACACCACGGGCAGGGCCACATAGAGGGCTGACAGCAGCTCGGGGGAGGTGGTGTTGGTGCCGTTGTGTGGGGAGAAGTTGGCACTCATGGTGGCAGGGAAGGAGGACCCTCCATTATCAAGGGACTCTGGGCTCCCTGTGGCCTGCATCGTGTGGCGGGGCCACTGGTGGTTTGTGCCCTGGGCAGATGGGGATGTCGTGCGGGGCACTCCTTGTGCTGAATTCTGGGAGAGACGTGACCTGGACCTGTGGGGTGTGGCTGTCAGAGCGGCCGCTGCTCCAGATTTTCTGGCAGAGGCTGTGGCTACCTTGCTAGATCAGGGACCGGGGGTCACTCCACCTTTCTGGTCCTCGGGTCGGGGAGCCTGATGGGTTCCTGGGGCCCTTGCCCTCCCTCCTCCTGGATGGCACTTTTGTACTGTTAGTCCCCTCCCCAGAACCCTCCTCCTGCAGAGAGCATCTGCTGACCACCCTTCTGGGAAGAGGAGACCTGAGCCTCCCAGCCCAGCACCCCCTGGTCACCCCAGTACGTAGTTGAAGTGGAACCCAGCAGTCCTCTGTCAAACATGCCTATCAGGTGCACCTCTGGACCTTTGAATCTGAAGCACCTTCCGCCAGGCGTCCCATGGCCCTCACCTACCCTGGTAACACTCAGTCCCTCTGCTTGCCAACCTGTTTTTCTATCCACTGACCTGGGAGAGGGTCCGGTGCCTGGTGGCTGGAAGCTGGTGGCTTCGGTGGGCTCTCTGGCAGCTGACAGAAGCAGGGATCGGAGGGCAGCTCTCCCTGACAGATCCCCCCTTGATAGCTGATGGGAGTGCGTCCAGGACATGCCCCTCTGGCCGCCTCCGTCCCAGCTGGCTTCCCGGAGAGGTTCCCAGCCAGGTGGCAGTGCTGATGCGAGGGAGGGAGGGAGGGAGGGAGGCGGGCCCCATGCTCTGACGTGGAGCCTCTGAGGCAGGGGGCCCTCAGGAAGCTCCGCCTGCAGGCAGCTGTCCCAGGGTCTTAGCACTCAGTCACCCAGAGTGGCTCCCCAGTGCGTCTGTGTGTGTGCGTGTCTGTGCACGTGTGTGTCTGCATGTCTGTGTGTGTGCGTGTCTGGGTGTGTGAGTGTCTGCGTCTGTGTGTGTGTCTGTGCACGTGTGTGTCTGCGTGTCTGTGTATGTGTGTGTCTGGGTGTGTGAGTGTCTCTCTGTGTGTGTGTCTGTGTGCGTGTGTGTCTGAGTGTCTGTGTGCGTGCGTTTCTGTGCATGTGTGTCTCTGTGTGTGCATGTCTGTGCACACGTGTGTCTCTATGTACATGTCTGCATGTGTCTGTGCACGCACATGTGTGTGTCTTTGTGCGTGTGTGTCTGTGAACGTGTGTGTCTGTGTGTCTGTGTGCGTGTGTTTCTGTGCGTGCGTGTCTGTGTGCGTGCATGTGTGTCTGTGCGTGTCTGTGTGCGTGCATGTCTGTGCACACGTGTGTCTGTGTGTCTTCATGTGTGTCTCTGTGCACACATGTGTGTCTGTGTGCATGTGTGTCTGTGCACGTGTGTGTCTGCGTGTCTGTGTGTGCATGTCTCTGTGTGTGTCTGTGCACACGTGTGTCTGTGTGTGCGTGTCTGCATGTGTGTGTCTGTGTGCTGAGAGAGGCCCCAGTGGGCACCGAGGGCCATGAGTCACTATGAACCTGGGCACATTTTGCTGTGTACACGGGTGTCTCGGTGGTCTTGTGTCTGACCCGTGTGTGCATGTACGCGTGTGTGGAGGCCTGTCCTCTCTGTATGTGGGTGAACTTGGCACTGCTTCTGAAGGTTCTGTCCCCTTGGCAGAGTGTGTGGGGACCGAAGGGGTCTACGTCCCCCTGTGGAAGCAGAGCTCGCTGGCTGCAGGCAACACAACTTCTCTGCCGTCTTCCTGAAGAGGTGCGCAGTGTGCCCGGGCGTGCCGAGTCTGGGCAGGGTGGTCCGCTCTGGCCCCTTCCCTGAGCCACTGCTGTGTGTGGGCATTCTCAGCCGAGTCTGTGAAGCGCTGCGAGCTGGCCCCCCGGGGCTCTGTCACCCGTCTCCACATGTTCCCTCTTCAACTTTCAGTTCTCGGTCGCAGGCACCGGGCAGCTTCTGGCCAAGCTTTTGCAAGTAGCGCTGCAGTTATTGCAGGAGCTGGTCCATCCTGGGGGCCGTTCTCCCGTATGACTTGCTGGGTCGGGGCCTGTGATTTCAGCCTGGGGAGATGGGGCTGCCCCAGGAGGTCTGCGTGGAGTCATCACGCCCCATGCCCGGAGAGCTGCTCCATGAGATCTCACCGTGATGGACGCTCTGCTTCCGTGTGGCCTCTGCCTTGCCACCACTGTGCCCACAGATGGGCATGCAGCGAGGTGCTTTGGCGAGATTTCTGCAGTGAGCCACGCCACCCTTCAGCTCAAGCCTGGGCTGGCAGTAGGATCTGCAGGTGCGCCTTGGAGGGGGCGTGCCTATGGGAATGGCAGCTGTTCACATAGGTGTAGACTGAGACCCCTGAGGTCAGGGGACGGAGGTCGGTAGCCATGAGGAGAGGCTGCAGTGGGGCGAGAATTGTAATTTGAGAGTCCTTGTGAGGGTGGAGTCAGTCCACCATGCTGGACACCAGAGACTTGGCAAAGAAAGGGTCAGGCCTAACCTGTGGTGACCTGTGTGTTCCTGGCTCTGTCAGGGGTGAGGGCAGGTGGTCACTGACCTGGGTCGAGGAGAGAGTGGCTGACCGCAGCCTCAGTGCCTGGGCACTTGGGGAGTGGCCCAGGCCTGGGCGCTGTCCTGGGGTTTGGCCTGACCACCTCGGCCTGATTCAGAGCCTCCCTGGGGTGCACTGGGCCCCTCAGGCCCTGTGCATCTTGGGGGAAGCCCGGGGAGCGCTTATGCCCACAGCGAGGAGCCTGGTGATGTGGCCCTGAGCGCCAGGCATGGGGGGTCCGTTGTACATGCTTGCTCTCTGCCCACTCTGCATGACACCCAAGCCCTGCCACATTGTCAGGAGCTGCTGGTGGCCGGTGGGGGGGATAGCTGAGATTATCCCTGGGAGCACAGAGCCCTCCTGCTGGGGTTTCCCACCATACCCCTGCCTCGCTCTGAAGAAAACTGAGTTTGGGGTACCCCTTCCACACTGCCAAGTCTGGCTGAGTGTAGAACTGATGTGTCTCTGGTCTGCTGAGCCTGCCCTGGGCTGGTCCTCACTCAATCTGTCACATCCCAAGTGTGATGGTAGGCAGACTGGGAAAGCTGGGGAGGGGGTCATTAGAAGGGTGGGCCCTGGGAGGGGCTGGAGGGGGAGGGAGAGGCTGCTGCAGGGTGGGCCTGGGGAAGATGGAGGAGCCTGTGGGTGCTAAGTTCGTGGGTGCATGGAGCAGAATGTGCTCAGGGCACAGGGGTGGTAGCGGTGCTGGTCACCCTGGCATGAGGCTGCAGTTGCAGGCACCCATGCACCCCCAGAAGCGCCTTGTCTGTGCCCTGTGGAACCTGACGGCAGAATGGGGGCCCTGGCCATCTGTGCCGGGAGGCGCATGTTCTGCCTGTGGGCTGGGCGTTGTCCTAGCCAACTGAGAGGGTCCTTCTGTGGACGTGATTCCCATTTTCAGAGGTGAATTGGTCTTTTCGAATCAACCTGAGGCACTTTTGGGTGGAGAGGGGCAGTCAGGTGAAGGGTGAGAGGGACCCTGCTGGTGTTCTCTGCCAGGTCCTCTCCCCAGCCAGGGCCGCACTGACAGCAACTGGGTGTGAGTCAGCTTCTGAGTATAGTGTGGGGTAGTTTCTCATGGGGGTCCCACAGGGAAGTGGAGGTACCCGTCCTCCCAGAGTGGGAGAGGGGTGGTGCCCATCACGGGTCGTGTGTGAGGGAGTGCCAGGATCCTCAGCCTAGACCACAGCAAGCCCAGCTGGCTGTGGTCTTTTTTTAAATAATTGAATTATTTTATTGAACTTTATTTATTTATTTATTTGTTTTAATTTGACCAGAGAGAGAGAGAGAGAGACAGAGCGAGGAAGAGAAAGAAAGTGAGAAAATAAGCCTCCAGACCCAGGACTCGAACTGCAGTCGGCCATGTGGGAGTCCAGTGCCCTTAACCACCATGCCACCTGCTGGCACCCCCAGTTGGTTGTGTTTGTATGGGCACTTCACGTGCATGGCAGCTGCCTCCCATCCAAGTGCACCCTGTGTCGTGGGTCTTGACACATGTGCACATACAGAATAGTCAGGCCACATGTGTCCACTGGGTAATGGCTCCACCAGGCGGCCCTGGTGGGCGGTGACCCTGGCCTGGGCTAAGTGCCCTGCCAGCACACAGGGTCTACGACCAGCAGGAGGGCCCTCTGCCGGCAAGCACCAGCAACTGGGAGGCTTCTCACTCTGGCACAAGAGCGATGACTCAGGACACCCCTGGGTCAGGACCTGCGCTCACACCTTCCTCCAGGGAAGCAGAGCACACTCCTTGTGAAGCCGGAGGGAGCCAGGTCCCCCGCCATGCCATCTTTCCTCTGCCACCCTTGATTAAGCTGTCCCATGAGGAAGTCCTGACCCCCTAACCTCCTGTGTTCCTGTAGGGGCCTCTCCTCAGCCACCTCCAGAATATTCTGCCCTTCGGTCCGAGACTGACCTGGTCCACAGACATCTGCCCAGGAACGCTGGGAGAGGCAGGAAGCTCTGCACACAGGGCCCGTGTGGGAGAACCACGCCTGTGGGAACCTGGGAAAGTGGCTGCAGCCAGAAGAAGCCCAGCCTCCCTGCATCGCCACAGCTACCCTCCACAGGGGAGTCTGGGCCAAAACTGAAGGCCGTCTTGTCAAGTGTGCTGGACTACGGGGCCGGAGCCACACGGCTGACAGGGGTTGGGTCCTTGGTTTGGCCTGGACATGCACTGGTCAGCATGCCCAGGGTCCCGAGCAGCTGGAGGGCTGGGGAAAGAGGGCTGGCATGAGACCCTGCCTAGGCTCCTCTCGCAGGCCGCCTCTCTCTGTCTCTATCATAAACAAGCAAGAAGGACGTTGTGGGAGACTATACAATGAGAGGGGGGTCAGGCGAGGGCGAGTCCAAGAGACAGGCCACAGGTCTGCACTGAGCTGGGGCAGGGGCAGAGCAGGAGCTGCCTTGGGGGCTTTGGCAGGAGGGCATGGGGGTTTCAGGGTGGCACAAGATGGGTACTAAGGCCTCCCTTGTGTCTGTGCCTCTTCTGGTGAAGGAGAGGGCTTGGTTGGTAGTGGGACCACTTGTGCTGTTCTCGGCTGCTCCTGCCTCCCTTCCCGTGTGCTGGCCCACCTGCCACTCCCCTGAGCCTTAGGTGCTTTGCAGCAGGTCCGGAAGTTGGTTTAAGCTTCCAGTGTGATTCAAACACGCAAACAGGAAGACATGATTGCTCCCCTGAGGGCCTAAGCCCATCTCCAACAGGGAAGATGGTTTAATTCAATTATCAAAGTACTTGCTGCCTCCGCTCTGGGCCCCAAGGGACAATCTTCCCAGCAGGGCCTAACCCTCCTCTGCCCTGGAATAGAAGCCTGGACCCCAACCTGGAGCAGGTCCTGTGTGCAGAAACTGCACGTGGCAGCTCAGTCTCAGAGGGCTTCACAGAGGAGGCATCGCTGTCCAGCCTTCAGGGTATGTCCCTGGTGGTCTTCGAGCACAGGAAGTGTTGGTCTGTGCGGCTGGAGCTGTGCAGTCTTCTGTAGAGAGGAGAGTCGGAGGGTCTCACTTTGTCCTGGGCTGGGGGCAGCTGTGGTAATTTGCAGAGTGGGCGGGGAGGGTGCAGGTGCAGATGGGAGGGACCACTCAGGCATGTCAGTGTATATGACACCCTGTGGGTGACACTCCTCACTGGTGCCCAAAGCAGCATCAGCCCGAGTCCTTCAGTGGGTCCAGGAGTGTCCCAGAGCTGACGCTGAGCGACTATGAGCCGCCTTGCTCACCGTGTGGATTCCTGCTTGGAGAAGTGGCCATACCCAGATCCTGGGCACCGCCTCCCTCGCTGGTCCCCGTGGCTTTGTGCTGACTCAGGAGCCCTGGGGAGCCCTGCACAGCCTGTGTGCTTGGCTGGCGTCTGGCATGGTCGTCGGCTCTGGGAGCTCTGCTGACCTTGGACAGATGAGACAGGAAGGCTGGAGGGGAAAGGCTGGGCTGAGAAGAGAGGGCGGGAACAGTGCCCTGCTACAACTGCCTGTTCTTGTCCTCCCACCTCCCTGACCAGCCCTGAGTTCAGTGGACAGACGCTGGTCTGATCCGGTCACGGGTGCTTCAGCTATCCCTGAGAGGAGGCCGATCCCAGTGTCCTGAACATAGTACACACATGAATGTGCGCACATGCACGCACATGCACACGTGCCCTCCCCCAGTCACTAGCTTGCACCCACGTTTGAAGCCCTTCTCCAGATGAGTTCTGGACAGTGTGTTGCCATGTCCTGCTTGCTGCCACACGTGGGCTGTGACGTGGGGCTCTCCTGGACTGGTCACTGTGCTTGGGCCTAGGAGGGGAGGCCTGGGCAGTGGTATGGGGCAGACACAGGTGGAGGAGGGGTGGGGAGGCCAGGGCAGGTGCTGGGCCCAGAACCCCATGACGCATGGCCTCCCCATGGTTCAGGAGCTGGCGTACGTGTGTCTCATGCCCGTGTTCACAGCATCTCTCCCTTTGTACCAAGTTCACAGGCCATGCTCTGTTCGTCACTGCCCTCTCTACCACGTCCACATGTGTGTTGCGGTGCATTTCCACGTCCCACTTCTGGCCTGCACATATTCGGAGGTGGGGGGCTCTCACTGGGGAGTCTGTTCCCATGTGCTTGCCCTAAGGGGGCAATCTTAGGAGGGCAGTGGGAGGAGGCAGGCCAGGAGGAGCGGCAGCCAGACTGCAGGGCACTGTCGTCACCTGCATGTGCGCTGTGGCCCTGGAACCAGTGAGCCAGGATCCTGCCATGGACACAGCACAGGCAGGCTGTGGGGTGAGGTGGTGGAAACGTGGAGGGTGGGCTCTAGTGACCTGCCAAACCTGAGACTGGGGAGCCATGGGGGGCTCTGGGAGGCTGCGCTGGGCTGAGCCTGGACCTTGGGGTGGCTGAGGAGCAGGCCCTGGCAGGCGGCATGCTGGCTGTGTCTGAGGTTGCCTCCCTGCGCAACCCCCTTACCTCTGTCCTCTGCACAGAGCAGGTCACCTTTCCATTCAAGCCAAGGGTGCAGGGGAGGCCCCTCAGCCCTAGGGACCTGCCCGTGCCCTGCCCCTACCTGGCTTCCTGCTGGTGGGCTGCCTCCCCGTTTGTCCTGAGGACACCCATGCACTGCTGTGCTCTAGGTCCTGTGTGCTGGGCTAAGACTGGGCTGCAGGGGTGGGGTGCCCCTACCTGGGGCTGGGACCCTCAGGCCCGTGGATCTGCAGTTCTACCCAGCCTGGAACATTTGGCCAGCCAGGGATGAGCTGTGCTTTCTGTGTCTGG
Organism: Tupaia belangeri chinensis; assembly: GCF_000334495.1. Taxonomy (NCBI): domain Eukaryota; kingdom Metazoa; phylum Chordata; class Mammalia; order Scandentia; family Tupaiidae; genus Tupaia; species Tupaia belangeri. Next base: position 1,153,913 of record NW_006204331.1, read on the forward strand.
GCTGAGGGTGTCATAGGATGGGAGAGTCGAGCTGCGTTGTGAAGTCCTTGGCTCTTTGGGTCCAGATCACTAAAATTAGAGACCTGTCCCTAGGCACAAAATAAAGCCACAGCCACAATAGAAAGAAGGGAGAGAAGAGAATTTAATAGGAAATAAAGATTTTAGGAAAGAAGTACATCTAAAAGACTCTTGGGTGGGCAGGCTGCCAGGTGGCAACTGCTGCGTTTGGAACTGGTTCGGTGTTATTTTGTTACCAGAGGGATCACGGATGTTGAATGGTGGGAGGTCTGTCACACTCTGTACTTTGAATTCCTGAGCTTTTTCCTGCGCTTGTGCATTTCTCTCACAGGTGAAGAACTTGAGGAATTTGGTTACCTAACTGCGCATGCCCAGTGTGAGCCAGGATGTTTAATTAGGGTAGACTGCCCAATTAGTTTACCGCCCAAGTAGGAATCAGGATGCTGACCAAAATGCTTGGTTGGGTCTTTTTGTATTCACGAGGGATGTTAAGAGAGAAATTTACAGTCATCTCTGTGTGTCCTTCCTCAGGTTCCAAGGAAGGAAAATGGCATCTCCTTGTCTTGCTGGCGCCAGGGGCTAGGTGGGAAGGAGGCATCTCACGGAGGGTCTGGGTGTAGCTCCTGAGAAACTGTGATCGATGTGACGGGTGTCCTGCTATTCTCTCAGGGCTGCCTGCTCGCGACTGGCTGGACTGAGCTGGGCAGGGACATGAGAGATGGCTCAGGGCTGGGAAGGAAAGCGCCTTCTATGAATGGAGAAGCCTTGGTCTCTCCACCTGTCCTGGATCTTTGGTTATGTGCCTGGACTTGTGTCTGTCCTTCCTGTCCAGTTCCATGAGGGCTGCTGGGGAAGGAAAGGACTTCTTCGACATGTCACATGGGCTCTTGGGCAGCTTCTCACCTCAAGCCCCCAGGCATGGCAGGTGGACAGATTTGTAGGAGAGGAAAACCTGGCAGAAGCAGGCTTTCAAGTTGTGAGGTTGCCATAGTAACTGCATCCCTGCTGAGGTTGGGTGGAAGCCACACAGCGACTCTGGGCTAGGGCACGCCTGCATGACACAGGAAAACTGTGGAGTGTGACATGGTGCAGGGATGGGGTATGGCCTAGTCGGGCTCAGGCTGCCTGGCCCTCAACCTCCCTACAGCCCCAGCGTGTGGGCCCATGGAGGACACAGGGGAGCCTGAGCTGCCCCACCCTCTCTGAGTGTTCCTGGGTCTCGCCTGGTGCCAGCCCTGCAGCAGAGGGTGCCTGCCGTCAGAGCTCCGCTATACAGGGAACTGTGGGCATCAGATTTCCTGGCAGCCAGAGGATGGACAGCGATTTGAACTCAGACTAGGCAGCTTCCCCATGACAGCCCCACTGCAGCTACCACTCACAGACAAAGCCAAGCCGGCACAGAGAAAGCAGGACAGTGCCCTTTGTCAGTCCTGGGCTGGGAGGGGCCCTCTGCCTGCTGCTGACCGCTCGCTCACCACTGCGGCTTTAGCGGTCCAATCCAATACCAAGTCTTTTGGCTTCTGTAATTTTTTTTTTTTTTTTTTTTTTTTTTTTTTTTTTTTGGTTTTTTTTTTTAGGGCCGGGTGGTGTGTTG
>NW_006204331.1:1156585-1158831 GCF_000334495.1 Tupaia belangeri chinensis
AGTTTTTGTGTTGTTTTTTTTTTTTTTTTTTTTGTTGAGATTTTTGCTATAGGGCCTGTGTGCTTGCTGGAGAGAAAGAGACAGAAAATGAGAAATCACCCCACAGGGGGTATGGCCACTCCACAATCCTTTTTCCTTCAGTCTCCTCTTGGGATTTTGGGCATTCACACACATGTGCCCTGTATGAGTTTTAGGCCTCTGGGTCTGGAATTTGAACCATGATTGGCTACATGGGAGTCCAGTGATGTAACCACTACACCATCTATTGGTCCTAGCTTCTGGAATCTTGAGCTGAGGGCTTTGGGCTCTTGGGGGAACATGGACCCTGCCTGGCTGATCCTAACACGAGTGTGAAGAAGCCAGGGGTTCGGCCCAAGCTGGAGCCTGGTACTAGGGCCATGTCATTGTCTACCATGTGTTTACAAGTTGATTTGTAAGACAGGCGGTCCCAGAGGGCTGCTGAAGGTGGTATTTAGCAAGACAGGGTGTGGCCCAGACTTAGGAAGCCAGGCCGGGCAAAGCTCCTTAAAGGCCAACTGTGGTCCGGGTTAGGACCCAGCTCAGGGGGGCCTGTTGAGGCTGGGGTCTCTGAGAGGAGACGAAGCTCTACAAGGGGCTGTAAGGTCCAGGAGTATCACAGCTGCCCTCTGGAGGGAGCAGAGTCCAGATGAACCTGGGGACAGGGGACAGAGGAGGTGGGCAGAAGTGCCAGTGACCAGCATGACCCAATCCATGGAGGCTGGGAGCACAGCCCTGCTCCACGGCCTGGCTAGATGGTCACCCGTGTCTTGGCCCCTTTATCGTGGCCCCTTCTCTGTCCCGCCCTGGACTCAGGCCTCTGTGGCGCCGTGTCTGTGTGGTAGAACCTGCAGCTGGTTGCTGTAGCTCCCTGGATGCTCATGCCAAGTGGCCAGGGACTGTGGTGGTGGGGCCTGGGGACGCGCTGTGGGCCTGTGCTCCAGACCTGGCCTGGAACTTCTGAGCAGGCCGGTGGCATCGATGGGCGAGTTGGCTCTGTCCTTGATGTGAGACCCAGGCTCTCTGAGCCTCCGTATCCTCTCTTGTCAAACTGGGTCATGATTTTTCTCCCACGGAGCATTGGGAGGATTTGGCGAAGGTCCTATGTCAGACCAGGCACAGCTTTCTGGAAGGAGCCTGACCTGCGTCCCACCTGCCCATGCTCCCTGGCGTGAACTAGGGTTTTGGTCTTGGCCCTGGGGAAAGCTGACTGGAGGTGGTAAGGGGAGTGAGCCGCAGGGGCAGATGGAAAGGCTTGCTTGTGGGGTGTACAGGGAACTTGGAGGCCAGCTACTGGCCTGAGGCACACCAAAGACTCCTCTTCCATGAGGCCCTCCAGGTTGAGCTCTGCCCAACCAGATGGCAGCCATTTTCCTTAGGACTAGGATAGCTGCACAGGGTCCCTTCCAGCTCGACAGCCAGGCTCTGCACAGTGCAGCCAATACTGTTGCCTGGTGGCCGGTCCTCAGCACTGCAACCTGGACAGGGGCAGGACCATGAGGTGAGGTGAGGGAGTCCTCTAACCCTGGCTCAAGTCCCTTGGCACCTTCCCAAAGAATAGCTTGGACACATCTGAAGGGGATCCCCAGGGGGCCTTCAGACTCGGTGACAGGACCAGCGTGGTCACCCAGCACACACTTCTGAACAGGCATGGGGTGGTGGCACTGTGTTTCTGAGGGTCTGTCTGCTGGGTGGAAGGTGGATGGGAGGATTGAGGCTGGAAACAAGTGACCAGTGAGAACCGCAGTCACTAAGACCCCAACCCAGCTGTGAAAGGAGGGCTCTGCCTGGGAACAGGCCAGACATGGAGTGGGGTATGACGAGGGAGGGTTGGGGGGAACGGGGCTAGGATCTAACGGGACAGAGATGGCTGGATCTGGTGGTTGGGTACCTAACTTGGATGTTCACATCTGCTGATTGCCAGCGTCTGACCTCGGGCAAGTAACTTTCCTCTGAACCTCAGTTTCACACAGCACAGCGGAGGGAACAACACCCTGCATTTGTGGAATTGAGTTACCAGTGGTCCCTGACGTTGGGAAGCATCTTTCACTCACCGTTAACTCACCACCCACCGTCCACCCTCCATCCATTAACCCACCCACTCTCCACCCTCCATCCTCCCTTCACCCAACCATCCATCATCCACCCTCCACCCTCCATCCACCCTCCATCCAACCATCCATCATCCACCCTCCACCCTCCACCTTCCACTCACCATCCTCCACCCT
>NW_006204331.1:1159013-1159239 GCF_000334495.1 Tupaia belangeri chinensis
CCCCCCCCTCCCCATCATGCTTAACATCCCCACCACCCCCCTCCCATCTACCCTCCACCTTCCACTCACCATCATCCACCCTCCACCCTCCATCCACCCTACATCCAACATAAACCCTCCACCCTCCATCCACCCTACATCCACCATCTACCCTCCACCTTCCACTCACCATCATCCACCCTCCACCCTCCATCCACCCTCCATCCAACCATCCACCACCAACCAC
>NW_006204331.1:1159321-1163235 GCF_000334495.1 Tupaia belangeri chinensis
CCCCCACCACCCCCCCCCCCCCCTCCATCCACCCTCCATCCAACATAAACCCTCCACCCACCATCCACCCTACATCCACCATCCACCCTCCACCTTCCATTCACCATCATCCACCCTCCACCCTCCATCCACCCTCCATCCACCCTCCATCCATCATCCACCCTCCACCCTCCATCCACCCTCCATCCACCCTCCATCCATCATCCACCCTCCACCCTCCATCCACCCTCCATCCACCCTCCATCCATCATCCACCCTCCACCCTCCATCCACCCTCCATCCAACATAAACCCTCCACCCACCATCCACCCTACATCCACCATCCACCCTCCACCTTCCATTCACCATCATCCACCCTCCACCCTCCATCCACCATCCATCCACTATCCACCCTCCATCCACCATCCATCCACCATTCATGCTCCTTCCACCCCCGCCATCCATTTATCTATCCATCCACTTTCCATCCACCCATCTACCCTGCACCATCCTCCCTCCCTCCATCCCTTCATCTGTCTATCCACCCTCCACCTGCCCAACCCCTTATTATCTATCCACCTATTCATCTACCTGCCACTCACCACCCACCCGGCCCCACTCAGCTCGCCTCTCCCAGTCCCCTGGCCTCTGTGAGTGCGGCTCCACCCCTGGCCTTCAGAACTGTGATGGAATGAATTTCTGTTCTAAGCCACTGACTTTGTGGTTATTTGTGATGGGCACTCCAGGAAACTTACATGGTGCAGACTGGAGGGTGCCGTAGATGAAACAGTTGCATGGGCAGAGCAGTTGCATAGAGTGAGGGAGTGGGGTAGGGGCTAGCAGATGGACTGGGTCAGGAAGAGCAGTTTGGACTCTTCATAGAGGCAGTGGGACGTTTTTGAAAAAAAAAAAAAAAAGCAAAAAACAACAAAAAATCCTCATTCTAGAAAAAATGAAAGGGTGCATTTTTGAAGGTGAGATCATTTATGTCAGGGTTACATTAACTGTGTCATAGCCCCCTGGGACCGAAAGTGGCACAGGTGTCTGTGGCACCACTTCGTGGAGGTCGTAGGGCTCTGGCCCGGTGTAGTCTGCGTGCAGCAGGGGGTGGTGATGTGGAAGGTTGCTTGCTGTTGGAGGTAGAATCTTAGCGCGTCTGTCCTGGCCCCTGACATCTCACCTTCAGTCCACAACTGGCCCAGTGGGGTGGCCACTCTAGGCGTGTGCATGTGTATGCCTCCACGTCTGGACACAGCAGAGCCCTGGCACACTAGGGAGGGGATGGCTGCAGGGTGGGGCTTGGGAAGCAGGCCTGTGGGCTGGCCACTTGCCATTTCCGTTGCTCAGAGATGCCTGCTGGACAGGCTGAGGACAGCAGCTGCCCACGAGGCAACCCAGAGGGGCTGTGCAGCCCGTGAATGTGCCGCTCGACTTGACCCCGAGCCTGGCAGCGTGGCCTGGCGGCGGTTCCGTCCTCACTTGCCCTAGGTATGCCTCTCATGTCCTGCAGGGACCCTCCTCCCACTACCCAGTCTCTGGCTCTCCTGGGGCCCTTGGGTGGGGGAGGTCAGTTACTTCTGCTCTAGCCCAGGTCTGATGGCCCAGCGCTTTGGAAGGGCCCCCAGCTGCTGCCTTCCTGCCTCTGGAGACTGTGTTGACCATTGGACATGACTCCATTGTTGGGCAGGTTGGTGATGGTCCTCACCCGGGTTATGACTTATTTTAAAACCAAAGCACAGCACACTGACCACGAGGGTGTGGCCAGCATACCCTCACAGTGAGTACAGAGCCACACGGAACATGGCCCTGGAATGCCCTGCAGGTGTTCCTTTTTCTGTTGATTTCCTTGAGGAGAGGAGGAAGCATACCACACTCTCCTGCCTTCCCAGCTGGCCAGGGTCACGGGTGTGACCAGTGTCAACAGATCAGCAGGGACCGAACCCACGACCTTCCATATGGATTCAGTGGCTTGGACAGCACAGTACTGCCAGCCCTGCTTGCCCCTGTGGTTTTAATGGGGACCAGGGTCCTCCACACTCCCCTAGATCTGGGGACAGCCATACCGAGTCTCCAAACCATGTCCTCTCCTGGGCCACCAGAGGGTGGCGGCATCTGTTCACAGCTGCCTGTGGACACTGGTGATGTCACCATCTGTCTGTTCTGGGCAGGCGGCTCTGAGGGCAGGCAGAGGAGGGCCGGCTGGGCTTGCTCATCGCAGGGTGGTCCCACCCAACACTTCAGAGTCGGGCTGGGCCCCTGGCCCTGAGGTCAGTCTCTCTGGGGCAGGATAACAATGTATTTTTAGGCCCAGCCCCAAATGTGTAGGCCAAGATGCACTCACCCACTGGGCAGCGAGGCATGTTCAAGACGTCTATGGCACCTTTTTTAAAAAAGAATATGACAACTGGGGCCAGTCGGTGGCGTGAAGTTTAAAGCACTGGACCCTGCATGACCGGCTTTATAGTTCAAGTGTCAAACCTAACAGCTTGAGAACCACACTAGGCATGTCTGCACGTGTGCCCACACGGGAGGGTGGGAGTCACTTGTTCACACAGCACAGCCCATGAGACACTGGGCTAGTCTGGAGTAAGCCCTTAGGGTTTCCGCACCAGCGGGCTTTGCCTTTCCTTCATCTTTTTCAGTTTTTAGTTTCTGCTATAGGACACACACACATGCCAGACTGAGAGGGAAAGTAGGAGGTCGTCCCGGTGGGGGAGCAGACAGTCATACACAACCCCTCCTCACTCCTCTCTCAGAATTTTGGGCATGCATGCACACATTTCTGGCTTGAGTTTCAAACTTCTGGGTCTGGGACTCGAGCCGCAGTGGCCACGTGGGAGTCCAGTGCCTCAACCACCATGCCACCTGCTGGCCCCCACCAGTGGCTTTTAATGAGTGGTATGCAGGCTCTTGGTGTTTACCGTCAGGAGTTTATTCAACGCCCACAACCCCACGCTCTAGATTAGGAGGCCGCGGTGCAGAGAGGTTAAGTAACCTGGCCAAGGTCACACAGAGAGGATTCAAACCAGAACCAGCTCACTCCAGGGGCCCACACTGCTGCCTCAGCAGTCTCCCCAGTGGGGCTGGCTCTGCAGCCCAGTGGTTAGGGAGCTGTATGGCCAACTGTGGGTTGAGTCCTGGCTTGGTGACTTGAAAGACATGCCAGGCACATGTGTGTGCTGCGAATCCTGGCACGGTGGGGAAACAGCAGGGAAGCGACTGTGTGTGCGCACACCCCGCGAGGGCATGCTCCCTCCTCCCCGTCTCTCTCCGATGAGCACAGCTACCCTCTGGCAATTTTTTTAAAAAGGAGATTTCACAGAGACAGAGGCCAGGTTGTCTCTACTTCTGTGCAGTCATCGTCCTCTGGGTGTGGGGCTCAGGGCCTCATCATGGGCATCGTGGGTGACCACAGTTACTGGGGAGCCACAGCCTCCCCACTCCTCCACTCAGTCTGTCCGCTCACTAATAGTTCACTCACTCGCCTGCCCACTAGCCTGCTCCCTCACCCAGCATGGGTGTTAGCTCTTGCCAAATAGTTACGGTGGTTCTTGACAGACTTTAACACGAGACATTAAAACAAGTGTAAGAAAGTTCGAAACAGTTGCAGATTTTGTCAGGGCAACTACCTGGACATTTTTGAAAAATCTGCCTTATTCTTTGAGGGGTCGGCCTTGGTGTCCTGCTTTCATGGTCTCCCAAACGCTAGCTCTTTTTTTCTTTTTCTTTCTTTTTTTTTTTAGAGTTTTTTTTTTTTTTGTTATAGGGCGTGTGCACTCACCAGACAAACAGAGAGAGACAGAGAGATAGAAAGCGAGAAATCATCCCCCAGGGGGGATGCCCACGCTGCAATCCTTTCTCCTCCATTCTCCTCTCGGGATCTTGGGCACGCATGCACACGTGCCTGGTGTGAGTTTCAAGCCACTGGGTCCAGG
>NW_006204331.1:1163410-1167953 GCF_000334495.1 Tupaia belangeri chinensis
CCAGGGGGGATGCCCACGCTGCAATCCCTTCTCCTCCATTCTCCTCTCGGGATCTTGGGCACGCATGCACACGTGCCTGGTGTGAGTTTCAAGCCACTGGGTCCAGGACGCAAACCGCAGTCGACTACGTGGGAGTCCAGCGACATAGCCATTATGCTAACTGCTGGTCCCCCAAACGCTAGCTCTGATAGCTGGATTTCAGTGCCTGGTGGGTGGAGCCCGTGGGCAGGTGTTGATGGTGCATGTTGGGGGTTTGGGACCACTGGGCTGTGAGGATGGCCAACAAGCAGGACTTGGCAGGGTGTGGGGTGTGAGCAGGGTGGGGAGCCCAGGGGAGCTGTCAGGTGCTCCTTTTGGGGCACCTGGCAGAAGAGGGGTACATTCAACATAAGGGCAAGGAGGCCAGGGTGGGTGCTGGTTAGGGCCAGCAGTGCCCACCCCAAGGCAAGTGAGAGTCCAGGGGCACTCCCTTCACAAGCCCAGGAGCTTCTACCCGGGGGCAGGTCTGAGGCAGACGCTAGTTTTCCTGGTGGCCAGTCGGATCTCCACCGGTGAGCAGATGGTGACCTGGAAGCCCTCTGTTGGGGGTGAGCCCAGGGGCTGCCCTGCTCCTTGTCCAGCCCTGCAATTCACTGTCTTGGTTTGCTGGGATAAGAGGTTCCCAGGACTCTCACATTCTAGCCACACACCTGGAGTGGACTGGACCAACTGGCCTCCTCGTGTCTGCTTCTGAGTGGCCGAAGTACTAGTCCTCCCACTATGTCTTGGGGGCCAGGAAAGAAACCAGGTTCAAACGCAAACCGCCAACTGCTTCCCCTACCCAAACCCATGGAGCCTGGACAATGAGTGGCCCCCAGGCTGGGGCCTGGCCCTCCCTCCAGTCTTTGGGGCCTTGGGGCTGTTCCGTTTGCTCTGGGCCTCGCTCTTCCTTGGTACTGCGCGGAGGATGGTGGCGGGTTGCCAGGTTCTGTTTAGCTGGAGCGCTGTGCTGGTCCTGCCTCTCCAAGGCTCTGTGCTGTGTCTTCTTCATGGCAGGTTTGTTTTCCGGCCACCTTTGAAATCCTGGAAGCAGAGAAATTATATTTGCTTCCTCACTTTTCCCATGCGACAGGTCAGTCAAATCTATTACAGCTGCTAGGAAAGCTCTGCTCAGAGCTGCACTGTAGGATGTGGAACCAGAATTTAAATTAAAATGCTGTTTTTGTAGCCTGGAGGCTTTGCCTGGGAAGAAATTAAAGGGGTAGCTCGCCTTTCTGCCCTGATCTCAGGCGAGGTGGAGGCCCCTTGACCGGTGCTGGGCACCAGCCTCTGACCCACAGGCAGGATGAGGGCCAGCAGTCGCTATCCCCTGAGACTGGCCCATGGCGGCCCCACAGAAGATGCCACACAGAAGGGGCAGGCGCGTCCGTGGGTTGGGTGACCACTCAGGACTGGAGATGGTGTTTGCTGGTAAGCAGACACATCCTCGAGCTCACAGACTGCCCGCCTGGCTGAGGAAAGGCGTCCTGGAAGAGAAAGTGAAGGCCACTGTGGGCTGGGGCCAGACTGGAAGGAGTTAAGTAGTCTGAGGGCAGGGGACATTTCCGATGGAGCACAGCCCAGGAGGGCAGGCCCGAGGCGGTGCTGGGCTGGGAGGAGGCGCTGGCCGCTGCCGGCCTTCCGAGCCCTCCAAGTCTGTTCTGCTCCTCATATTCCGTCCTGTCCTTCAGACATTAGTCACACGTAGACACCTGTTGTTAAAACACAAATGAGGGGGCAGCAGGTGGCATAGTGGTTAATGTGCTGGACTCCCACATAGTCAGCTGCAGTCTGAGTTCCAGATCTGGAGGCATGAAACTCAGGCTAGGTGTGTGTGCGTGTGTGCTCAGAGAGAATGAAGAAGAATCCCCCTCGAGGGTCATTTCTTTCTTTCTGTCTCTGTGTGTCTCTCCAGTGAGTGCAGGTGCTCTACAGCAAAAATCTCTTAAAAAACAAAAATATCGGGACCAGCAGTTGGTGTAGTGGCTATGTTGCTGGACTCCCATGTTGTAGGCTGGTGGCCTAAACTCACGCAGGGCACGTGTGTGCCCAAGACCCTGAGAGGAGAATGGGAGAAAGGATTGCGGCGTGGGCACCCCCCTGGGGAGTGTGTGTGATTTCTTGCTTTCAGTCACTCTGTCTTTCTCTGTCTTTCTGGCGAGCACACGCACTCTGTAGCAAAAACCTCTCAAAAAAATTAAATAAGTAAAGGATTGACAGGTGGCACAGTGGTTAGGGCAGCCGGATCCGGATCCCACATCACTGAACCTGGCAACTCAAAACTCATCTCCTAGAGGAGAAAGGATTGTGACATGACCATCTCCCCTGAGGGTGCTTTCTCACTTTTTCTCTCTTTCCTTCTATCTTCCTCTAGGAGCACACCCCCCCCCCCACAAACAAATGGAGGGCCTCTTTCAGCTTTCCCTTGCTTCCCTTCCCTCTGTACCCTGCGGACCTCCCTGAGGAGTGCTCCAGGCTCCACCTGGTGAGGGACAGACTCAGAGCTCAGGACGCTCCCTGGCAGCTGCCCCGGGTGGAGGAGCAGGAGACAGGGCAGAGAAGTGGAATGACTAGGCGGGGAGCCTGTGTCCCCCAGCAGGAAAACATGCAAGTGTGGTTTATTTGTTTGATGAAGTACCACATAGAGGTTGAAATCGGTCAGATCAACTCAGGAGATCAACAGATGGCATAATGGTTAAATCATTGGACTCCCACATGGTTGACCATGGTTCAAGTCCAGGACCCGGTGGCTTGAAACTCGCAGCAGGTGCATGTGCGTGTGTGCTTAAAATCCTGAGAGGAGACTAGAGGAGAAGGGACTATGGCGTGGCCATCCCCTCTGGGGGGGTGGTGGTGACTTCTTTCTTGTCTTCTTGTCTGTCTGTCTCTCCTGTGAGTGTATACTCTCTACAGCAAAAATCTCTCAAAAAAAAAGATTAACTCAGATAACCCTCAAAGATAATTTTGATGGCCCAGCCACACTGACGAAAGAAATAGAGCCGGCTGGGTGGTGGCTGAGCTACTTGGGGCCTGGGCTCAGTTCCTGCCCACCCTGAAAAGCTAGGTGCCAGGGTGTTGCCCCTGTAGTCCTGCTCAGAAGGCTGAGGCAGGAGGAACGACACATCAGAACTCTGTACAAATACACCCCTCCACACACTCTTTTTCTAGCTCATTAAAAATAAAATTGAACCACAAACGCAATATGCAAAGGGTTTTGCTCAGATCACATTAACACAAAGGGAAGCAGTGAGCAGGCCGCCCTGGAGAGTGTATCTCCGTGCTAAGCAGGCAGGAAGATGGTGCGGACCAGTTCAGAGGACGCATCTCTAGGAGGAGGACCCTGGCCTGAGTGCTTGCCACTGTGTCTGTGTTAGCAAGGGGGCCAGCAGGTGGTGTGGTGGTTAAGGCACTGGACCCCACACAGCCAACTCTGTGGCTCAAGTCCTAGGCCCGTGTGCATGAGAAGGGAGAAGGGACTGTGGCGTGGCTGTGCCCAGGGGTGATGTCTCACTTTCCTTCTCTCTCTGTTTCTGTCTCTTTTCAGTGAGCACATGTACCCTATAGGAAACTACAAATAAATAAATAAACACAAGTTAAACCACAGAAGTTGATGAGATGAAGGAGTAGCAGGTCGAAGGAGCCCACCTTCGAGTGGGGGAGAAAGTGAGCTGGGGTGGTGAGCTGGGCCAGGGGAGGACCTCGAGGGCTTGAAGCAGAGCTCTTCAGGAAAAGTCAGGGCTGGGGAGAGTGCTGGGAGGGCTGCAGGGCCGGGGAGTGGATGGTTCCTTGGAGACAGAGTTTGGCAGGGAATGCCAGGGCAGAGTAGATCAGATGGAATCGAAATGGCATGTCTGGAACCCAGAGCCCAGGCGAGGAGGGCACCTGCTTTGCAGTCAGTGCAGGACAAGGGAAGCTGCAGCAGGGACAGTGGTGGCCTGGGGTGGAGCCAGTTCCTCTCCGTCCAGGCTTCTGGGATTGGATCCTGGGGCGGCAGAGGGCGGAGGGCTACAGGACACGGAGACTGAGAGCACACTGCACACGGCACAGAACACGGCTCACCAGGGACAGGGCTAGGGCCATCTGACCATGGCTGGCCGTGTCCTGCGGCTCAGCAGCCCTGGGTGCTCAGCCAGACCCTTACTCAGGCGCGGCTGCCTGTCACACTGTGAGCCTGTCAGTAAGTAGCTGCTCTGAGCTCATCTGCCATTCAGCTCGTCATCCAGTCGCCTCCCTCCAGGCTCCTGTCTGCCCACAGCCCACACCCTGTGGTTGCTAAGGAGTCCCTGTAGCTGTCCTCTGGCCAACTGCCTGGCAGGCTGATACCTCTCCAGCCAGAGTGGCTTGCCCAAGCCCAATTCCCGGGGCCAGCCCCTCTGTCCGACGTCCTGGCCTCTCAGACCTGGGAGGGTACCTGCTGGACTGTCACTTTCCTCCTCAGGCTCCCAAACTTCCACAGCCTCTGGGCGGCCCCACATCTATCTCGGCCCCTCAGCGTTCCCAGAGACCTCCTCACCCATCTTTATAA
>NW_006204331.1:1168226-1172794 GCF_000334495.1 Tupaia belangeri chinensis
CAGGAATGACATGAAACTCAAGCCTGTGTCCCATGGGCCATCCTGCCATCAAGACAGCACTGCTCCTAATGCCCACCTCTGGCTGCTTGTGGGTTGGTGCCCAGCACGGCTCCTTCTGACGCTGCCCTGCAGGCCCGAGACAGGACTTGCCTCTGCTCATGCCTCGTCACTCACTCTGCCAGCTGCAGACTCCTTGTGCAGGGCACTGTGCAAGTCTCCTCTGCAGAGCTGGCCTCAGGGTGAGCCTTTTGAGCTGGGAGAGCCTTCGGGTGGGAAAAAGTCTCACCCACATCCAGTTACTGTGGCACCTGCCCTCCCATGAGACAACTGGGTGCCAGGAGGGTGGGGACCCATTTTAGCACCTATGTTCTGTGTGCTCACCAATGCCCACTTTTGTGACATCAGTATTAGTGGGCATATGTGTTAGTGCACATGTGTACGCACATGTATGTGTCTAGGTGAGTGCTGGGCATATATGAGTGAGTGGTGCATGCACAGACATACACACAGAGGTGTACATGCTATTGTGTGTGCACATTAGTGGTCTCTGTACACATATGTTTGTGTATGTAAGTGTGCAGGCATGCACAGACATGTGTGCATGAGCATGCACGGGACACACAAGTGTGTACATGTGTGCTCATCCACACATATAATATGTACACACAAATGCTGTGCATGTATGCATGTGTGAGTGGTATGTATGTGTAGTTGTGTGTGGTACGTTTGCACATCCATATGTGTACATACATGCACACATGCATGAATCACATTTGAGTGATGGGCATAGAAGCATGTTCCCAGAAATATCTTGCATGTGTGCATACATGTGTATCTGCACATGAGTGGTACACACATGTGCAAATGACTCTGTGCACATGGGTGTGCTCACATGTGCATGTGCACACCATGTCTATATGTGAGTGTGCACACGTGTCAAAGTGGTGTGTGGTGTTGCAGCTGTGGATACCTGTGTGTGCAGTGTGTGCACTCTCAGGGCCTATTACTCCCTGTGGGCAGAGCCTCTCAAAATACTCCTTGAGGCCTTTCCTCCGTGCTGGGTCCCAGCAAGAGGACCACGTGCCTGTGCAGGACCCCTGGGGAGCACAGAGAGAGGCCATGCCTGTCCGCAAGTCCCTTCATTTTTGAGGTCAAGCATTAGGAGGGGTCTCCTGGCGGGAGGAGAGCACACCGGAGCCCCTCCCCACAGGGGCTTACTCCCAGGGGTGGGGAAAGACCAGAATCCAACACAGGGCCTGGAGACTTGTGTGCAGACACTTTGGGAATGATGCTAGGAGACCGCAAGGGTGGGTCCTGCCGTGATCAAGCTGATCTGTCGCCAACCCAAGGCCCCACAGAGCAGCACGGCTGAGGGCTGTGCAGAGCCAGCTCCAGACGCCTGTGATCATGGCAGAGCATGGCCCCCTGGACCCCCTCTCTGCGGGCGTTCGGGCAGGACCGGCTCTCCTTTGGGCTTCAGCACACGCGCTGGAGGAGGAGACTTGGAAGGAAACCACAGGCTTTGCACTGATAGAGTCTGGAGGTCTGCTCATTTAGTAGAGAGAGAAGAGAGAGGAACAACAGCCCTGCCATGTTTCTGTCCTGAGCTGGCAAAGGGGCTGTTCACACCCACTTCCCCCTCCCAAACACTTCCCCCTCCTCTCCAGGGGAGGCTCCAGCCCACAGCTGCTTCGTGGGTCTCCCAGCTGGTGGGGGAACAGATCTGTTTCAATTGCGGGTCGGGATGCCAACGTGCACAGAGGCCCGTGGGATCTGCTGCTGCCCCAGGACCGCCTGTGCTCAGCCCTGGGCTGGGTGTGGTGAGGCCGGTGTCTGTGACCTGTGTCAGTGGATGGGACCAGGCAGCAGGCAGCCCAGGTCCTGGTGGGGTGCTCATGGACTCGACCTGTGGAGGAGAGACTGATGCCTGCTTGTCCATCCCTGGGCTGGTTAGGCCCTAGTTGGAGCTGGGCCCCTTGCCATGTCCACCAGCTCCAGCCCAAGGCTGGCTAGAGACTCGGCCTTGGGTGCTGAGAGTTTTCAGCCTTGCTGGCTGTGTGCTCGGGCCCAGGATGGGCTGTTGGTGTAGGCTCGGGTCCGGGTCGGGCTGTCGGCGTGTGCCCGGGTCCGGGCCGGGCTGTCGGTGTGTGCTCGGGTCCAGGATAGGCTGGGCTGTCGGTGTGTGCTCAGGTTCAGGATGGTCTGTCGGTGTGTACCTGGGTCCAGGATGGGCTGTTGGTGTTTGCTCGGTCCTGGGATGGGCTGTTGGTTTCTTGGATAACACCCTCAACTCCCGGGCATTGCAGGCTGCTTTGGTCAGCTGTTAGTGCATGTTTAAGGCAGTCAGGGGGCCCTTCCTGGGGAGCACCCACAGGCCCGGGGCACCTGGCATTTTTCTTTCTCTATCCACCCTGTTCTTTCTCTGGAAGATCCATCCCGGCTCTTTCCTCTCTCAAGGCTCTAAGGAGGGAAGGCTGGGCAGTTCAGAGGAGACCCAGAGACAGGGATCAGGAAAATGGGCCGGGTCCTGCTAAGGCAGATGCGTGTGGGGGTCCTGCTCTGAGGAGGAGAAGGAGGGAGGATCTGGTTAGAAGCTCAGTCCCTGGGTGTGAATTTGGAGCCCTGGCCAGCACTGAGGTCCAGCCCTGCCCCTGCAGTGTGCAGGAGCCCTAAACTCTGCCAAGGGCAAGAGAGGAGGAGGCCTCTGAGGGACTCGGACCTCATACACCGCGGCAAGTGAGTGCTCAGTGCCCGGCTCTGAGGCCCTGCACGTGGTGAGGGCCTCCGCGCCAGCTCAGAGCTGTGTTGCTCTCTCTGCCTGTGGGTGGGGAAGGCAAGACCCCTGGCCAGGTGCTCCTGGGTCTACCCCTGGGGGCCTCCAGGTGTTGGCTCTTGTGAGCTGGTGCAGGCTGACTTCGCAGATGGAGCCCTTTGTCCGGAGACCCTGTCTTCTGTCTTTGCCCATTCCTGTTCCCCCAGCCCCACAAAGAGCCTCTGTGACACATCCCAATTGCAGGCTCCTTCAGATGTGTGTGGAGCGCCAGTGGCCTGGGGTCCTTCCTTCCTGCGCTTTCTCTGAGCAGACCCCAGGCTAGGTGCTGGGCAAGCCCCTCACCTCTGCCTGGTGCTGGACAGAAGGACATGATTGTGCCATTCTGCTTGTTGGACGTGCCAGCAGATGAGATCCAGGGGGTCTGAGATTTAGTCTGGAAGCTTTCTAGGGAGAAGCTTAGCAGGGTACTGGGGAAGGAGTTGGTCAGAACGTGGTCTGAGGCTGTGTCTTTATCTAACTGGGAGTGCAGTGGGAAAGGGCACCTCTCTGGGACCCAGCTGCCCACAGGGACCTCACTAGCCCATCCTGCCAGCCTGACACACGCAGGTGTCCTGGCCTATGCCCCAACGTGTGGGCATCTGCACCGGGGTCCCCTGAAAGGCACCCAGAGGGTGCTAGGGTGGCCTCCAGACCCCTCTCACAGCTCAGTACACTCCAGTCAGACACTGTCCAGCCACCGCTGCCAGCTATGAAGTGCGGGCTCCCACTGGCCTGGCTCACTTCCCACTGGGGGCAGCGGCTTCACCAGGACCTCATTTCTGGCCCGTACAGTGAGTCCTGAGGCTGGAGGTGTGGGCAGCTTCTCTGGGGGCCCCTCAGAGGCTTTCTCTTCTCTCAGGCCCTTGGCAGAACTGGGGGATCCTGGAGACTCCGGGGGCAGGGACTGGACCGCACCGCTGGTCTGGACTTCCAGTTCACACCCTGCTCCCCTCCTGCAGGGGAAGCACACGCAGCTGTGGGGCTAACGACTTCTGCAGAAACACAAGATGAGGTGAGGGAAGAGGAGGGACCCAGGGGCTTCACTGGCTATGATGGTCTCTCAGTGCTGTCCCCCCTGCAGGGTTTACTCCCTGCAGGAGTTTCCGGGATTGCAGCCACACATTGGGGGGTGAAGTGATGAACCACCTTGGAGAGGCCAAGAGATTAAGAAGATGGAACAGCAGTGGGCAGTGTGTGTAGAGGGACTCAGCGGGGCCAAGATCTCCAAGGGTCAGGCCATGACACTCAGACCCCCAGTCCAGGGTGCACCCAAAATTCCTGCTGGTCAAATGATCCGGATGGGCCTCTGGAGGAAGGATGCTTGAGCTGAGATTGTTTCTTTTTTCTTTTCTTTTTTTCTTTTTTACTTTATTATTTTTTTTGAGAGTTTTTTTTTGCCATAGGGCACATGTGCTTGCCAGACAGACAGAGACAGAGAGACAGAAAGCGGGAAATCACCCCCCAGGAGGGATGGTCACACCGCAATCCCTTCTCCTCTGTTCTCTCGGGATCTTGGGCACGCACACACACATGCTGGCGTGAGTTTAAGCCACTGGGTCCGGGACGCGAACCGCAGTCCACTACGTGGGAGTCCAGCGACATAGCCATTACACTAACTGCTGGTCCTGAGCTGAGATTGTTTCTTTTTATTTTTTTGGAGAGGTTTTCGCTATAGGGCGCGTGCGCTCGCCAGACAGACAGAGAGAGACATAGAGACAGAAAGCGAGAAATCACCCCCCAGGGAGGATGGGCACGC
>NW_006204331.1:1172874-1173226 GCF_000334495.1 Tupaia belangeri chinensis
GCGAACTGCGATCGACTACGTGGGAGTCCAGCGACATAGCCATTACGCTAACTGCTGGTTCCCGAGATTGTTTCTTAATGGAGGGACAAAGTGAGCGTGTCCCTGCCATGTCAAGTACCTGCACAAGTCCAGGCATGTGGGGACCTGGAGGCCCTGCTCTGGGGGGCACATGCCAGTAACTTTGAGGAAGACCTCATAGCTGGGGCGGGGGCCCAGGGCAGTGTTGAGAGCAAGGTGGAGACCAGGGAGATGGAGACTGGGGAGACAGAGACCAGGGAGATGGAGACCGGGGAGATAGAGACCGGGGAGATAGAGACTGGGGAGGGGGAGACCGGGGAGGGGGAGGCCGGGG
>NW_006204331.1:1174830-1183311 GCF_000334495.1 Tupaia belangeri chinensis
GGGAGACCAGGGAGGGGGAGGTCGGGGAGATGGAGACCGGGGAGATGGAGACCGGGGAGGGGGAGACCAGGGAGGGGGAGACGGCACGGTGGGCCAGCACGCCGAGCTCTGTGTGGAGTGCACGCTCATGGACAGCTGATGGGCTGGTGCAAGGGCTCTCTCGTGGGTGAGGGGCTGAACCTGAACTTCTTGTGGCTCCTTGCCCTGTCCCTCCAGGAGACACATCTTGCGTGTAGGCCCTCCGTGTGGCTCTGCTCAGGCTGGGCCACACCGGGTGACTGCTGTCATCTCTCCCTGGGGGATGCCAGGCTTGGAGCTCAGTGGGACGAGCACTCTGGTGCAGAGACCTGGGTTTGTGCCCTGGCTTTCCTCTGGGTCTCGGCTGTCCAGGCTGTGGGACATTAGGGTTTCACTCGCAGCTTCCAGAGCAATGAGGGAGCAGTGGGACAGCAGGAGCAGCGCAGGGTGTGTGTGTGCACGGCCAGGGCTGGCGCTGACTATTCACAGGAGGCCAGGAGGTGGCCACAGCATCGAGGGGGCCGAGAGACTGGGAGCAGTGGGGTCTGGTGGCCAGTGCTGGTGGGCGGCCAGGAGAGATCTTGAGCTGAGAATTTTGCCCTGAGCCCTGCAAGTCCTGAGCTGAGTTGGGTGTGAGCCCCATCCCTCTGGGATGCTCTGTCCTCTCACATGGCCAGGCTTGCCATTCCTGGAGGTCTAGGGGAGGGGCCTTGAGCCCAGCCCCGTGCTTGGCTGCAGCTGTAGCAGATGCTCCCACTCAGGCCTGTAGATACACCCTGAGGTCCCAGCCCTGGATGCAGATGAGCGAGGCGGTTGTCCACGCCCTATGCCCTGGAAAGCTCGGAGAGGGTGGACAATAATGTCGGGTGGGCTGCTGGGGAGGCACCGGAGGGTAGGTGTTACTGGCGAGAGCACACAGGGACAGGGCCTGAGTGGGGATCCTGGGCTCTGGCTGTTTACCCTCCAATGAGGCACACAGAGGCTGAGGAAGGTTCAGCTAGAGGTTAGGTCAATTCTCCCAAGAGCCTGATGGGCTCTTTTGTCCCCCTCCTTCAGGTTAGTGTGTCCATTTGTTCCAGAATGGGGGTGCACCCTGTGTGGTGACCAGTGGGCATTTAGTGGAGGCCGCTGTGGAGAAGGGTCTGGCTTCTAGGTTTCTCATGGAACCCAGTGGAAGATGTGGTTAGTAGGTGGTGGACACATCGGCCTAGAATATAGGACAGAGAGACTTGAGGTACATCTGGGTGGCCTCTCAGAGACCTGATGGGCCCATGTAGGAAGGGGACAGTACCCTAGAGGCCTTGCAGTGCGGCCAGGGAGGACAGGGCGGCAAGGACAGGCCGTGTGCTGGTGCGCAGGTATGAAAGCACTACCGGACAAAAGGGCCTTGGCCCAGGGAAGTTGAGTAGGAGCCTTTGTGGGCAGACGCTGCAGGGGCCTGAGTAGGAGGTGGCGACTTGTCTGCCTTGCTGACAGCTCAGACTCGCTGGGGCTTTCATCCAACAGACATTCTGGAGCAAAGTCGACAAGCGAGGAACTCTGGGGTCACTTATGTCTCAGTGATGAGGGACTGAGCCCAGAAACCACAGAGCTGGTGCCTGGGATGGGGCGGCACATGCTGTGGAGACAGCTCATTGGGGCCCCTGGGGTTCCAGGTGAGTAGAACTGGGAGCAGGTCACTCAGGAATGCACTGTTGTGAGGGTTGTGGAATCAGGGGGTGCCGAAGGCTGCTGGGGGTGACTGGGGTACAGTTGGGTGAGACTGAGACAGCTCGGAGCCAGGCAAGATGTGCCCAGTGTGCTCTGTGAGCAGAAGTCAGAGTCCCTCCCTGGTGGGAGGAGGCAGACTGTGGGTTTGGCTCCTCAGTCCACAAGAAGCTCTTGGCGGGAACCTGCAGTTAGCGTAATGGCTATGTCGCTGGACTCCCACGTAGTTGACCGTGGTTCGCGTCATGGACCTGGTGACTTAAAACTCACGCCGGCGCCTGTGCGTGCGTGCCCAAGATCCTGAGAGGAGAACAGAGAGAAGGGATTGTGGTGTGGCCAATCCTCCTGGGGGGTGATTTCTTGCTTTCTGTCTCTCTGTCTCTCTCTGTCTGTCTGGCGAGCGCACGCGCCCTATAGCAAAAACCTCTCCAAAAAAAAAAAAAAAGAGAAAAAAGAAGCTCTTGGCCACCACCCACCTCTTGATCTCCCATGCCCAGGCCACAGGTGCAATGTGGAAACACCTCCTTCCTGCCACCCCATGTGCTGGTCCTCTGTGTGGTCCTGGCGTCTGCACACAAGGGGCTGACAATGGTCCACTGTGCAGAGGAGGTGTGGGTGGTGGGAGTTTGGTGGTTGTTGCCTCTTGAAGCCTGATGGAGTATCTGGCATCTTTGGGGTCTGGGAGCAAGTGGCAGGAAGTTCTCTGTTTCTGGGTCCCCCTCAGAGCCCAGGACCAGCACATGGCCGCAGGGAGGGTGCAGGACTGGTGCACCTGGCTTCAGGTGTCCAGTCAGGCCTTGGCTACGTAGGATCTGACTCAAGAGCTTTGTGTAGCCTCAGGGCTCCATGGGTGTGTCTGGTGCCGAGTGTCCTTGACATGCGTGCACTGTCTGCCCCACACGCCTGCATACGGGTCTCTATTCTTCATGTGATGCTGCAGGATGGGGCCCAGGACTTCTGCTCCCCTGAGACCCGATTCCTGACTTGGGCCCACTACATGGATCTCAGAAAAGTTCTTCAACCTGAACCCATAAAATAAGCAAACTCGGTCTCCCCTGAAGGTTGAGGCTCACCGGGCCACCCCATGCACAAGCTGGTACCTGGCAGGCTCCGTGAGCTGGTCCTTTTCCTGCCACAGTTGCTCTTGGTCACTAGTTTTGCAGACTTAGGTGGGTCCAGCAGGTTTCTGGGGCACTTGGCAGTTGTGTGAATTGCAGGGGTGGTGTGTGAGCGACACATGTGACTGACGTGTCCAGGTCCCCTGCGAGCCACACTCCAAGTGTCCCTCAGCTCAGGTCCCCCTTCTTTAGAGCTGGGGCCTTTAGAGCTTGGGCCTTGGGACCCTCTGTTTGCCTCTGGGTGGCAGCATGGGGCTTGTGGCCCTCCTCCATGATCCTCGTTTGCCTCTGGGTGGCAGCTGTGCTCAGCCGCGGTCAGCTCCTCCCGCCCTCCTCTCCAGCACCCAGCTCATGTCTGGCACACTCAGCCTGCCCTGCCCCATTCCCTCTGTGGCATTTGCATACAGGTGTCCCTGCAGCTGAAGTATTGGGGGTGGGGCCAGCAGCTCACACCGGCACAGGCTACCAGCGGGATAATGGCTGCTGCACTCCCTGGCCGCTCCCCGGGCCTGTACCTCGCTTCTGTGCCAGCCAGGAAGTGGACTGTGGTGCTGGGGTATCGGGGAGTTCAGAAACTTTGTCAATTGAATCACCGTCTGAGTGCCTTGTTTTAATTGGGGGTCTGGGGGGTTCGGGGACTCGTGTAAGGAGGAACGGAGACCAGACCCTCTGTGTTCCAGTAGACGAATGGGTGGGCATCCCGGGTGAGTCTCTGCATATTAGGGGTGTCCAGGTGGGTCTATACCTCTGGGTGGGGGTTGGGGTGGTTTCCTGGGGACCTTTGGCCCAGCTGTAAAAGACTTCCAAGCAGACTTTGGGGCTCCCTCCAAGTGGGTCATGCTTGGCCACACAGGACAGTGACGCACGGGGGGCACCACACGACTGAGACGTCACTGTGATGCCTGCCATGCACTGGAGTCTTTCACTCACCCGGCAATTACCCACTGAGTAGTCTCGCTGCACAGAGGGCTGCGACTGATTTGTGCGTGTAACAAAGTCACCGTTTTGTAATACTGCCTAGGCATTGCTGCCTTCCAATACCCAGGGAGCCTTGTGGCTCAGAAGTGTCCCCTCTGACCACGGTGCTGCGGAAGGTTCTGGGTTCACAGCACCCACCTCCTAGCCAGCTCCCACAGCCTCTCTTACCCTCAGTCTGTGCTCCTGGGACTGGGGTGCTGTGCTGGCAGCCTCCCTCTTCCAGACGGGGGTGTTGTCGTTTAGGGTTCCGGAGTTAGTGAGTGGTGGGGTCAGACAGGGCCACTCTGGGTTCCAGGCTCAGGAGCATGGTGGGTTGTTACCCTGGAAGCACTCATGAGGCCTGTCTCCCATGCCATGCCACGCCCAGGGGCAGCCCTCCTGCCCCAAGCACCATCTCCTATGATGTGCTGTGGAGGGTTCAGACTGACAGGGCATGAGAGTTCAGGGCTGTCTCTGAGCTTATCGCAGCCTCCCCCAGCATGGCAGGGCTCTGGTTTGTGTGTATATGCATGTGCTGTGCTGCCTATGTATGCATGTGTGCATATACATGTGGCATGTGTCTTGTGTGGTATGGGCACATGTGCTATATTTGTGGTCTGTGCACGTGCACATGTATGCACATAGATGCACACACATGCCTGCATGTGGCACATGCACATCTGTCATGTGCATTCACGTGTATGTTTGTGCCATGTACATGTGTGCATGTGCATGCAGTGGGCTGGGAGGGCTGCACAGGCTCTGGGGCTTTGGGGCTTGGGGTGCTCAAGCCAGTGAGGACAGAGTTTGTACTGGTTGGGGTCCAGGGGCAGGTGTGGTCTGGGGGCCTTGGGCTGAGCCACCAGCTTGTCTTGGTTTGGGCCTGCTGGCCAGCTGGATGGTCCTGGGTGACCAGGCCAAATGCTGGAGGCCCTGCAGTCAGCTTCCCTGTGGCCGTCCTGAATGCACCTGCTGCCCGGCTCCCTCCACCCCTGTCCAGTCCCGCTCACTTGTCCTTAGTTCTGCTCACTCTGTCCTCACTGGCTCCACACCTCCTTCACCCCCAAGCCTCGCAGAGCTCTCTGAGTGTCCAGCACAGGAAAGCACCACGGAGGCCTCCCTTCATAGCCACACTGTCCTTGGCTCTAGTCCTAGTTCTATCTGGGGCTGCCTGAGGACCCTGCCCTCCCAAGACACGTCTGCACACAGCATGCAATGGCACTGAGTGACAAGTCAAGGCGGTCATGCCCAGCATGGAGGTGGGCATCCCTCCGTTCCCCCTGCTGAGGGGCGGGACTCAGTCCAGTGACCTGGGATGCCCAGTCGGCCTCCCTGGCAGGGCTGGCCATGAGAGTGCTTGCTGGCAGGAGAGTGGGCCAGGCCAGTCCCTCTGCCACCAAGGCTCACGTCCCCAGCCCGAACAGGAAGGCCTGGCCAGGTTGTGTGAGGCAAGGGCTTGAACAATATTTCTAGTGCTGGGGTGCTCAGGCTTGGGGCAGGGACTTGGCTGACACCGCCTCCCTGGCATTGGCCTGGACCTGAACCTCAGCCTGCAGTTGGCCAGTGTCCACCAAGCTGTTCTTGACAGGGTCTTTTCCTCCCGAGGCCTGCTGGGGGCGCCCCTCCTACAAGCCCATCTCGACTGGCGGCTAGCGAGCTGTCAGTCACTAATAGGACTCCACCCCAGCCTGCCATAGCAACCGCCAGCAGGCTCTGTCCAGGCGCCTGGGTGGCTTTATCTCAGGGCCATCTGTTCTGGGAGCGCAATTCCAAAGCCATTTAAACAGGCTCTGGAGCAGGGCAAGGCGTGGGGTTCTCCATCCTCACATGTGGGTGATCACACGCACACGTGTGCATGAATGCTGTGTGACCCTTGCAGGGTGGGAGGCGGTGATGGGAGTTGGGGGCTTCTGCTGGTTGCTCACTTTTCCTCCTGAGAGACAGTTCTGATGGTTGGTCTGTTTGTATCTGTCTGTCTCCTTCGTAGCTTTTCTCTCCTTATTTCTAGGTCTGTCACCTCTCATCCGTTCACTGAGCCCACCTGGCTTCTGTCTCACCCCTGCCTCTGTCCCTGTCCCATACCTTTGTCCACATTACTGCTTCTGTCATGTTCATTTGTGCTTCACCCCGGACCTGTCTCCAGCCCTTCTCCCTGGAACTGCCTCTGCGTCTTTGACCTCTGTCTCTGCCCACCTCCTCTCCCTCTGCTGGGCCGGCAGCTTTGGCTCTGGGTTTCTTGTCCTGGCGGGAGTGCAGAGCACTCAGTTCCTGCTCACTTGACCTGATTGAGCACGCCTGTGACTCTTTCTTCTCCTCCGCCTCAGCATGGCCAGGTCCCAAGGGACTGCTTCCCGGGCCCACCCGCACCTTCTAGTGTGTCCTTGGCCTGGGACCCTTACTCTGACTCCAGTCCCCTATTCTGAGTCTGCTTCCCCTTCTGGCTACACAGCCTTTGCCCAGCACCCATGCCTGGTCAGGCCTTCCCCCAGGAGACCACGGTCAGGTGCAGTGTCCGGGCAGAACAGAGCCTCCTCACTCCTGCCGGTCTGCTCGGTGCCTGGCGCAGGCCGAGCTGTTCTCATAGGGCCCTGAGCACCGCAGCCTCTGGCATCAGCTGCCGTGCAGGGCCAGGAAGGCAGCCTCTCTGGAACTGCTCTCCCGTCGTCCTGAGGCCTGACTGGGATGGAGCAGGCTGCAGGCCGCGGTCCCCCCTGTGCTGTAGTGGTGTAGTGGCCTTTCTTCCTCTTGGTGTGCCCTAGCCCCAGCTGTCCTTGAGCCTGGGCATCCACCATGAGCTGCCTCCAGCCCCCATGCGTCAGGGTCCCAGGGCCCCAGGGCCTGGGTCCTTGGAGGGGACCAGTCCTCTGGACCGATCTCAGAGCCTTAGCCTGGCCACTTAGCCCTGTCCCTGCTCACAGGGGCCCATCCCAAGGCAATGTCCCCTTCTGCAGCTGAGCATCAGGCCGGCCTGTTCATGGCTCAAGTCATTCCTCTGGACCTCCAAGACTGGGGTGGTGAGCTGTGGCCCAGGCAGGGGAGGTGTTCTGACCTCTGAACCCAGGACCTCGTGGAGGCTATGAAGCTCCTGGAGGCCATGGCTTGTGGCAGATTGGGTGGTAAGTGGGCAGACTTGGGGCTCTGGCTCCCATGTGGGGGTAACTCACCCCAGCATGAACAGATGCCAGCAGAGGCCTTGAGCCAGGGTAGGGGCCCGACGGCCTTGCCTAGCAGCTCAGGGGAGAGTGCAGACTCGGTCTTGCCTGGTTCTGAACATTGCAAAGTGGTGTCATTGTGTGGCAGTGACAAGGCTGGTGGCTCTGCTGAAAGGGAATGGTTACTTCAAATGATCAGTCGTAATTGGCCCCATCTGAAGGGTGCATTGTCCCCAGCGGCAGGGAGTCACAGTCAGGTGTGGCAAGCTGGAGCTGCAAACTACGGGCATCTGGTAGCCTGGGTCTCTGAGGTGTAAGCAAGGGTGGTGAGAGGCCAGTGGCACTGCGTCTCCACGCTGGCCTGCCTGGGGACCCGGAGGAGGTCACCTGACAGACAGGAAGCTGAGCCACGCAGGTTTGGTAACATTTCCACTGCTGTGTCTGAGAGACGGCTGGGGATTCTGCTCTCCCACAGCGTTGTCCACAGCCCCGGCCGGCTCGCACCTTGCCTCTTGTCCCTTGCACAATCACGCCCTCGCCCCGTGCTGCTCTCTCCTCTGAACGTGCTCAACTTCATCTCCAGCCCAGTCCTTGGTTCCCCCAAGCTTGCCTTCCTCCCTGCACCCTGGGGTCCCACAGGGCCTCTCCTGGCCTCCCCACGCCTTCCTCCCTGCACCCTGGGGCCCCACAGGGCCTCTCCTGGCCTCCCCACGCTCAGGCCCTCAGCAGCTTAGTGCTCCCTCACTGCAGCACCCTCTACCCTGTGCCCCCATGCGTGTCTGCCTTGGGTGCGAGCCTTTGCCTCCTGAGCCTTCCCACGGACCACACTGACCACCCAGTAGTCTCATCAGTGACCTCTGCAGTTGCGGACGCCAAATGGTGCCATGGTGGGCAGGTCAGGGTCCAGTCCCAATCTCCCTCTGTAAGGCTCTGAGCCCCCAGAATACCTGCTTCTCCTGAGATAATGCTGGGGTGGGAGTGGCCAGCCCGGTCCCAGCATACAGCAGACATCTGCGGCACAAGGGAGCAGGGTGACCCTGAGCTGCCTGGGGTGAGCAGTGCCTTCCCAGTACCAGGGGAGCTGAGGGAGGGACTGCCAGCCCCCAGCCTGGAGCGCCAATACGGCCTCAGTCCTGGACCCAGGAGGCAGGAGGATCATTCCAGAAAGGGCTTCCCTGCCCTCTCAGCCCTGATCAGTGTGGGGCTGTGAACAGGGACCCTCCTCCCTGCTTTCCACCCTCTGCTGTGAAGCCAGAAGGCTTGAAGAGATTCGAAGTTGCTCCCCCCACCCCCGCCCAACCCCCAGGGGTTCAGAGGTCCAGACTCCACTACAGCCTACCTGACTGGTTCCCAGGTTTCCCTCCTAACCCTGCTTGAAGCCCCGCCTCTGACCAGGGAGGAGACGGGGGAGGGGCGGCTTCTTCAGGGGTGCCCCTCCCCCTTGCTGTTAGTCCCGGAGTGTGAAGGAGGGGCTGTGCCTTTGCTTCCCCCACTCCCCGCCCTGGTCTATAGGCGGGTCCCCATTGTCC
>NW_006204331.1:1183348-1191090 GCF_000334495.1 Tupaia belangeri chinensis
CCGCGCCCCTCCCTGTTCTATAGGCGGGTCCCCATTGTCCGGGCCAAAGCCATTGTGTGGGAAGGGGGCCTCATTGGCAGACTGGCCTGTCCCTTTGTGATTCTCTGCTCCCTGCTCTTGATTGGCTGCGGCTCCCCAGGGCCCTGGGACACAGAAGTTTGTGCGACAACTTTTTCCAGCGTGAAGTGATGTGTACCCAGTGCCCAGGCCCCAGAGAGGAGGACTCTGTCTGGCCAGGATGACGCTCTGCAGGGCCTTCCTGGGTACGTACACCCCCAGCCCGTTGCACCCCTCCCCAAGATGGTCCACGAGTTTCTGCCCAGATGTGGAGGGTGACCCGCCGCGTGTCCGCTGTCCCTGCCTGTGCTCTTTTCTGGACAGCTGAGGAGTGACAGACACACTCTCCCCTCTGAACAAAGGCCAGGGCCCCTCAGAAGCGGCCTGCCACCTCCTCTTCCAGGAGGTCCTGTGGCCTGACAAGCCCTGCGAAGCCGCCCTGCAGGTCTGTGAGACAGGTGGTGTCAGGAGGCCCCCGAGAAGGTGGGTGACAGACGTTCCCCTGGGGCTGTGCTGTGGCAAAGGGGCTTCAGCATACACCCTTGTCACACTCATGCTCACGGGCACGCGTGTGCATGTATGCGAGGCTCACAAGCTGGAGCCAGGCGTTCATATCTGTGAGTGTGAGACCGGCAGAGTCAGCCTGAGTGTGGGCGAGGGCTGCCCCGGTTTTGTTTGCTCCATCTGCCAGGGCCTGCCTGGGGCAGTGCCCCCCCAGCCCTCAGCTGTCGTATACAATATTAATGCTGACCATCTCGCTCCAGCACAAGGACCCTAATTGTCGTCTGCAGCATTAAAGGCAGGCGCCCATCTGCAGGAGCTTTCAGAAGGGAACAAGGAAACCCTCACCCCCAGCTGGTCACCGAAGAAGGTGGTGCCAATTACAGATGCAGAAAGTTTAGACCAAAATTACTTGAAAGAGTTTTTATGAAGCAAATGAATTGACACTTGGGATATCCGTGTGCAGATTTGCACACGTAATTACACTTTATTTGAACTGATCTTAGCAGCTAAGCGGGCATTAAGCCCCCCCACCCCCCTGCCCCCACACACACAAAGGCTGCAGCCACTCTGAGTTTGTGAACCTCCCTCTTTCCTGGGTGAAATCTGAGGGCCCACCAGCCAGACAGGGGTAATTTCTCTGCGAATCTTCCCAAACTTGGAATCGAGCAGTCACGGACAACTTCCCCACAGCTTTTCATAAAACAAAACTTAAAGGAACACTGAGCTCCGTGCTTAGTCACAGAAAAGTATTTCATGATTAAAAAAAGAGAGAGAGAGAGATCTCACCCTGTGCAAGAACAAATGCTTTAGATTACAACTTGCTCCCGCCGCCCCCACGCAGGGATCCGTTGGGTTGTGGAGCCGCCCCTCCAGCACGGCGGGGGACAAAAGCCCTGGCGGCCCGAGCGCTGTCCGAAGTGCTGATCGGACGCGCGCGGGGGAAGCGGCCCAGCCTGAGAGACGGGCGGGCACCCCCTCCCCACCCTGCTCTTTTCCGTGCCGCCTCCTTTGGGTGCTTGACTGTAAACTGAGATTTTGACTCTGTCATCAAAATACATCGTCTGAAACCGCTCAGCAGCTTTACCCTCCCAGCACGAGCTCCTAGGGCCCTGAGGGGTCTGCCCACCGGGAATGTGAGGTTCCAAGCACTTTCTGGGTGCCTGTCTGCCTGACCAGCCCCACCCTAGAGAGGTCTGGAGGCCCCTGTCCAACCACCATCACTTCATACCCAGAAAACTGGCAATACTAGAGGGGAGATGTGGAATCTGACAGACTTACATTTGTGTTAGTGTAATTTCTAGTACCTAAAAAAACAATTATGCCCATGAGGCCCTTCTGCTGAGTGTATTTGGTTTCTCCCTGTTTTGTTGTTAAGTTCGGCGACTGCATATGTAAATTAAATAGCTTTCATGAAACATTAGGTGTTGGGAAATCAGGCTGGTTCGGCACCAGCCTCCCTTCGACTCTGTCTTTGCGGGGAACAATGGCGCACAGGGCTGCCCAGAGCCTGCAGCCTGCCGATAAGAGTTTAATAGAATTTCTGAATGCCCAAGCTTTAGGATGTAAAATATCCCAGCACTCGCCGCATGTCCAGAGAAGGTAGAAATGGCCTCTTAGGAGTGCTCTCTGCTGACATACCCTTTGTGCTGAGGGACAAGAGTTCGTGAAAGAATTAGAAAGTGTCAGGCAGCCATCGCAGGAGCCTCAAGCTGTTCTCATCCGGCCAGTTGGTATCCTGTCCCCAACCTGACCAGCCAGGCATGCATTTATTTCCTTTTGCACAACCTAGATGTTACCCTGTGTGCATCTTGTGTTTTACTTGTTGAGAATGCTGTGTGTTTGTATAAGAATCTAATTACTTTCTGTGGGGATAAGACTCATTGGTTTCTGTGTGATGTGTGGAGCTTGAACTGCAAATTAAAAACGCTTGTAGAGGAGTTAACTAAAACTCCTCTTCCACAAGCAGTTATTTAAAAAAATCAACCAAGACATTCAAAACAAGCTCTCCTAGAGAAAGCTGAATGTTTTAGTTCTGTCTCATTTCCACTTGATAGCCTGATCTCTGTAGGGTCCATTAAGCTGGGGGCATTGTATTTCTGCATAGCTCCCGAGACATGGTGTTTCCTGCCCACTGCCATCTCTGCTCTGCACTTCTGCGATATGGGCAGTAATTTCTAGTACCTGGCCTGCAACAGTAGCATTTTTGCAAGTGTCTGAGCCTTTTTTCCCTTGTACTTTACAGTACAGATTGTAACTCTGTAATGTCCGCTTATGATGAAGGATAATTGTTTTTCTGATTCATCAGTACAAGAAGGAGATTTGGATAGCAAACAAGAATACCCTGGTCCTGGTTGCATTTGAGGAGATTCCTATATTTATTGCTGAATATAGGAAAAAGCCACAGACTAGCAGGTGAGAAGCAGGCTGGCAGGGTGCTTGGAGAGTGCAGCTCGTCCAGGAGTGCCCAACCGTTCTCTTCTCGTCTACCATTGGATAGCTCACTTCAGACAGTTTAAACAACTTGGGAAAGGAAAGAAAGAAACTTGAGCAGTGTGTTTTGCCCTCGTTGGGTTAAACTCAAGGTTTTTAGGGATAAGACAGCTGTACCTCAGGGATTCCCAAGTTCTTTTTGGGAGGGTTTTATTATTTAAAAAATTAAAACAAAAAGAGAAAGTGTGACAACAGAAAAATGTGTCTTCTTTATCTAGTCTTTATCTGTATAACTTTACTCTTTGTGGGTCTGTGTCATAAGGTACTTCTGCTCACTTAGGAAACATGTCCACTTAAATCTGGCACTTGAATATGCAGATGGGCCAATATGTGATACTCCTGTTTCGTTTGAGTAATAAATCCTGCAGCCTGTTCTTTATGGTGGTAGGTCATATTCCTAACCACCAATAAATATCGCGAAGCACTTTCGCTGTAGCTAGGCTAACCCAGGGCATCTGTCATTCCAGTTGCTGCTATTAGGAATTATTGGACTGAACCACTGACAGAGAAAGCAGAGGGGGATAAGGGAGGAGATGGGAATGCTCTCTGCCCCTTTGTGGGTTTTCATTGTAAAAATCCTATCACACTGTGTATCGATTGTAAATCGGTGTGGGCAAATGTCGGTCCCTTCTGGTGGCTGAGGCTGGGAGCAGGGAACGGGGGCTCTGCCAGCCCGGGGCACCTCTCACCTGCAGTTCAGCAGATCCATCTTTCTGATGCTATACTGTAAATTTATTTCACCTCGGAGAGTAAACAGATATATTGGAGCCCCAAGGGTTCATGGGTAGCGTATTTACAAAGGAGCCTCCTCCGCCAGCCCGTGCCACCGCGGCTAATGAGAGCCGTCATTAAGTAAATGAGACGTCGCCTTCAGCTGGCTTAGGAGTTCGCACACTAAGGGGAGAAGATATTTAATTGAAACCGCACACAGGCTTCCCCACATGTGACCGCTGTACGGGAGGCAGCTGCCTTCCCCTCCTCCCCGTCCACCCTCACCCCCCATGTAAATTTCATGATTGCTTTCCGTGATGTCATTCTGAAAGAGGACAGACAATAGCCGTGGGGAAGGTAAGTCAATGTTATGCTCTTTCGCTGACAAAGGCAGATGCCCAGCGCCTGGCTTTTCCCCTTGGACAGAGAAGGGAGAGGGCGCACGAGTGAATTAATGTCTAAGATGAAGGCTTTCTTTGCAGGAAAAGCGGGTCTGGGGAAGGCTTTTTAAAACTGCCCTGGAGGACCAAGGCTTTTTCCTCCTTCCATCTGCCAGGCATCCCCTCCTCTTTCTCTGTCCCTCCTGCCTCTGAGGTCCTCATGGATATGTCGCGCCTCTGACGAAGAAGACATTGTATGTGGGGGGAGGGGAGGGCATCAAGATGAGAAACTTTACGTGAATTTCTGGGAGAGGAATGATCGACATGTCTGCAGCTGTGGGACCCAGCCACTCCGAGTCTGGGGAGAATGCTAGTCCCTTATGTGGAAGATCTCTCTGAAGCAGGGAATCTCAGTCTGGGGTATCTCGTATGCGACCTCCATCCAAGGTACTGAGCAGAGATGTCCGCGGAGCACTGTCTTTGCATGTCACATATTTCTAAACTCAACACAACAGTATCTAGGTTGCGTGCGTCTGTGGGACAGAAGTGTAGAACTGAGTGTGTGGGGGGGTCTGCTCAGCTCCTGTTCTTACGGGCCACAAGGCTGAGAAATATGGTTGTTTATGGTGCTAGTGAAACTGGATTTGCATTTTTAAAACTAAAAATCAGGGTTAGCTAAGAAGCCGGGTGAGCTCTGAGCAACTGAGTGCTGCCGGTCAGAGGCCACTGTATTCGGGGGCATTGTCTCTGGTTCTGCCCATGGAATTCACTCTCTTCTTCATAAACCAGGAACATAGCCTCGCTCTGGTCTCAGCGTTGTAGGCTCTTACTGCTCTTTCTGAGTCACCAAGGGCTTTTCTTGTCTCAGCATCACCCTTGAATCAGTGGATACCATTGGCTGGTAAAGTTGGGTGTTTAATTTCTGAAACAAAACATCTGAGAGGTGGGTTGGCAGCTGCATGTGGGCTGGGTCTTGGGGCATCGGACTGTGTCACTGTCAAGACGGTAATGACAGCGATAATTATAACTGTCCTTTTGGGAGAGGGGAGTGAGGGATTTTGCCCTGGTGGTTTTTAATAAAAATCGTACAGAAACTTGGAGATGTGTTTGGGCTGGTGGTGACTGGGCAAAAGACCAGAGAGCTGCTGGGCAAGCCTGGGGTGAGGGCAGGAGTGCTGTGGGTCCTGGGGGTGCACTCTGGCTCCTTCTTCTCAGCTGTGACAGCAGAGCCCCACCCTCACTGTGGCCCTGGAGCGGGATGCTGGGTCCTCCCTGAGCTGGCTGACGGAGGCTCCCCTCAGTCCCAGGCACCTCACCCCGTTGGTTCTTGGCTGTTGTTACCCCCTTCCATATGGGCTCGTTAGCTAGTGGTAACAAAAGCATGGGAGAGCAGGGATGGGGTCTTGTGGCGCCCAGCTGGGGCTGCCCAGGAGAGGCAGGACCCTGTCCTAGCCCCTGGATAGCTGTCCCCTGTGCTTAGAGGGCTTAGAGGGCTTAGAGATGGAGGCCTATCTGTGAGTGCTCCTGCCCTGTGGAGGTGGCCTCCCCTTATGGCCGTGGATCCTGGGAACCTCACAGGGGAATGTGTTGGGCAAGAGCCATGGGGAGTTGGACATAGAGGCTTTTCCATCCTGGACTCTGGACCCAGTGGTGCACTGGAAGACCATGGAGTGTGGGGCTGCTTCTTTCTAAAGCGATACTCAGAGGTGCGAGTGACCCTCGGGTATTGCCTGCAGGTCTGGAGGTAGCCTCAGATGTCTGGAACTGATGCTCTGGTCCCTCTTTGAGGTTGGTAAGAGCAGGGCTTACCCATTGTCTTAAATGTCCTGCTGACTGAGGGGGTGGGAAGTGCCCCCTCTGAGTGACCCCCCCAAGCCTTCGAGGCTACCATGCTGCTCCACCCTGAAGTTATAGCAGCTTCTCCTTGGAAACCCATTCATGCTCAGATGTCTGGGAAGGTGGGCAGCTCTAAGTGCTGGGTCAACAGTTAGCCCGAACATGGTGAGAGCCAGGCCTGTGCCATGACTGTGGCTGGATGGGGGGGGGCCCCCCCCCTTGTCTTAAATGTCCTGCTGACTGAGGGGGTGGGAAGTGCCCCCTCTGAGTGACCCCCCCAAGCCTTCGAGGCTACCATGCTGCTCCACCCTGAAGTTATAGCAGCTTCTCCTTGGAAACCCATTCATGCTCAGATGTCTGGGAAGGTGGGCAGCTCTAAGTGCTGGGTCAACAGTTAGCCCGAACATGGTGAGAGCCAGGCCTGTGCCATGACTGTGGCTGTATGGGGGGTGACCCCCCACACCCGCCTGCCAGTCCTCCCCTGGCCTGGAGTCACCAAATGTGTGGATGAAGGCATGGGTGACACTGAGTGCGTGGAGCGGGGACGGAGGAAATCTGTGCTTGCTGGCAGGAGGGACAGAGTTGGTGCGCAGCTGACCTGCTGCCTCCTGTGGGAGGGTGGCTGGACTGCTCGGAGTGCTGGTCTGCCTAGTCCAGCACAGCAGGAGACAGCAGGACAAGTGCTTGCAGGCAGGCAGAGTGACAGGGACTGGCTGAGCCTCTAGTGCTGCTCGGAGGTGGTGGGCAGGCTGGGGGAGGCTCAGCTCTCTGAATGGACTTAGCGCAGAGGTGTGTCCGCTTTGGAAAAGAGCAAGCCAGGGTTGGAGGTGGGGTGGGGCAGGAACAGTGACACCGTGGTCAGCACTGGCCCCAAGGACAGAGGCAGAGGGACCAGTCTAGCCGGCAGAGCTGAGGGGTGACTGTGAGGTGGGCTGCTGGTGGCACTTTAGCCCTCTGGATGGCTAGCCAGATCGCACATTACTCAGGCATCTTGCGAACCGAACCTTCTACCATTTTGGCCCTGGAGGACCGGTGTACAATCTGCTTTTCATCACTTTTCTCTTGTCGAAAGTGGGCAGGAGAGCTGGGTGGGGACCCTTCTCTCTCCTCTCCTCTGCCAGCTGCTCGACCCCCAGTCTCGTGAACTCGCTCATGAATAAACCAGAAGTTAGTTGTCTACAGATGTAATTTTAACGGGAATTCTGTGGTGCAAGTTTACAGGAAAATGGTCTTGGGAACCAGCATCATTAGGAGCTGAAGCAGGCCACGCTTCCCAGAAGCGACGGAGGCACCTGCTGTGGGTGCCGCCCCCAACGGGCTCTGCTCTCTGACGCCCCCACTGCCAGCTCTGAGTTGCTTGCTGGGGGCTTCAGGGTAGAACGTGCTTTCGTGGCCTCGGGGGGTCTCAACATATTTTCTGTCTTTTGTAGATGGCTGAATTTCCCCAAATGTCACTTTAAAAACTCCAAATAAAAATGAGCAAGGGGCATTTTTACCTGAATCAGAATGTTTTTGATCTTAGGCTTTCACTGAATCTGCTTTAGAGAGAATAGATTAAGAAACACTTGTAAGTGGAAAGCGTCTGAAAACGCCTTCCTTTTCATCTTCATCTTGCCGGAGCCAACCTGCTCAAGTCTTAGGCTCTCTCTGGTTAGTGCCATCAGGGGCATGTCTGCTTCCCTTGTAAGAAGCTGAGTTTCACCCATGGTTTCATCTCTTTTCCATTTTAAAATTTGCACTTAAAGCATGCAATGTTAATCAGCA
>NW_006204331.1:1191142-1195010 GCF_000334495.1 Tupaia belangeri chinensis
AATGAAAGTAAGCCAGAGAATGCTCGGATCTGCCTGCATCTGCCTCTTGGGATTAGAGCAGCCCATGGAGAGGGCAGAGGCTGTTGGACACAGCTGAGGGGTCCTGGCCTTAGTACTACCTACACCTCCATGACGCCTGTGCTCCCCTTTGCAGCCCCACCCTCAGGAGGGTGACTTCCAGCTCAGGTACCTGGAGGCTGCTGGTTGGCCCTGGGGTTGCTGTGTCTGCTGTGCCGTGGGTTCGTCTGGGACGTGGCCTGGAGCTCGGCCGGGGCCAGGGACCAGGCCGCAGTGCTCTGCGCTGCTGAGCATGCTG
Organism: Tupaia belangeri chinensis; assembly: GCF_000334495.1. Lineage (NCBI taxonomy): Eukaryota > Metazoa > Chordata > Mammalia > Scandentia > Tupaiidae > Tupaia > Tupaia belangeri. Next base: position 1,191,459 of record NW_006204331.1, read on the forward strand.
GCAAGGTGGGAGTGAGAGCATGTGATCTGGAAGGTGGGGAGAAGTGCAGCACCATATGGCCAGAGCTGCTGACAGATTAGCTTGCTGGGCCCCACCTCGCCCTCACGCCTGGCTTCACACCTCGGTCCTGCCCAACACTGGTCTGAGAGCTTGGGGCAGGAGCCATCTGGGTCCTCTCCTTTTCCCCCATTTTGCCACTTAAACACACAAAAGTAGCAGTGGGAGAAAGGGTCCTGGGGCCTGTGACCCGCAGAGTGGCTGGCGGCTGTCCCTCCCTGGCCAGGAGCAGCTCAGCAGTTTGGATGCCCCAGACCTGCTCTTGAAGGCTCAGAGAGTTCTTGGAGCTCCCAGACCCCAGGCCCTAGGGTGGCCGCAGTGACTTGACCCACAGCCTGGGAGGCCCCTGAGGTGCATCCGCTTCCATGAGCATCTTGCTAATTGACCTTTTGAAGCACAGGGCTCTTTACATCTGCAGGGTTTGAGTCCTGAAAATAAAACAGCTCCTCAGGGGTCCTCTGAGGGTAGCCCAACGAATCCTCACTGAAGGGCCACCTATATTTCCAAGGTGGCACGATGGAGGTAAGGTGCAAGGGGCCAAGGACCCTCTCTGCTCTGGGTTTCCAGGGCATCAGCCAGCCCAGAGGCCCCAGACTTGGGGTCGGAGCAGCTTACTCAGATTCCTAGTGCTAACTGGACAGAGGGTGTGCACAGGGAGCTGTGTGGCCGCGTGTGTGTTCGGACTCCACACTCAGGCACACCCCTCGCCATCGTCCTCAGCAGCTGGGTCTCCCAGTGGTGGATGCCTGGTGCCTCTGCAGCAGATCCTGCAGACCCTGGCCATGAGGCCATGCCTGGCCCTGGCTGGGCACCGCTCTTGAGGTCTCGTGTGGGTGGCTGTGAGGTGTCCCCTCCTCACCACTAACACAGACGAGCCAGTCCCCGTGTTCAAGGGCTGCGGGGCCCCGTGAACTTGCCACCTTCTCTCACCCAGCAGCATGTCCTGAGCAGTCAGGAGTGGACTTCCTTGGTGCAGCAGTCTGAAGCAAAAAGCCGAGGGGATCTGTCCTCAGTCACATTTAGTGACTCGTAACTAGAAGGCTACGCAGAGCTGTCCCGAGGGGCTGCTGCTGGTCGCCTCTCCTGTGTGCCATCCTTGTGAGCAGACCCCAGCTTCCGAAGGTCAGAATTGCTACTGATGTGGGTGCCCTGCCCCAAGCGCCCAAGTTCCCTGCTGGGCTGGAATCCACAGCCCTTGCACCCAGGGGTCCACACAAGTTTTGCCGTGATCTTGGAACCCCACTCTTCTTCTTAGAGAGCCACCTGTCCGATGGCTTTTGGAGCTTGTGTGCCAGCGTGGGGCATGGTTGCAGGGCCTGGGGGTTGGGCCCTGCCGGCCCCACTTGCTGCTTAGAGTCCCTCAGAGCCCAGCGGGCCCTGCCGGCCCCACTTGCTGCTTAGAGTCCCTCAGAGCCCAGCTGCCGCTGGTATGTGCAAAGTGCGTGTGTCTTCTGGGAATTTTGCTCGGTGCTAGCTCCCTCCATGCCGAGTGCTGCACATCTGCGTTGGACAGTTGGCATGTGCAGCCCCTTGTCCTGGTTCCTGACCCAGAAAGGCAGCAGGGGGTTCTGTACAGGCCACCCTTGGGGGCCACTCAGAGCTCTGAAGCTGAGGCAGCAGTGGGCCCGACTGTCCTCTACCCACACAGCGTTCTGGGCAGGAGTCCTGCTGCAGAGGAACTGGGGTGAGAGAAGGCAGGGGTGCTGCCTTGAGTGCTGTGTACAGGGCTCCGGGGTCCCCTGCCCACAGCCTTCTTTCTGAACTGGAGATGGGCTGGTGTTGTGGGCCCTGCAGGAAGTCGGAGGTAGCTCTCTAGTCAGGTTATTTACAGGAGCTCACAAAGACTGCATGCTCTTTTTCCTTTGTTCTTTTTTAGTTTTTCTGTAGGGTATAGGTGCTCTTGAGCAAGAGACAGAGAAAAAGAAAGTGAGAAATCGCCCACTGGGAGGGTAGCCACACCAGAATCCCTTCTCCTCCACTCTCCTCTTGGGATTTTGGGCAGGGACGCTCGTGTCTGGCACGTTTTTCAAGCCACTGGACCCAGGACTGGAACCGCACAGTTGGCCATGTGGGATCTACCTGCCTTCACCTCCACGCCACCTGCTGGCCCAAGAGTGTGCATTTAAGGAAGAAGGAGTTCCTACCTCTCCTCTCTCTGGTCTGGACAGTTCTGACTAGGAGACATTTCTGGAGGCAGAATTCCGGAGCAGGCATCTAGTGATCCTGGGAGGCTGACGAGTTCTCCGGAGAGTGACACAGCCTGGAACCCACCCCCAGGCTCTGGTTGTGCCCTTAAGGCACCTGGAATGCCAAGAGGGAGACACGGCCTGAGAGTGAGACCTGGCCCGTCAGCCCCCTTTTCACCCTAGGATCAAACGAGCTAGTCCAACTGTGGCCGGTCTGAAAAGGTTCTCGGGGTGGTCCAGGAAGCAGGGCCTACAGGTCAGCCTGGTCATTCACCTCTTTCTTGAGTGCCAGGGGTAGGCCAGGCTCTGCAGCCTTGAAGGGCAACCACTGCAGGCTGAAGATGGGTAGGCAGGTGGGCACCTACCTGGCTGCAGTCTGGCCTGGTCAGTGGGGTGGGTCTGGGGCAGAGGGTGCCTTGCACCCCAGTGCTTTCTGCATACATCATGGTTGTCTCCATGTCTCTCCCCTCGGCTTTTCCTTCCTGGATGAGCTCTTGGAAGTGGGCTGTCTCCTGGCCCCTGGCTCTGGGTGTGAGAGGGCCAGTGCCCCCGTGGCCAGCCGGATGTCAGTCAGGAGGCGGTCACTTGGGGCTGAGAGCGTTGGCATCTCAGGGGAGACATCCCGTCTGTGTTTGGGTGGTGCGGTGTGGGTCCAGGTGACCCAGATAGATGTGATGTGACTGCTGTGTCTTGGGACGCCGGCCCCCACCTCGCTTTCGGGCAGCCTGGGGTGACAGCCACTTGGAGCGCCTGGCCCAGGATTGGGCCTGGGAAGTCCTTATTGCCGTTGAGCAGCGCTGTTGTCTTTCTGCATTGGTGAGGTTAAAAGAAATAATGATAATCATGTAAGGAGGACTTCGCAGTGACTGCCTGCAACATGCTATTTGCATTTTTAAGGAAACACTTCTTTGAGACAGCCTGGGTGAAAGGTCACTATTTGCATATAAATGGGAAAGAAAGTGGGCCGCCTGGAAGTTGCGTCTGTATTATTTTCTCAGCAGTGAGCTGCCGTTGGAGAGATTAAGGAACATGGCTTCATTTGGCTTTTATTGAATAGAGAAAGTACCAGCAAGGCTGATTTAGAAGCAAAATAATGAGAGAAATGTGCAAAGCTAGAGTTGCCAACTCCCCCACCCCCACTTCTCCCTCTTCTCTCATTTTCACCTAAACTCAGCAAAAGCAGGTCTGTCTTTGCTCCACTCAGCAAGTCTTCATTTTACTGCTCTCTGGATTCCAGCTTTAAAGAAAAAAAGAAAGGAGAAAGAGCAAAACTTGCCCTCATTTTCCCCTCGGCCTTATTTGTGTTTCC
>NW_006204331.1:1195041-1204050 GCF_000334495.1 Tupaia belangeri chinensis
AAGCTGCCCAGTGGAGAGATGGCAGTGGCAGCACTGCCCCAGTCTGAGGCCCACCCAGACCCAGAAACCTTGACGACTGTGCTCTTCCAGGGCCAGGGGTGAAGGGCTCCGCAGGGCAGGAGAGGGCGACCACATCTGAGAGCTCTGGGACCTGCTGCAGGGAAGGCTGGAACGCAGGAGTCGGACACTGAGGTCTGTGTGGGTCAAGGCAGCCCGGCCCTCTGACACTTCCTGCAGCCCCGCCCTGAGACCCACCTTTCTAAGACATAGGTCCCATCTTTGGAGATTTTCTCTCTCTATTTCTCTCTCTCTCTCTCTCTTTTTTTTTCTGGAGAGATAGAGAGAAACAGGGAGACAGAAAGTGAGAAATCACCTCCCTCCCCCGTGGGGGCAGAGGGCCACACCGCAATCCCTTCTTCTCCATTCTCCTTTTGGGATTTTGGCCATGCACGCACATGCACATGGCATGAGTTTTAAGCCGCCGAGTCTGGGACTCGAACTGTAGTAGACTATGTGGGAGTCCATTGATGTAACCAAGATGCCATCCGCTGGTCCCTCTTTGGGGATTTTCTTATATTCTCCTGGGTGCCTAGACCCTTGGCTTTACAGGATACCCTGGTGGCGGAGCCAGTCAGAGAGAAAACCCGGTTGGAGCTGAGGCCAGATGGCTTGTTGACGACATGGCGAACTATCTTGGGTGGTGAGTGGTGAGAAGTGGGGTGACTTGCCCAGCAGAGGGATCTGAGGATCCCTCTCAGTCAAGAGACTTCATTGCTTAAATCACATGTCCATCTCTTTTGTTTACAAAAATATTAAACACACGGGGCCCACATGTGGCGTGGTGGTTAAGGGTGCTGGACTCCCAGGTGGTCAACTGCAGTTTGAGTGCTGGACCTGGCGGCTTGCTTTCTCACTTTCTCTCTCTCTCTCTCTCTCTTTTTCTCTCTCACTCTGTCCCTCTCTGCTCGAATTAAAAATAAATAAATAATGTTAAATAAATAAAGTTAAATAAAATAATTCTTAAAAAAAAAAAGCAATCGCATACCCTCATAAACATGACAAGTATGGGACAAAGCTTTTTTTTTTTTTTTCTGAACAATTTGAGAGCCACTGCTGGTGTGATTGCCCAGACTCTTGGGTGGGTGGTCTCAACAGAGAGGACCCGTTGCCCCTCTGTCTGGCGTTCAGACTGAACAAAGGGTCCCACATCATGTGTTGAGCGTGGTCGCTGTCTCCTTATCCCGCCAGTCTGAAATAGTTTCATGACATTCCTAGTCTTTTGTGACTTAGAGGGTTTTGGGGTCTGGTCGGTTCTTTTGTAGACTGCTTCAGGTTGCGTTAGGGGTCTTGGTGGGGTCTTGTGGATTTTGCGATTTTTAAAATAATTCTGTGAAGAATGCCATTAGTATTTTGATAGGTGTGTATTAACTCTGTCGATCACTTTGATGATATGGACATTTTTATGATATCGATATTCCTCTAATCCATAAACATGAGCTGTCTTTCCATTTGTGTGTGTGTGTTTCAATTTCTTTAATTAGTGTTGTACAGTTTTCATTATAAGGATCTTTCACTTCCAGGGTTAAATTTATTCCTAAGTATTTTATTTTCTTTGTTGCTATTGTAAATAGAATTGTTTTGTTTTGCTATAGGGCAGAAAGAGATAGAGAGAATGAAAGTGAGAAATCACTCCCGGGGGTTGGTCATGCCGTAATCCTTTCTCCTTCACTCTCCTCCTAGGATTTTGGACACACACGTGCAGTGGAATTATTTTTTGATATAATTTTTAGTTAGTTACTGCTTTATAAAAATGCTGCTTTTCTTGTCTGGAGGGCACGTGCACTCACCAGAGAGACAGAGAGAAGATGCACACGTATACACATGTGAACATACTCCACATCCACACACAGTGACACCTAGGCCTGTGTTTATTTCTCTGTCTATCAATATACATTGGAAACCACAATGTACGCTGATACCTCTGATTTCAATTACCCCACAGGCTTCATTCAAGAGCTGTGCCTTTCTATACACACGACTCCTCCCTACAGCAAGGAGAATCCTGGCCTCCCTCATCCTGACTATAGTTACCTGCTCAACCCATCTCCTCCCTGTACGCATGCCTTCTTCAGTCCACACAAGTACTGACCCTGTGCCAGGCCCCTCTCCTTGCTGGACTCCCTTTTGCTGCTGTCTCCCCTGTCCTTCAGAGAAAGGCTTCACACCTTGCTCCAGCCAGGCCTTGGTGGGACAACTTCTCCTGCCTGCCTCTGGCATTAGGGAGCCCCACTGGCCCAGCTCTCCCAGGACTGTGTGGTTCAGGGGACAAAGAACAGGACGGTCCTGAGTGTGATAGGACTGGGACCTCTGCTACTTTTTATCACAGTGATCTGTTTGCTTCTTTTGTAGCAATGGACAACATCTTTAATTTTTTTTTTTTAATTTTCCAGAGGACATGTGCACTAGTCAGAGAGAGAGAGAGATAGAGAGAGAGAGAGAGAGGGAGACAGCGCCCTCCGATGGGATGCGCTCACACAGCAATCTCTTCTCCACTTCCCCATTCTGTTAGGGTTTTAGGCACACATGCAAATGTGCCTGGTGTATTTTTTTTTTTCCTCTCAAAAAAAAGTGTATTCATTTATTTCATGAGTGAAAGAGACAAAGATAGAAAGAGGATAACCTCAATAAGGTCTCTACATCACAACTCACCCCAGCCTGTAACATGGATCCTATGTACTCAAGGAGGTCCCCAGATAAACCCAGAGTGCTCCCATGAGGGTCAGCCCTGCAGAACATGGTGTTTCACTGTTGCGCAGCATTCAACTCCAGTATATCTCTCTTCTTCCCTGGAAATAAATACTGTGCCTGGTGTATTTTTAAGCTGCGGGGGCCAGGATTAGAACCATGGTTGGCCATGTGGGATCTGACTCTCTTAATCACTAGGCCATGGAGCTAGCCGGAATATTATCTTTATTTATTTATTTATTTTTCAAGCGTCACTGCTGAGCTAAGTAGATATACCAGAATTACTTCTCACGTAAGGTTTGTTTTTCACACAGGTAACTATCCCTGCCCTTTCTTTCGTCTCCCACCCCTCTTAGTGTCTGAAGGGCGATTTTTGAGACCGTCTGGAAATAGTATTCTTTTGTTTAGGTTTTTGCTATAGAGTGAGTGAGCTTGCCAGAGAGAAACAGAAAGGAAAAGTGAGAATGGGGGATGGTCACACTGCAATCCCTCTCCTCCATTCTCCTCCTTGGATTTTGGGCATGTACACACATGCACTGGTGTGATTCTCAAGCTGCTAGATCTGGGACTCGAACCACAGTTGGCCTGTGGGAGTTCAGCCGGTAACCACCATGCTCCTGCCGGCCCTGGAAGGACTTTCACTCTGCTACTTTCCTTGGTTAATATTTTTTCTGGACATAGAAGACACGTCCCAAAATTGGAAATCGACTCCGTCCTACTTGGATGGTCTTCCCCCTTGTCACCACGCCCACGTGCTGGGTGCTGTCCTCGGGCAGGCCTTGCTGGCGACCTCGCTCCTGTCCTGGAAACTTCCGGCACCATTCTTTGTTGCTGGCGGTTTACAGCTTCACGGGGCTGAGCTTGTGGATCTTCATTCACTGCGCTGAGCGCTCACTGGGCCTTTTAATCTGAAAACATAATTTCTTTTTGTTTGGGGAAATTCTTTTTTATTATTTTACTTGTAACCTCCCTTCTCTTCCACCCATTTCCTCAGTGTTCTCTTTCTGTGACTCCCAGTTGTCAGGCCTCACTCAATTCTGCTTTCTCCATTCTCCTATTTCTCTGTCTTTTGTTCACTTTTCTGGCGCATTTCTTCAACTCTGTCTTCCAATGCTTCCAGTACATTTTTTGCTTTGGTTTCACAAGTTCTCTCCGACGTGAAGACAGATGTGCTTTAAGCCTCTCAGGCAGCAGTCATGTCAGTCACTGCTGGGCCAGGCCATGTCTGCTCTGTCCAGCTGTGCCTGTAGTCTGTGCCCAGCCACCTGGCTTGTCCTTGTTCCCGAACTGGCCACTGTCCGCTGTGGATGGGGGAATCTTCCTAAAATATTCACGGGCTCATCCAGTGCAGGCTCCCACAAAGGCCAAGGAAGGTCCACCTGCCTCTAAACTCCCTGGTGGTTAGGTGGGGACCTTACTTTGGGCTTTGAGAAATTAGACCTGGTCATCTTCCTACCGCCTCTCCAAGGAGTTGTGGGGAATGGCTGTGGGTCCTTGTGCCTCCAAGTCCTCTTCCCATATCTGGGGCCATTGTCTGGACTCTGGGCTTTAGCTGTCAGAGGTTCTTTGTGTTCAGAGAATAAAAATTGGAGCTGTGGTCTCCCCAGAAGTCTACTGTGACCTGTGGCCTAGTTGGGGGCTTAAAGTATTTCTGCCTTTTTTTTTTTGTGAGAGATTTTTGCTATGGGGTACATGTACTCACTCGAGAGACAGAGAGAGACAGAGACAGAAAGTGAGAAATCACCCCCCCCCGGGTGGGGAATGACCACATCACAATCCCTTCTCCTCCATTTTCCTCTTGGGATTTTGGGGACACACACACATGTGCCTGATGTGAGTTTTAAGCCACTGGGTAAGGGACTCAAATTGGGGTCAATTATTTGGGAGTCCAGCAACATAACCATTATGCCATCTACTGGTCCCTATTTCTGTAATTTTTATAAAATAATTATTTATTTAATTAATTTACTATTGTTATTTTTTCACATGAGTTTTTCTAGAGAAAGAGAGAGAGGAGGAGAGTGAGAAAGCAGCCGCCAAGTCTGGGACTTGAACCGTGGTCGACCATGTGGAAATTCCAGCGCCTTAACCATCACGCCACCTGTTGGCCCTATTTCTGCATTTTTATTCTAATCCCTTTCCCCGTCTTTTCTGGGTTACCCTAGCCTTGAGTAGCAGGGCTTGACGATGGCACAGCTGTGAGGCTACTCTGCAAGGCTGACCCATGGGAGAGGGGCAGGCTCCTCAGGGAGCTCCCTGAGAATGCGTGCATGTGTGTGTCCGTGGTCTGGGGCTGGCTGGGCTGGGAGGGCTTCATGGTGTCCAGATCCTGCTGGAGGCACTGCCTCTCTGTCTCTCTCATGGAAGAGAATTAATAAACAGACAGATGACAACACCAACAGTAGTCCTGAATAGCAGCAAGGATGGGCTAGCTAAGGGATCAAGAAGAAAATTAGGAAACGCTTTCTGCTTTCAATGGCAAGATGCAGGCTGATACTTAGCCATAGGGCCCAGGGTTTCGGTCTCACCCTGCATAGGGATGGAGAGCCCTAGAGGGCTGCAGTGTCCCGAGCTGAGCAGCCCAGCAGTGCTCCTGCCAGCCAGGACCCGGCTGCATGTGGGCGAGTCATCAGGAAGGACTGACTGAGGCAGCTCACGTCTGGCTCAGCTGCGTGATGAGCTGGTGGCACCTCTTGACATGGCCTGGGTAGAGGCAGAGGTGATGGCAGCTCTGGGCCATGAGCTTGCTGACTGCAGAGACACAGTCGTCCCTGTTGGCCCATGTTGACCATGGCTGCAACTACCCCGTGGTAAGGGGTAGCAGTGGGGGCAGGGTGGCCCCATGTCACTGCCATTACCCATTCTCCTCTCTGCAAGTCTAGAAGACCCAGGCCTCGAGTGAGGAGTGATGGTGGAGGAGCTGGCTTTGTGGCCTGGGGATTGAGGCAGCCAGATTGCATATGGCTGACTGCGTAGAAGCCCTGACCCAGTGGCTTGAACAATACACTGGGCACATAAATGCGCATGACCAAAATCCTGAGGTCTAGCCTGGGGTCAAGCAGTTCTCATGATGGGCCAGGGGGCACTGGGACACAGAGCCTAGGCTGGAGAACCCAGGGGAATCCCTGGGACAGAGGCAGCTCCTGACCTGTGCCCCAGGGCTCAGGGCTCACACCTCAAGGCAGGGCAGCTCCTGTTGTCAGGAAGCTGGTCTTGACCAGGCTTTCCTACAGCTTCTGTGGCCCTGAGGGTGGGGCAGCCCTTGTCTCATCCCCAGCCTTGGCTCCTTCCTCTACCGGTGTCCTCACCTGGTGTGAAGCCTGAGCCCCTGCCTGCCCTCATCGTCCCGAGGCCCCCACCCTGGCAGGCAGGGTAGCACACATCTTCTGATCGGCTATTGTCTGGTCCAGGTCAGGGGGAGCAAGCCCTGCTCCAGCCGTGTCCCCATCTGGGTCATCTGTGAAGCCCTTTACACAGGCTTCTTCATGCTGCCAGGACTTTTAAAAACCAGTCTTAATTGCTAAAATGTATGTGTCACACGATTCTTGTATTAGCAGTATACAACGTAGCAGATTATCACGGACAAAGATTAGTGGTTCCATCACTGTAATTGGTTCTACGACATTTTTCTCTCCCCCGGAGAAGCTCGATGCTCTCGAATGGCCCTCCCATTGCACCATTCCTCTCAGTCTCGGGAACCACCAATATCTGCTTTCTGTCTCTGGAGCTGCTTGGTTTGTATCTGCTTTCTGTCTCTGGAGCTGCTTGGTTTGTATTTATTTATTTATTTATTGGGAGAGGTTTTTGCTATAGGGCACGTGCGCTCACCAGAAAGAGAGAAAGCGAGAAATCACCCCCCAGCGGGATGGCCACGCTGCAATCCCTTCTCCTCCATTCTCCTCTTGGGATCTTGGGCACGCACAGACATGCGCCTGGCGTGAGTTTAAGCCACAGCGTCCGGGACTCGAACCGCGGTCGACTACGTAGGAGTTCAGCGACATAGCCATTACGCTAACTGCTGGTCCCAGCCATTCTTAAACACGGATGCATTAAGTGGTCTTTTGCATCTGACTTCTTTCACTGAACATGCGTTTCTGAGGCTCCTCCTCATTGCAGCGTGTCTGAGCACATAGTCCCCTCTTTTTGCCGAAAACTGAAACTGTCGCCCATTTGGCATTCAGGTTCTTCGACTTTTGACTAGCATGAATGAATCTGCCATAGATAATTATGCACACGGCTTTGTGCGGATGTGTTTTCACTTCTCTTAGTAGACACCTAGAAGTGAAATTGTTGGGTCGTAGGATAACTCTATGTTTAACATTTTGAAGAAATGCCAGGTGTTTTCTAAAATGATGGTGCTATTTTACTTATCCATCAGCAATGTATAAGAGTTCCAGTTTCAGGTGGCGTGGTGGTTAAGGTGCTGGACATTCCCACGTGGCCAACCATGGTTCAATTGTATCTGCTTTCTGTCTCTGGAGCTGCTTGGTTTGTATTTATTTATTTATTTATTGGGAGAGGTTTTTGCTATAGGGCACGTGCGCTCACCAGAAAGAGAGAAAGCGAGAAATCACCCCCCAGCGGGATGGCCACGCTGCAATCCCTTCTCCTCCATTCTCCTCTTGGGATCTTGGGCACGCACAGACATGCGCCTGGCGTGAGTTTAAGCCACAGCGTCCGGGACTCGAACCGCGGTCGACTACGTAGGAGTTCAGCGACATAGCCATTACGCTAACTGCTGGTCCCAGCCATTCTTAAACACGGATGCATTAAGTGGTCTTTTGCATCTGACTTCTTTCACTGAACATGCGTTTCTGAGGCTCCTCCTCATTGCAGCGTGTCTGAGCACATAGTCCCCTCTTTTTGCCGAAAACTGAAACTGTCGCCCATTTGGCATTCAGGTTCTTCGACTTTTGACTAGCATGAATGAATCTGCCATAGATAATTATGCACACGGCTTTGTGCGGATGTGTTTTCACTTCTCTTAGTAGACACCTAGAAGTGAAATTGTTGGGTCGTAGGATAACTCTATGTTTAACATTTTGAAGAAATGCCAGGTGTTTTCTAAAATGATGGTGCTATTTTACTTATCCATCAGCAATGTATAAGAGTTCCAGTTTCAGGTGGCGTGGTGGTTAAGGTGCTGGACATTCCCACGTGGCCAACCATGGTTCAAGTCCTGGACCTGGTGGCTTGCTTTCTCACTTTCTCTCTCTCTATATATATCTCTCTGGTCAAAATAAAATAAGTAAATGAATAAATAAAATAAAAAATAATTTTAAAAATAGTTTCAGTTTCTCCATGTCTTTACCAACACTTACTATTTTTTTCCTTAAATTTTGTCAGAGGGAGCATGTGCTTGCTGGAGAGAGACAGAAACAGAGAGAAAGAGGGTAAGTGGGAAAGCACTTTCCCATGGAGGACGGTCACGCTGCAATCCCTTCTACTTTTCTGCCTCCTTTCTGGATTTTGGGCATCAAGCACATGAATCCTGCATGCTTTTTTCAAGCTACTGGGTCAGGGACTAGAACTGTGTAGTTGGCTTAATCATCACTCTGGCAGCTGACCCTGGTTTTTTGTTTTGTTTTGTTTTGTTTGTTTGTTTTAAGGGATAGCCTTTCAGTGGGTGTGCAGTGGTATGGCTGTGTCTCATGTTTTCTTGATGGCCGCATGTCACACATATTTTCTTGTGCTCATTGCCATTTCTATGTTGTGTTTTTAGGAATATCTATTCAAATCATATATATATATAATTTGCCAGAGGGCACAAGAGCTTGCTAGAGGGAGACAGAGGACAGAGAAGGAGGGAGAGAGAGAGTAAGTGCTTCCCACGGGGTGTGGTCACACTGCTGTCCCTTCATCTCCCCACCCTGCTGGGATTTGGGGTGTGCGTACACGCTGGCCTGGCGTGTTCACCAAGCTTCCAGGTCTGAGACTTGAACCATGAAGTAGGCCATGTGGGCTTTGCCTGCCTCAAACATTAGGCCACAAGTTAGCCCTTTGCCCATTTTTTGAATTGAGCTATTTGTCTTATTATGAATTGTAAGAGTTCTTCATTCTGCATGAGTCCTTTATTAGGTATATGATTTGAAAATACTTTCTCTCAGTGTGTGGGTAGTCTTTTTGCCATATTAAGGATGTTACTGAAGTAAACTTTTACAATTTTGATGAAATCCTATATATATATATGAAATAATCTTTTATAATTTTGATGAAATCCTATATATATATAAAATAATCTTTTACAATTTTGATGAAATCCTA
>NW_006204331.1:1204528-1208081 GCF_000334495.1 Tupaia belangeri chinensis
ATTTTGATGAAATCCTATATATATATAAATATATATAAAATAATCTTTTTCTTCTTTTACAACTTCTGCTTTTGGAGTCATATCTAAAATAATGATTGGTTGGCACAAAGTCAAGAAGATTAGTTCTTGTACCTCTGAGCTCTAGCTCTGGAAAGTAATCCATTGTGAATTCTCTTCTGTGTAGATGTGAGAAGATCCACCTTCATTCTCTTAAATATCAAGTTGTCTTAGCACATTTGTCAAAAACCCTGTTCTCCCATTGTTGACAATCGGTTGGTCGTGAATGTAAGGGCTCCCAATTCTGCCCTGTTCCCACGTGGCCGTCATCATGTGGCCACCATTACGCGACCATCATGCCACACTGCCTTGATTGTTGCAGCTCCGTAGAAATCAGTGTGAGTCTTCCAATTTTGTTCTTTTTCAAAATTGTCATTATCCTTTAATTGTCATATGGATTTTAGAGTGAGTTTTTCAGTTTTTGTAATTAAACAAAGCAAACCAAAAGAGCCAGAGAGGTCAGAGTGGTTAGTCTGGTGAGATTCGAAAAACAGCCAGGAATTTGGGCTTAACATGACCCCAGCCAAGCCCCAGGAGGATATGCAGTTTTGGCAGGCTGGCGATGGCTACAATGCTCAAGGAAATCCAGTGAATATTAAGAAGATAGACCCTTCTGGGAGGGGTCTTCAATAGGCCTTGTGTTTGGGAATGGCTACAACAGCAGAGTGAGAAGGAAGTGTTGGGGGCCATCTGGGTTGAGGAACGGACAAGACCCTGAGCTGAACATGGTCTCATTGCTGTGACCAGAGGCCTGAGGGGGACAGCAGTACCACGAGGGGTGAGTCCATCCCTGGTCTTCGTCCTGTCCCTGGAAATGGCATGTTCCAGACCCAGCAGGCAGGTCCCAGGTCTGCTAGGGAAAGGGGATTTCATAAGGACAGGGGAGACGGGACTGCAGCTTGGCTCTGAGCACCTCCTAGCCTGGTCTCTGGCTCAGTGCAGGACAGTCTCTTCTCCATGGATGCGTGAAAGTCGCCAGCTGTTCTTTAGGAAGCTTGCCTGCCTACTGGAGTTCCGTAAAGTGAGTCTAGGCCATTGTGGGGAAAGACACGAGGGCAGCGTCAGGTCACAGGACTCAAGGTGCAAAGATGGTCTCTAGAAAAGGTGCCCAGGCCAGTGCCTTGCTATTTGAGACACTCGGCATGTCAGGGACTCTGACATCTGTCTCCTGCGTCAATGAGCAGGGCTACTCAATGAATTCTTTAGAGACTTACAGACTCCAAAGAAAGTGCCAGTCTTGACAAAAACATCTTCCTCCCTAAGATCCCTGGTAAGAATGGGGGTGATGGTGACAGCAGCGCCTGCACCCCTCGCCGTGAAGCCCTCTCCACACGTCTCACAATCTCCGATACTTCCTTCTTTCCCCTTCATAGATGAAAAGTTAAGTCTCAGAGAGGCTGGGCTGATGACACCGCCCTGTGCGAGCTGTGGGCCCCCTTGGGCAATCACCAGGTGTACAGGGAACAGCCTTAACACCAGCAAGGGTACCCTGATGGAACGCCCTCAGTGGCTTTGCTGCTGTGGGTGGCAGAGGCAGCCCTCCAGAGGGATAGACGACCCCAAGATCCTAGCACTTTGCCTGAGCAGACGTAGAGCCCAGGACTGACTTAGAAGAGGGGGCAGGTCTCGAGGGAGAACCCCTCAGGGCTCTGATATTGGGTGAGGGTGGAAAAGAGCACTAGTGAGCTGCTTATCCCCATGAACCAGCCACTGCAGAGGCTTTCACGGTCACACCTGCGGGGTCCTCTTGGGAGGCGGCCTCTCTGGAATGCCCGGTTGGTACCTGGTGCAGGTGTGCGTGGGGAGGGGGCAGGAACAGTTCTACCATCTCCCAGACCTATGCCCTTCCCTCCAGCTCAGTCACGCGCATATTTACATCTGTCCCCGTAACAAGAAATCCCACCAGTCTTGTTAATCGGCCCCTGTGCAGGCTCCACGGCTTTCCTTCCGGGAGTGTTCTCAGGAAGTGAGCCCTGCGCTCTTGGGGGCCTGGCCGTGTCACCATGGAGAGGGCACACAGAGAGCCTCATGCCCTGTCGCCAAAGTGTGACGAGCACTCTGAGGGCACTGACCTGTTTGTTCCCAGCATGGGTTTCCTCTCTCTGCCCACAGGGTCTTGCCATTCCAACCTTGGCCTGGCCTCCTGGTTAGCTAGGGTTACAGGTGCCAGCTGCTCATCAAGCCCGTCTGCTCGCATTGGCCCGGGACCTAAACCCAGGCCTCCCGTGAGGCTCTGTCATTTGCGGGGGTGCCTTCCTGTTCTGAAACCCCTTGGGGTCTGCTGTATATGCCTGTGAGCTCAGTGTCAGGGCCCCTGACAGCACACATTTCTGCCACGGGTTTGAGAGTTGATTTCCTGGTGAGCAGGCTTGGCTGCCCCTATAGGCACTGCACCCCCATGCAGGTGTTAACCCTGTTTTACAGATGAGGACCTAGAGAGCCCCAGAGATCTCAGGTTGTGCAAAAGTCCCACAGCTTCCTCTTCACTGGACCCTGGAGTCTGGTCTGTGCAATGACCTCCTGTGGCTGGTTCGCAGCTCCGTTTCGGCAGGAGCATGCACAGCAGGTGCATGCCAGGTCCTCGCCGCTCACCCCGCCCTGTGCATTGTACCTTCCCCAAACAACTAGAGGTGCTGCTCTCTGCATTTTCTCCAGAGTAACCTGAGGCCCTGCAGTGGGACAAGAGGTGCCTGGGACCAGGAGGGTGGCATTCCAGGAGACGGGGTGTGGGGTGTACACCACTGTCGTGAAGGAGGAGAGGTAATGGGAAAGACAGCCCTGTGCCTTCAGCCAGACCGAACTCCCTTTCAAGGAGAGCGCAGAACAGATGCAGGATATTCATTTCCTGTTTTTATTGTCAGTTACTTAATGACCTTCCTTTGAAAAGCCCCAGTTGTAGAAGCAGGTTGTCATGGAAACAGGGAGTGACGTGCAGGGAATAGGTACACAATGCATTTCTTTGTCACGTCCAGCTGATGTGCCCAGCCTCTGCTTAAATGTGTGAATTTATGTGAGGAATTAAATATTAACTGGAGGCACTGCCCGGAGAGAGGCAGAAACACAGGCAGAGAAAAGATGCCCAAAACGGGGACAGAGAGGGGCTGGCTCTGTGGCCGCAGGCGGAGAGGCCTCCGGGCTCCAGCAGAGGACGCTTGGCTCTGCTGGTGGCTCTGGAGAAGCGGGTAGAGCAATGTCCCTTCCTTCTTCTCTCGCTGTGCACTCTCTGGAGTCAGCGAAGGATCTGGTTGCAATGTGAATGCTTCCTCATCAGTCAGTTCATTTCCGGATTTGCTCACCTGACCTGCTCCAGCACCCTTGGTCAGACTGGGCCACCCCCGTGGAGAGCCACCCCCAGCCCAGGCCTGCTCGTAAAAGGCCACCAGGGTTGGGGGGGGCGGGACAGAGGAGTGCAGGTCGTGGATGCGTTTGGGGCACTCCTACTTCAAAGCTTGGGGCTGCACCTTGTCCATCGTTCTGGAGGATTCCTGAAAGGAGG
>NW_006204331.1:1208215-1219540 GCF_000334495.1 Tupaia belangeri chinensis
TAGGGAACCAGCAGTTAGCGTAATGGCTATGTCGCTGGACTTCCACGTAGTCAACCGCAGTTTGCGTCCCGGACCCGGTGGCTTAGAACTCACGCCCGGCGCGTGTGCATGCGTGCCCAAGATCCCGGGAGGAGAATGGAGGAGAAGGGATTGCGGCGTGACCATCCTCCCTGGGGGGTGATTTCTCGCTTTCTGTCTCTATGTCTCTCTCTGTCTGTCTGGCGAGTGCACGCGCCCTATAGTGAAAACCTCTCAAAAAAAAAAAAAAAAAAAGGAGGCGTGTACAGACACTGTGACACTGTGTCAGAATGTGACTGATTCCCACTGTCTCCACGAGGGCTCCTTTCCTGATCTTGTATCTTTTCAAACCTTCAGAAAATGAGTTCCAGGGTGAACTGCTGAATCAGAGGTGGACACACGGAGACAAGGCCAGCAGCTGCAGGACTTCGAGACTGCTCCTGGGTGGACACAGCAAGGTGAGGCTCTGAGGGCAGTCCCTTTCTGGGCCTCACCCATGCACTGCCCATGTGAAGCCTCCTCTCAGCTCACAGGCACGAAACATGAAGCAAAGGTTACTTTGAGCCTAAAACCATCAACAGTCTGGCCACTTGAAAATTAAAGGCTGAAACATGACTAGAGTAAAATTGCAGTGTGAAGGCACAGCCTGTCTTCGTCCAGCTCCTGTGTGCGGTGCAGCTCCGCACTACACCTCGGCCTCTTCTCTGTCTGCCTCACCTTTACCTGTGCAGGCTGAGCGCCCCTTCTGGTCTCTCCCTTCAGGTCTGACAGCAGACTTGGTTGGAGGAGCTCGAAGTCCTCTGACCTTGTCTTACCGCAATCTTCTTAGGTGGAGGCTGAAGGTGCCCACCCTGCTCAATCTGTCTAGGGCCCCTGGTGGAAGTCCTGGCCAATGGAGATCTGGGCCTCCTGCCTCCCTGGGGACACCTCAGCCTTAGGATGTCACATCTGCTTGCAGCTGCTTTTCTCTATTGTCAGGCCTCTAATTCTAGAACTTCTCCGCAGCAAGCTCTGGGTGAGGTCATGTCCCCAGGGTCAGGGGACCCTTGGGGGTGGAGACAGAGGCTGACCACAGACTCTAGGGGCAGCTGTTCCCAGATATCGAGTTCTGATCTCTCATTTTATTGACTCATGAAGCTCTCCGTCAAGGGTCCATGCCGTGAGCCCAGGCCATGTTCGCCAAGTTGACTTTGGTCCAGGTATAGAGGGGATGCATGGGTAGCTTGAGGTGGGCACTTCATGTAAGAGTGCTGACATTTCACTCTTGAAGCCCAATGTTTGTGACTCTGGGGGCACATTTTCGTGGGTCTGTTAGAGCCACCCTGCGAAACACGTCCACTCATACTGCTGTCCCACAAGGCTGTCAAAGATCTGCTGACCTCATGGGAGCCAGAGGCCCAAGCAAAGCTGTGACCCTAACCCTAACCATAACCCACAGGGCTGCCAGTGATCTGCTGACCCTATGGGAGCCAGAGGGCCAAGCAAAGCGGTAACCCTGATCCTTTGTTTAGGGTTTTGCTATTTCATTTACCCCCCTTCTTTTTTGCATTAATACTGATGTTCTAAAATGTTGCATTGAACTATTATTTGTCTTGGTCACTGAGTTTCTGCCCTCACTCCCTTTACCCAGTCCCAGCTCTGAGGACCCACAGAGCTGTATGGGCACGAGACTACATGGCCATGCAGCTTACTCAGTTGGAGGCCAGGCTTCTGGGTGAGGTGCTGCCTGTACTTTTCTGACAGTGGATCAGGGTAGGAGGATTTAAGTCTTCCACACGGTCCAGGCATGACAAGCTCTAAGAGCTTGTGACCTGCTGTGGACAACGTACGATGCTGACTAATCTCTGGGAGTGGGGCTGGGAGCTCACACAGCACTGATGCTTCTAACTGCTCTAAGATGTACTTTCCTCTCGTTGGGAGGAGAGGGCCTGGGTTACTTTTCTGAGGAGAGAGCTATGCTAAGGAGTGGGCTGGAGAAGGGACAGCTGGCTGGAAGGAAGGCAGGGCTGGCACAGGTGTGGTCTTGACAGGCGGCAGGAAGGAGCAGCCTGGGTGAGTGTGGCTGCGGAGATGAGTGTCACACATGGCAACGCCAGTGCCAGCCTCCCGGGCCTAAGACAGGAGATGAGTGAGGTGGCAGCAGCATGGGAGGGCAGTGGAGCGGAGCCCTGTGCAGGAAGGAGACGCTCGCGGCCTGTGTGCCAGTTCTGGTTCAGCACCAGCCGTGTGGACAGCTCAGACCTGTGAGAAACTGCTGTCGGGACACTTAGGTGGGGGTGTGAGGGGTGCAGGCATCCACTATGCCCTAAACCCTGCTCGACCTTGAAGAACAGAACAGTTGGGGCCAAATCACACACAGCTCCGCGGATGGTGTGGAAGTGTGGGTCAGGAGGAGGCGGCTGCGTGGACGCTCAGCCCTGCCACCGCGGGGGTGGCTGGGTCAGGGGCTCCTAGAGAGGAAGGAGGTGCCACTGGGGGGGATCTTTCTGGCCGTTTCATGGATGTTGCTGGATTCTCTCCCAGATGAGTGGAAATTTCATTTATGCTGGAGTTTTTAACAGATATGGTTGCTTCATCAGAATATCCATTATGTGACTGCAACTTTTAATTTTGGGGTTGGAATGAGCCAGGATCCCATGCTTAGAACTGCCAGGAAGAGGCTCCCCTGACACGTGTTATTTAACATGTGTTAAATAATGCCGTGTGTGGGCCCTTTCCATGCCCCAGGGAGGAGGCTGGTCTATTCAGCTGCAAGTTGGTTGCACAGGGGGTGTGTCGGGGAGTTCTGACGCGCAGTGGGACACTCCCAAGAGGGTGGGAGGATTGTCATGGCGAGGACCCCGGGATACTGTGATGACTGCTGGGTGGCAGAGGCTGGCTGCGGCTGGAGGATGGAAAGCAGGGGTCTTGCAGCTCCTGAAGCAGTGGGATTTCTGTGCCTGCTCAGCATGGGGACTGCACACAGGTGCGAGTTTCAGAGTGAGGGACAGAGGGATGCTCTGGGAGGGGGGCAGGGCACATGTTCCAACGTGGCTCTTTACACAGTTTCTCTCCTCGGGGAGGAGAGGAGGCCACCTCAGGCCTTTGGGGTAGGGACCGGACAGCTGGTGTGGCCTCTCTGGACACAATGAGAGAAGAACCAAACTGCTGTCCCCTCCCTTTGTGCCCCTTGTCCCCTCCTCACCTCCCTGGAGAAAGGGGAGATGGCTGAGGTGCTGAAGCAGTGAGCCCTGGTCTGGCAGGTGACCGCTAGCTCTCTCACCCCCTCACCCCCATAACTAGGCCCCTTTTCTGGGCAGGGGCTCCCTGTGGTCCCCTGGGAGTAGGCAGAGGCTCCTCCTCTTTGTCTAGATTTCCGGGAACAGAAGTGTTACACAAGAGGCTCAACCTTCTCACGGGGACGCTATTATCCAAATAATCTTTTGGATTTAAAAATTTGTACTAAGTCCATTCTAATTCTCCAGCTTTGTTGGTTATTGGAATGCATTTTTTAAAGAATTATTTTATTTAATTTTAGTCATTGTCATTATTTTATTTTTTCGAAGTTGACCAGAGACAGAGAGAGAGAGAAAGAAAGTGAGAAAGCAAGCTGCTAGGTCTGGGACTCAAACTGTGGTCAGCTATGTGGGAGTCCAGCTGCCCTATCACCATGCCACCTGTTGGCATCTGCATTATTTTTTAAAATGAGACACTAACATTTCACTCCCTCCAGCCAGGGCTGGGGCAAGTGGCCCTACGGTGTTTGAAGCCTGAACCTTGAGCTGGAGGCTCCCACAGGCTGCTCTCTGCTCTGCTCCCCTGCCTTCGCTCTCACTGTCCCTGTCCATCTGTCTGTCCACCTGCCCATCATGTACAACCTATACCGGGCAGCTTTGAGCAGGGGTGTGTGATGAGCTCCTCTCAGACAGGGATGAAGCTATGAGGGGGCTGAGCAGGTCCACCATGGAGGAAAGTGGGGAGATGGCACTGGCCACACAGCATGCCCCAGCTCCTGGCTGGGGACTGCCCACCCTGAAGTGACCCCTAATGTTCTCACACCTTCACTGATGGGCTTACCTCCCCTCTCCCAGGCTGTGAAGCCCCTTGTCCTTCGAGCTCCCCTAGAGTAAAGAGCAAGCTTTGGAGATGCGTGGGCTGCTGCACCTGGGAGCACCCCGAAGAGGTCCTGGTTGTTGGTGCAGAGGACAGGGTGGGGGGTGCAAGGGAAGCCCATAAGGTTCTGAAGTCCCTGGGAGGAAGCATGAAAAAAGAGTGAAAGAGAAGGAGAGAGACAGAGACACACAGAGATAGAGTCAGAAACAGAGAGACAGAGAGAGATATGTGAGTGAGCAAGAAAAAGGTGGGAGGAGCATCCCTCTAGGGACCGCGCGATGTTCCTGGCCTGGCTGGGGGAGGAGGCAGGCACCAGCGGCCTCCGGGACTGAAGGAGAAGGTCAGCACAAAGCCTATGAGGCCTCATGGAAATTCTTAGACTCCAGCCGTCCTAGGAAGTTGAGTTCCCCCGCTTTTTTTTGAAGACTGGAATGAGTGGTTCACTACTGGCCATGTTTCTGGGTTCTGAGTATTTCTTGGAACTGCAGCCCAAAAGTCAGAGGACTCTGCAGGTTCTGAGGCTGCTTCTTGCATGTGCTTTTCTGGTTTTGAGTTTGTAAATGTCCACATTAAGCAGGGAACTTAATTTTGGCAAGGGCATGACGCAGGTCTGAGAAAGCGGCTGGTCTCCGTAGCACACACGTCTTAGCGAGAGTTGTGCATGTATATATATTTGAGAGGTTTTTGTTATAGGGCGCACGTGCTCGCCAGAAAGTCAGAGAGAGAGAGACAGAGAGAGAGAAAGCGAGAAATCACCCCCAGGGGGGATGGCCATGCTGAAATCCCTTCTCCTCCATTCTCCTCTCGGGATCTTGGGCATGCACACACGCGCCCGGTGGGAGTTTAAGCCACCAGCTCCAGGACTCAAACCGCAGTGGGCTACATGAGAGTCTGGTGACATAGCCTTTATGTCATCTGGTCCCGAGAGTTGTGCATATTTAAAAAGAGCTCATATGACCAACCTGGACTTTACTCAAAGGAAAACAAAACAGTACAAAGCCAAAACACCCTCTTGCGTGAGACTGCTTCTGTGCAGCGCTGAGAGACCAAGCCGGAGCAGCAGCTCTCAGACAGGCTCCCGGCAGGTGCACCTCGGTCAGTTTTCCCCTCCCCACAGTCTCGTGGTTTTCTTTTGAAGGCAGGACTGTTGAAATATTAATTTGAGCTGTAAGACACCTCCCCATGGCAGAATGAAGTTGTCATTGGGGAAACAGAGAGTAGATATCGCTGGCCCATGGCGAATAAGCAGGTGAGCTTGGCCTGTCTTGACAAAAGGACTTTTTCATTCCCAAGGCCAGAGGCCATGGAGTTATTTGTGGGCTGTACAGAAACGGGGACCTGGCTGGTTTGTAAAGGCTTTTAGAAGAGAATGAATCAATGAGAAATTGAGAAGTGTCTCGTTACTTTTCATCAGTGAGCTACCCTTTAGGGCATGATTGCCACTGTGCAGTTGTGGCAGAAGTCCTGGGGGCTTGCCGCGAAGCCAGTGAGCGTGGGGAGTTGGGATGGCACTGGGCACAGGCTGCCCCGGGGACTGGCTCTCCACCTGGCACATGGGGCCCCTGCCTCGAGGCAGGAGGACAGCGGGGCTCACCACTGAAGTGCGTGGGGTGTCTGAAAAGGTGCACAGCACTGGTTAACCACAGCTTTGCCCAGAGGTTTCCGAAGCAGCTGACACTGTTAGTTCCAAACACCTCAGAAATCTAAGTTCCCAGCTTTGTTGCTGATGCCCCAAGTTATCTGACTCTTACAAATTCATTCTCTTATGAAAGAGCCTGGATTTTCCACCTGTAGTTCAGTTTTCTCCCCTTTAAAATCAAAGCTACATGCACTGAAGAGAACTCGTTACTGACCATTCGGTGCAGATAAAGGGAAGGGAAGGTGCTCAGCCCTGAATGCCACAGCTGTCAGCCCCATCAATGGTGCTCAGTCTGCAAGCAGCCCCGTTACGCATCCCTGCAACCCTCTCCATTCTCTGCTCTTTGAATAATTTATTTGCAGGAAACCCAAATTGCCAAGGCATGCTTTAACCTAGCAGAATGCTTGCCAATTTCCTTTGGGAAAACTGACAAAAAAAAAAAAGCTGTAGATGGCATTCCAGCTGAACGCAGGCGCCAGTCAATGCATCAGCCCCCTGCGCGGCCTGGCTTGGCGTCGCACACGGGCTCAGTGCATGCAATGTTCGAAAGCTCGTAAATGTGATGAAGTCCCTCGGACACCTGCTTCTCTCTTCACTTTAAACGTAAGCCATTGGTCCATGGGGAGCCCCGCTTTAAAAATAGAAGTTGCAGTAATTGTCCTCTGTTCTCCTGGAGGCTGCCGTAAAGCCGGCTCGCACACTGCAGCACAGCCCGGAGCCGGCAGTCCCAAATGACCCAGGTTTTGATTTTTTCTTCCTTAACAAATCACATAGACCATGATACGATAGCGCTGCCACGTAACGCAGTTCACAGATGTCATTGTACTGGCTGGGGACCGTGCTCTGCCTCCCCAGGCCGTCCTGTGAGTGCATGCCGTCTTGTGAGTGCAGGCTGTCCTGTGAATGCCGTCCTGTGAGTGCCATCCTGTGAGTGCAGGCCGTCCCGTGAGTGCAGGCCGTCCCGTGAGTGCCGTCCTGTGAGTGCAGGCTGTCCTGTGAGTGCATGCTCTCAGGTCCCAGAGCCCTGCTGAAGATGGCCCGCCCCTGTGGCCCTCCCCTCCTTTCTTCTGCACTCCCAGTTTCCTTTAAGCAACCTCTCTTAGGGAACCTGGCCGTCCTGCTGTCTGTGGCCTGGGACAGGGTGGACTGGTGGCTGCAAGCCCTGGCCCTCTCCTCCCAGATTTCCTAGGAGCCAGGAGTACACCCTCCCTGGCCAGAGGGCCCATGCTTTGTGCATCATGGAGTGGTCAGGGTTTCGCCTGTCTGCCCAGACTTGTCATGGGAGGGCATAGGGTGAAGAGTCTGTGTGCTGACCCAGGACCTCTGGGCCCCAGGCATGTCCTTTCCGTGGTTGCCGCCCTTCGGGACCACTCTGGCTCCTTTACAGGACAGTGTTGTAGCAGGGTTCCAGTGCACGCAGGTCAGGGGCTGGGAGTGTAGGTGCCTGGAGACACTGGTGGCTCGGCAGGGCAGTCAGATACTTGGGGTAAGAACACCTGTTTCCAGCACGCTGGCCCCAGGGTTGTAGGGCTGAGTGGGAGGGAGGACAGCCGGGCACCCTGGGGCCGGAAGCAGTCCACTGAGCCGCTCATGGCAGTGGCCTGTTCTGGAGCCTTCACCAGAGGCCTGGTGTCACGGATCACTGCCGGGCTCCCTGGGCAGCCCTGTTCAGTTTTTGTTGGCAGGTGCACGGCTGAGTGCGGTGGGAGAGCACAGCAGGCTTCAGACTCTTGCCAAAGGCAGGGACAGGAGAGGCGGTCTCTACCTGGCCTCTCCTCCCACAGCTCCCGCCTGCCAGTTCTATGGCCCCTGTTCTGTGAGCTCACCCTCGGTCATTCCGAGCCACTGAGTCACCTTCACCATCACATCTTGAGCTAAAAAAGGCCAGACGTCCCTGACAGAATTGCTGGCTGGTTTTCTCATGAACATCGTAGTTGTTTTCTCTTGCAGATGAACTCGGACAATGATGAGAAGCGAGCTCGCACACGATCGAAGGCCTTCCGAGGTGAGTGCTGCCTCCTCCTGAGCTGTCCGTGAGCCTCCGGCCCCGGGCTGCCGCTTCCTCTGAAGCTGTAGGTGCTCCTTTGCCTGACAGCGTTCCCCCGAAAAGCAAGTGCTTGCAGCCAGGGCTGAGGTGCTGACTTCCTAGTCCCCACTTGGGCACCTGGGGCCTCAGGCTCAGCCTTTACCCTAAAGGCTGCTGAGGCCTGCAATAGCTGCTGTGGGGCCTTTGGAGCAGAAAACCCTGCCTGTGACAGAAATGAGGACAGATGACATCCATGGAGCAGGAATGGCAAGCCTCAGCCTGGGACTGATCTGTCTGGAAATGCTGCCAGCCCTCATCACCTGCCCTTTGCCTTCCTGATGGGTCGTGCTGCTGCTAGGGGTTGGGAGATTGTTCGGTTGTGTGGACAATGGGGTGAGGAGGAGAAGGGGGTGAGCCTGCTTACTCTGCCTGGGCTGGGTCCAACCCCTTGGCCAGCCTCACCTCCCTGTTATTAGGGTCTTCCCGTCAAGTCCCAGGGAGCAGCCACGAATTCCAGTCTCTCAGGTGTGCCTGCCCTAGCTGAGCCCTGACATCTTTGAAGTCAGTCTCACCACTGAGGGACCAGCCACTTGCCCATCTGTCCTCTTCTCTGTCCAGCTTGACCTGGGGGGTCACGTTTCCCTCCAGAAGCTGACGTCTTTCTCCAATGAGAAAAAGAGCTGTCACCCCTGGCCCCGAGGGCTCAGAGGCGGTCTTAGGTGGAGCATCGTTCCACTCTGTGAGATGGGAGGGTGTGCAGGGAGCATGTGGCTGGGAGCAGCTGACCTCGTTGACCCTGAAGGTTGGGGAGGGTGAGTTTGTTCTCACTAGGGCTACCCCCACCTGTCCTCGGCAACCCTGTAGCTGTCTCACTTAGTCTATGTGCTAAGGCAGCAACGCTTTTATACCCTAACCCACACACGCTCCTCCTGTTTCTCTCTTTTTCTTCCTCAGGACCCCCAGAGACCACAGGCACAGACCTCAGGTAAAAAGTCCTCCTGTTATCACCAGGCACCATCCCTGTGCCTGTGACCCTGAGAAAACGGGGCTTGGGAACCAGCAGTTAGCGTAATGGCTATGTCGCTGGACTCCCACGTAGTCGACCGCGGTTCGCGTCCTGGGCCCGGTGGCTTAGAACTCACGCCGGGCGCGTGTGCGTGCGTGCCCAAGATCCCGAGAGGAGAATGGAGGAGAAGGGATTGTGGCGTGACCATCCCCTCTTGGGGGTGATTTCTCGCTTTCTGTCTCTCTGTCTCTCTCTGTCTGGCGAGCGCACGTGCCCTATAGCAAAAAAATCTCTCACCCCCCAAAATTAAATAAATAAAGAAAGAAAAAAAAAAAAGAAAAGAAAACGGGGCACTCCCCGAACGCTCAGACACCCCTGGGCCCTGCTCTCCCTCAGGAGCTGTCTTTTTCCTCGCTGTGTCTTACTATCCTCACTCTTCTCTGTCCTTGCCTCAGCGCGAGATGTCTCAGACTCACGGCAGGACACTGAGACCCAGGAACAGAGAGAGCTGAATTGTGTGCCCAGCCCAGGGTCATGGGTGGGAGGAAGAAGATGGAATCATAGCCAAACCAGGCCCCGGGCCAGTGTGCTGGCCTCAGTGTACTCAGAGATGCCACCTCGACTGTCACCCTAACCCAAACCTCCCCAACCTTCCGCTGAAGCACAGGGCTGGTTGAAGGGTTGAAGCACTGAGGAGTCAGGGGTCGTGGTGCCACGTGATGCTCTGAGGGCCTCAGGACAAAAGCAGGGGAGCAGATTCCAGAGGAGGTGCCACCTCCCGCAAAGTGTGGCCTTTACCTGGGGACTCTGGGGACAGAGGTGGGGGAGTGCCCAACAGAGAACAGTGGGCACGAGAAGTAACAGATGAAGTCGTGGAGGACCCTGGGAAGGCAAACTCAGAGGGCTGGTATTCTTGGTAATTTTGAAAGAGCAGAGGAAAATGATACTTAAAATAGATTTGCTTTTTTAAAAAATACACATGATCAGTTATTTAATTAGGTTCTTGGCAAGAAATTTGGAACACCAATTTGTGAGCATAAACTCAATTTGGAAGGGCAAACATGGATTGCAGGTAGCCCTGGAGCTGAGGAACAGCTTTGATTTTTGGTAGAATTTGCAAGTTTATAGTTTTCTGATCAACCTTGTGCAGCTCTGTAATTTTGTATTTCTCCTTCTGTGTGTCAAAGATCTCACCTTCCTGGTGTCTGGGTTTCTGCAGCTTCTTTTTCTTGAAGTAAGCATTGGTGATGTGTTTTGGGATTTCCACTTTGCTAATAGCGTTTGTGGAGTGGCGATGACACATTTCTGGGGCGTCCTGTGCAGTGGAACTCGAGCGAGGACAAGCGGTCCAGTCACAGGAGCGAGCTGCCGCTCAGCTGCTTCAGGAAAACACTCTCTGGCTCTGTGGCGTCCAGTGAGGACGGTCAGCGTGGTCCCGGGAGGGATGCTGGCTCGCGGCTCTCTCACAGGCCGACTGAAGGGGTTCCGTGGCTCAGCGGCTTTCGAGGCACATCTGCAGTGGGATGATACCTAGGCACTTGCAGTTTACCCACCCGGGTACCACCTTGTCCCCACCAGCTGCTTTGTGACACTGGCAAGAACCTTCTCCTTTTTCTTTTCGATCCTGGGTTCAGTGGCTGGGTGCTTCCTCTTGTACACGGCCTTCCTGGATCCATGGCAGACAGGAGTATCTGCCGATGCCCCGGACTAGGACCGGCTTCGGCTGCAGTGGGGCTTCCCCTTCTTGGGCGTTTTAGCCTCGGCGTCACCCTCTTTAACTCTGCCGCTGGCATCAGCCTTCTTGGCTTCAGGTTCCTCTCCTTAGTCTCCTGCTCGGCAGCTCCTCACCTGCCACCTTGGATAGCAGGAACGAGAACTCCCATTTCTTCCTTGAGCTTTCATTTCATTTCTGTGTTTGTTTTTAAACACTGACTTTCTAGGTTGGGGCTTTTGATTCAGGGGGACCGCCCTATCCCTGAGCTGTTCCTGCTGGTTGAAGTTGCGTCTCCTGGTTCCCTCCTGCAGCCCCAGGGCAACCTGCCTCTGGGTGCAGAATTCCCCTCTGCCTCTCCTTGGTGATGGGATCCATGGTGGTGCTTTCCAGGCTTCGTGGTCTGATGGCGCCCTCTTCTGACGGTCCATGCAGTCCAGGTTGTGGAGCAGGCTGATGGCTTCGGTACAGCGTGGCCAAGTGTCCTCGGTGTGGGGCGCTCCTCTCTTGCAGACCCTGAAATGTCCCCCGTGTTGTCTCCCCACCCCGTTGTCAAGGGCTTTGCTCCGAACGTTCAGTTTGCCCTTGGAAGACTCCGCCAGCTATTTTTCTTAAGTTTTTACCATAGGGCACATGCACCTGCCGGAGAGAGCCAGAGGGAGGGAGGGGCAGGCAGGCAGAGAGGGAAAGTGAGAAATCAACCCCGGGGATGGCCATGCCATAGACCCTTCTCCATTCTCCTGGGGTGTTAGGCATACGCTCACTCATACCAGGCGTGATTTCCAAGCCACTGGGTCTGGACCCACACGACAGCCACCTGCTTGGCGCCCAGC
>NW_006204331.1:1221624-1228876 GCF_000334495.1 Tupaia belangeri chinensis
CGTCCAGTGAGGAGGGTCAGCGTGGTCCCGGGAGGGATGCTGGCTTGCGGCTCTCTCACAGGCCGACTGAAGGGGTTCCGTGGCTCAGCGGCTTTCGAGGCACATATGCAGTGGGATGGTACCACGCAGTGGCTGGGTGCTTCCTCTTGTACACAGCCTTCCTGGGATCCATGGCAGACAGGAGTATCTGCCGATGCCCTGGACTAGGACCGGCTTTGGCTGGCGGGGGGGGTCCCCCTCTTTGGGCTTCTTGGGCGTTTTAGCCTCGGCGTCACCCTCTTTAACTCTGCCGCTGGCATCAGCCTTCTTGGCTTCAGGTTCCTCTCCTTAGTCTCCTGCTCGGCAGCTCCTCACCTGCCACCTTGTATAGCAGTAATGAGAACTGATAGATTAGCATGTTTTTTTTTTTTTTTTTTTTTTTTTGTGGAGAGGTTTTTGCTATAGGGCGCGTGTGCTCACCAGAAAGACAGAGAGAGACAGAGAGACAGAAAGCGAGAAATCACCCCCCAGGGGGGATGGCCATGCTGCAATGCCTTCTCCTCCATTCTCCTCTCGGGATCTTGGGCACGCACGCACATGTACGTACCCAGCAGGAGTTTAAGCCACCATGTCTGAGACTTGAACCATGGTCCACTACGTGAGAGTCCAACTACATAGCCATTATGCCAACTGCTGGTCCTAGATTAGCTTGTTTTAACACATTCTGAGAGAGGACCTGCCCGGAGTAAACGAGGGGCTGTACGCATTAATCTGATGGTCTCAGCCTGCTCAGTTGGTAACAGTGAGATCCTAAAACGTTTTTATGGAGAAACTTGGGGTGTCCATACCTAGGATCCAGCAACCATTTCTTCAGCAATTATTCAGTTTTGAAAAGCTATTCTTAGAGTTAAAAAAATAGAAATGAAGACTATGCCAAGGGAGCTCATGCCTTCTGCAGGAAAGGTGTCCTCCTTTCCTGTGTCCGCAAGCTTGCTGGCCAAGAGCTGCCCATGGAGATGTCATTACAGTGTCACTCTGTGGTGTTTACTGGGTGACGGCACCCACAGCTCTGTAGGACATCCACCGCTGGGGGCTGTAGGTACCCCTTACCCCTTCCAAAGGCCTCCTTACCAGGACAGCAAAAGCAGATGAGACCTCTGTCTCAGGGGCTCTACTGTTCCTGCCAGAGTGGGAGCTGTGACCCATGGAGGACAGTTTGCTCCACGTGCACATCTTGCTGTTGGACAAGCCCATGGTGGACTCAGTCGGGGAGCATCTGGGAGCCCTGTGTTGTGCATGACTTTCTCTGTGGATGGGGAATTTATGCCCCATTGACTCGGAATCCTAGGGTCCCACACGGCCCCATCATGCCTTGGGCAGAGCTCCCAGGAAGACGCTTGTTCTTTGGGCAGTAGGGTGGTTGGGGAGGTGAGCCAAGGGGCGCTCAGCCTGGGTCAAGCAGGTCACTGAGCCGCCGTTTCCAAACTCCAGAGTCCTGAGACTAAGAGTGCCTGAAAGAAGGAATGAGTCGGGCAGTTTCCCCCTTTGCTCTGGTGGAGGGATGGACGGCCACTTCCACAGGCATTCCACTTTGTGATCGCCTGCAGACGTGAGCCTCTGCCTGGCTTTTTGGAGGCCAAGATCAGGGTTAGGGTCAGCACCACTGAGCCCACGTGTGCTTGGGCACAGGGGCCATGTCCTAGTTCAGAGCATGCACCCAGTGGGGGCTTTCTATTTGTCCCATGGGTAGGAGGAGGCCCATCCTTGAAGGCAGTGGCTGTGCCAGGAAGCTCCCTCCTGGCTTGGATTCCTTGTTTCTGTGTTCCTGTCCAGGCCCTCAGAGCTGCTGTCCAGGACATCTGCTGAAAAGTGACCAAGAGCCCGGCCTCTATGAGCCTCGCCCGCTCTGTCCTTATGTCAGCTTCATATGGGGAGCCAAGGGGGGACGTGGGGGTCCTGCTACCGAGTGGCAGGGTGAGGGATTGGCTGGGATCTGCCTCTCCTTCCGTGGTGGGAGAGGCTCACGGGGCAGTAGGCCTTGCTGTTTCTTCTTCCTGTGGTGCCAGCCTGGGCACCGTAAATACCAGCTGGATTTGCTCACAGCTAACTCTCGAGAGCTGTGGGGTTCAGGGCCAGCACCGGCTGACTTTCCAGCCTCCAGAGGCTCAGGGAGGGACACTCTGGGGTGGGACAGGCCTGCGAGGCCTCCAGATCTTGGCTCAGGTGGCCTTGCCATCTCTGTGCCCTGGGCTCACTGGCCTGTCCACAGCCCTCTTAGGCTGAGCTAGATGGTGCCGATCCACCTGTGGGTCCCAGCGCTTCTCTGAGCAGGGTGCAGGGAGACTGGAACAGGTGCTGAGTTCGAGCAGTGCCAGTGTACCACAGGCTCTGCAGCAGCTGTCGCCTCATTGCCTGATTAACTCAGCGATTGATCGACTAATTGAGACCTCAGCTTCAAGTTCCTGATAACAAGGAGCTTTTTGTGAAAAATCACGAAGTGAGTTCTCTCGAGAGTGAAAACAAGTGGGCCTAGATTTACTATGGAAGAGACTGGGCCGGGTAGCGGCGACCCCCAGTGGAGAATATCTCGTCCCCTCCCCTCCCTCTGCTGCTTCTGCTCCTACTTCCTTTCTGCTCTCCCTCCTTGCCTCTATTCTTTTCTAACACATAGAGAGCCAGCCATGGTGGTCCCCAGGGGGGCCAGGAGAACCCCACTGCGGCCCCCTGTGTGCCTAGTGATGGTGTTGAGACTCAGGCACCATGCTGCTCTGCCCCTCCCTGACACGGTCAATGAGTATGGCTTGCAGTCAGTGCAGACTGGCCTGGGGCCAGTCACATTGAAACCCTCAGGACAGAGACTAGGGTGTCCCTTTTCCTGAGTCCCTGGAGCATGCAGTGGGAAGGCCCTGGGAAGACTCTTGCACAGTTCAAAAAAGCCTGATCCCAGGTAGAGACAGACTTGTGGCATCAATCAAGATCTGCCCACTGGCCAGGGAAGCCTGTCTTCCTACAAGCACTCTGACTGCCCCTTCCTGGGAACCCTCGTGCAGTTCCTGATCTTGCTGCTCGGTAGCAACGGGCCCAAAGGAGCCGGGATCTGGCAGGCTTGACCTCATGCCCTGCACAGGCCCCTGCATGGCAGCTCTTACTTAACAGCTGCTGTGGGATCTGTGGCCCTGTGGTCCGTGGCAGCAACATGGTTAATGCCCAGGGTCAGATGTTTCCAAAGCTTTCCCTGGGTTTGGTAAGGGGAGACAGATGTTGGTTGAGGCAAGGGACTCCTGGGGACTCGTTTCTGTCCCTTGGGCACTTGCTAGCCTATGGGAGGAGCTGCGCTAGGGCTACACAGCCTCTTCCAAAGAGGCTCTTCTAGGCCCAGCCCTGTGTCCCCCACCAAGGGAGGGCGAGCATCTCTCAGCTCTTTGGGCCCTTTGGCTGTACTTTCCTACCTGAAAGCTGAGCCCAATGAGCCTGTGGTGGCTAGAGTGTTGTCTCCACCTCCAGATGGTCCTCTGGGCACACAGAGTCCTGGCCTGCAGCACAGGACAGCCCATCTGGGAGTGTGGAGCCTGTTGCCCTTGGTGGCTCTGGAAAGTTCTGACCTGCTTTGGACTTGGGCCAGACATGCGATGACCCTTCTTCAGAGGGTTTTGCACTTGGGGCACCTCAGAGGCCCTGGAAACCTTGGGCAAGGGCAGGGTGCCTGCAGCAGGGAAGCTTGCCCTTGGAGAAGGGACGTTTCCAGGAGGTGCTGGTGTTGCAACCCTGTTCTTGCACATACAGGATTTAGTTAAACATACTCATAAAGCCACAGTGAGCCATTCACTTATTTAAGTGATGTGAGTTATTTCATTAATTAGAAAAAATTTATTCAATTCTATGTATTCATTCATTTATTTTAATTTGACTGGAGAGGGACAACACACAGAGTGAAGGAAAGTGGGAAAGCAAGCCACCAGGTCCAGGACTCGAACTGTGGTCGGCCATGTGGGAATGTCCAGCGCCTTAACCACCACACCATCTGCTGGCCCCATTTCATTAATTTTTATTAGCAAGTGACCGACAGTCATTCTGAGATGAACTGCTTGGGGACAACCCTCTGTTCCCTGGGTTGAGGGTCTAAGGGTGGGTCTGAGGCTAGGTAGTGTCACCTTGGCTGACCTCTTCTGCTTGTCCCCAGCTGTCCCACCCCAGGGTGCACAGGCTCAGGACATGTCCGAGGCAAGTACTCCAGACACCGAAGGTAAGGGCTCCTTGTTCTCATCACGTTTCCTGGGATGGAGGGAGGCTTGGAGCCTGCTCCTGACCCTTTCATCAATTAAAAACACCCACCTCTGTGGCTGCTGAGGCCTGGCTAATCCCTTCCCTGGGAGCGGTCTCTCCCCCACCAGACCACGCTGCTATGGTGCCTTCACTGAGGCGTGTGGCCAGGAATGTGCTGCTCAAAGACTGGATGAGTTTGTGGGAGAGTTGTTGAGGTGGTCAGCTTACCTTGGGTGCCCCACCCTGACCACAGCAGTGCAAGCAGGGGCTCTGGAGGTAGAAAAGGAAAGGCCTTGGTGGGAGGAAACGGGCTGAGACCAGGCTGGTCTGAAGGCTAAGGGAGGAGCAGCTGCGGCCAGCGGACCTCGAAGGGCAAGCCGTCCTCACTTCTAGTTGCAGCTAGGGCTTCTGACTGCTGAGAGAAGCAGGAAATGCAGGGTAAGACACAGTCAGGGGCCAACAGGTGGCATGTAGTTCAGTGCTTGATGCCACACGACTGCGGTTCTGGTCTGCAGGTACCCTGTGGCAAATATTAAAACACCAACAAAAATGTAGTCAGGAACTTTTTTTTTTTTCTTACTATGGGGTATATGTGCTCAATGGGAAGAGATAGTGAGACACAGAGAGAGGGAAAGTGAGAAATCACCCCCAGGGAGCTTGCCATGCGGCGATCACTCTCCACTCTCCTCTTGGAATGGTGGGCTCGCACACACTCGTGTCTCGCATGGGACGTGAATCTCAGGGCTGGCCATGTGAATGCAGGTGCCTTAACCTCCACATTACATGTTGGACTCATAATTAGGATTCTTTTATTTTAGAGAGGTTTTATTTTTAAGATTTATTTTATTTAACTTTATTTATTTATTTTAATTTGATCAGAGAGGGACAGAGTGTGTGTGAGAGAGGGAGAGTGAGAAAGTAAGCCACCAGGTCCAGGACTCGAACCGTGGTCGGCCATGTGGGAGTCCAGCGCCCTTAACCACCACACCACCAACCGGTCCCATATTTTAGAGAGGTTTTTGTTACAGGGTGTGTGTGTTTACAGGAGAAACAGGAAGAGACAGAAAGCGAGAAATCACCCATCAGGGAGGATGGCCACATCACAGCCCTTTCTCCTCCATTCTCCTCTTGGGATTTTGGGCACGCACGCACACACGCCCAGCATGGGTTTCAGTTACTAGGCTGAGGATTCAAACAACAGTGGACCATGTGGAAGTCCAGTGATATAACCATTATGTCATCTGCTAGTCCCATCAGGAACTTTTCAAAGTGTATAATTAAATGTAAATTTAAAAAAATATCAGAGATGGTGACTTTCAGCAGAGTGACTGTGAAGGGAGGAGAGCTGACCCTCGGGGAGTGCACAGGGGTGTTTGCGGCCTCTCCACTGCCTCCCCTCCCTCCCAGTTTACAGAGCTGCCCTCTGGCCAAGAAGAGGAAGCTGGCGGGTGCTGAGGCTGAGCACCTGGTGTCCAAGAGGAAGTCGCAGCCCCTGAAGCTGGCTCTGGGCGAGGGCTACGGCGTGGACAGCGAGGACAGTGAGGAGGCTGAGGTGAAGGGTGCCTCTGTTTCGGATGAATCGGAAGGGACTCTGGAGGAGGCCGAGGCCGGGATGTCAGGACAGGAGGAGATTCATCGCCCCGAACCAGCTGAAGGTGCTTTGTGCTCATTCCCTCTCGAATAAAGGGCCCTTAGTGCTGCTCTGCAGAATCGCAGGCTGTGTGTGGGGAGGGGCGTCCTGAGTGAGAGGAAGCCTTCCCTAAGAACAAGGCATGTCTTGTCCTGACATGTGCTGAGCTTCCTGGGAGAGGGGCCTGCTCAGGGCATTGTGGGGTCCATGGTGTGTCCATGTGAATACTCTGTACACAGGAAAGGCAGAGGGACACACGCAGGTCTGAGAACTTCTACATGCATGTGAGAGGCTGGCAGGCAATGCTGGCTGTGCCTGTGTGTCTGAGTCGGCCTATCTGGGCGGGCTCCCGGCCGGGGGAAGTGGTCTGCTCTACCGCAAGGTCCTCTCAGGCAGACATCACGTTGATCGTTGGAAGATCAAGGACCATGTGAGCTCTGACAGGGCCGCCCTACTTCCCTCTGGGACCTACCAGGACTGGCCATGTTGGGCACCCAACCTCAGCCAGTGCAGATGGAAGTGGCCCTGGGCTCTGGAAGGAAGGGTCTGCATCCCCTGAGAGTCCTGGGACCTGGCTGAGGCCCAAGGTCTAACTCTTGCCCACATTCCCCAAGAGTCTGTTGTCAGTTGACCTTGGTGGTTCTGTGTTGGAGTTACCAGATTTTAGAAGTCAATCCAGGGAGGATCCTTACGCACACCTCCCAAGGCAACCCTTGCTTCACAGTGGAAAAACTTTCTTACAACGATGGGTGCTTGGAGCTCAGACAGTAGTTCCAGGCCAGGCCATGTGGCCGGACACTGCCTTGGAGAAGGGAGGGAGGGACGACCCTCCGGAGACGTGCACAGGCGTCTGCGACAGCCCAGCATCTCCTCCCTGATGTGGTCACGTGGCAGGGGTGGCTTTTCCCATGACTGGGAGTGCTGGCCGGGGAGTCCTCAGTATCGTTCTCACAGGGCCCGAATGCGGCGAGCATCTCCTGCACCCTGGTTATTGTGGCTCAGAGATTTAAATTTGGGGCCTTTAAAAAGAAAAGCTTATTTATTGTGTTCCGATTATAAAGTAATATATACATTATATGTGAAATAATACATATGCTTTTCAATTAGGAAATAATAATATATACAATTATATCTCTATATATCTATATATCTATATTTAAGGTTTTTGCTATAGGACACGTGTGCTCACTGGAGGGACAGAGAGACAGTGAGAGGGAAAGTGAGCCATCACACCCCAGCGGGCATTGCTGCACCACAAGCCCTTCTCCTCCATTCTCCTCCTGGGATTTTGGGCATGCACACACAGCACGAGTTTCAAGCTACCAGATCTGGGACTTTCCTGCTTTCGGCCATATGAGAGTCCAGTGCTTTCACCACCAT
>NW_006204331.1:1228893-1243414 GCF_000334495.1 Tupaia belangeri chinensis
TGAACCCTGAAATAGTATTTTAAAATCTGATTTGCTGGCCAGCCTCCTAGCCTAGCAGTGAAGTGAGCCAGATCCTACATGGCTAACCACAGTTTGAATCCTGGCTTGAAAAATATGCCAGGCATGTGTGCGCTCCAGATCTCCACAGGATGTAGAAATGGAGACAGGTTGCAGTGTGACTACACTCCACTGGGGCATGCTTTCTCCTCTCTCCTTTGCATATAGCCCTCTGGCAATCGAAACATCACTCTTATTTGCTCTTCAAGCTCTATTTTATAAAATGCAGACTTACTTGATTTGAGAACGCACACATACTATGGAGGAACATTAATGAGAAATGTCAAAGTCATCATCTGCTTTAAAAAATACACCAGAGGCAGGGGCTGACAGGTGGCATAGTGGTTAAGGTGCTGGATTCCCACATGGCCAAACACGATTTGAGTCTGAACCTGGTGGCTTGAAAATCACACTGGGCATGTGTGTGTGCATGCCCAAAATTGCAGGAAGAGAATGGAAGAGAAGGGATTGTGGCATGGCCATCCTCCTAGGGGGGATTTCTTGCTTTCCTTCTCTCCATATCTCTCTGTCCCTCTCTAGCAAGCACATGCGCCCTATTGCAAAAACCACACACACACACACAAAAGGCAAAAACTGAAACAAAACACACCAGAGGCTCATGGCTCGCCTCCTTAAACAGGCCGCCGTGCTCTCCAGGCACAGACAGAGGCAACAACAGGCACGGCTCACCGATCCCGCCTCTGCGTCTCAGGCCCCCAACTCTGGGCTGTGGTTAGGGAGGGCAGGAGGGCAGGATGGAGCAGTTCCAGAGACCCCACCTGTTTCTGCTTTTGTGCAGGAAGAAGCCCCACCAAGGCCCATTTGGGATCCAACCCCATCAGCAGCGCCACTGGCTCCTCCCAGGGTAGCTATCGCAGTTACCAGGGGGTCATTGCCACCTCTCTCCTGCACTTGGGCCAAATTGTCCAGGAGGCCCGGGATGGGGAGGAGGCAGGCCAGGCAGTTGAGCCGGTGCCCGGTGTTGTGCACTTGCTGCCAGCAGAGGGGGCCACCAGCGATGAGGGTGAGAAGGACCTCTTCATCCAGCCAGAAGACGCAGAGGAAGTCATCGAAGTCACCAGCGAGCGTTCCCAAGAGCCATGTCCTCAGTCCCTGGCTGATGCAGCCGTTGAAGGGTCCAGCAAACAGAAAGGCATCCTGGGTCATGAAGAGGAGGATGAGGAGGAAGAAGAGGAGGAGGATGAGGAGGAAGAGGAAGAAGAGGAGGAAGAGGAGGAAGAAGATGAAGAGGAAGAGGAGGAGGAGGAAGAGGAGGAAGAGGAAGGGGAGGAGGGGTCAGCCCCAGATGTAATCTTTGAGGAGGGTGCCTCCCATGCCTCTGTCCAGCAGGCCCCTGAGCCTCCCAGCCCCAGGCCGGAGTACTCTGTGGTTGTGGAGGTCCGCTCCGACGAGGACAAAGAGGAAGACTCCCGCTCCCAGAAGTCCGCAGTCACCGACGAGTTGGAGATGTACGATGTGCTGACCCGTGGGAACCTGGGCCTCCTGGAGCAGGCGATCGCTCTGAAGGCGGAGCAGGTGCGTGCAGTCTGCGAGCCGGGCTGCCCACCCACCGAGCAGGGCCAGCTGGGCCCTGGCGAGCCAGGGAAGGCAGCGAAGCCCCTGGACACCGTGCGCAAGAGCTACTACAGCAAAGGTAGGGCTGGCGGCTGCCGGGCCCCGACTCCAGACTCTCACCCCTCTGTCCAGGGACACAGGCCCTAGCTCCTCACGTGGAGATGTAGGCTGGGAGAGACGTGGCTGGGCCAGGGGCACAGAGAGGCAGATGGGGTGAATGCTCACATGACAGACCCTGGTCTACTGTGGGCGATCTGGAGAGAAACAGCCCACACATGTGGGAAGGAAGGAGAGCAGGGGTAGGGACCACGCTGGTGGTGGGGACTGTCACACTGGACTGCCTCAGTCCTGGAGAGGGGTTCTCTGCAGCCGCTCGGTCACCCAGACCCCCTTGTGGGCTAAGACCAGGATAGATGGCCCTTGCCGTCTGGAGGGACCAGCCTGCTGCGGGCTCTGTGCTGGCCTCTGGATTTCGCCCTGCGGTATTTGGGGTGTGGAGGCAGCACCCCTGGCCTCTCTGACTGGCTGCGGTCCAGTGACAAAAGTCAGGCCAGGTTACAGGGAGGGGCTGGGAAACAGGAGGGCTGGGTCTGAGGACAGGCTCTGCATACACCATTGGCTACATCACGGCCACTCGTGTTAATTGGGGGTCAGGGCCCGAGAGGGGCTAACCACGTCCTGCTGATCTTCCGTCTCAAGTACCTTGGCTGGTCCCTGAGTGAGCCAGCCTAGCACGTCAGGGAGACAGGGCTTGAGCAGGTCAGCTCTGACTCTGACGGCCTCTCTGGGCTCAGTGCTAACGATGCCTTTGCTTGGACACCTACCCTCTGTCCTCCTAAGACCAGGGAGCTGCTGTTGTCTCAGTCTCTCTTCCCACTCTTGGTCAGTCCTCTGCTGGGATGGACGTGGTCAGTGGCATCCTTGGTGCTCTTCCCTGACCACTTTCCAGGAAGACTTAGCTGAGACTGGGGAGTGGCAGTGCAGACATCTGGGTCTTGGGATGTGGGGACAGGAGATGCAGCCAAGGAAGTGCAGAGCCAGGAGGTCAGCAGAGGCATGAGGACAGGTTTTTAGGAAAACCCAAGCTTGGGGACAGACACGGCCTATGGCTCAGCAGCTTGGGGACCCAGATTTGGGTCAGTGGTCAGCTCAGGCCAGGAGCAAAAGCAGACACAGGGCAAAGGTGAGGCAGACGTGGAGACAGGAGTGGGGCCTGGCGTTCACTGGTCTGGGTACGGCAGACTTTGGTGGGATATATGTGGGACTCAGACACACGACAGGCTCAGGGCCAGGTACGGAGGCAGCCCTCGGGTGATGCGTGGTGTCCTGAGTCCAGGGGCAGATTCTGGAGGTATGGACACCGGGGACAGAGCTGCAGCGTCTGGGCCGAGAAAGCATGGTGGTGGCAGGCCAGGACATGGCTATCTCCTCGCCCAAGATGTGGTGTTTTAAAGTCCTGCCACTAGGGGCGGATGCAGAGGCTGGGGCTGGTGTTGAGCACAGGCTCAAGAGCCCCTGGGATGCCCCTTTCTGGCCGGATGGACGAGAACCTGGCGCCTTGCCTATGTGGACTCGGGACAGGGCAGCAGGGCCAAGGTCCTTCCTCCAGAGCTCCCTGCCATGGAGAGATTCTGTGTTCATCTCTGTGACATCTGTGCTCCTCCGAAGGACACAGCTCATACAGGAGTCTCCGAGATGCTGGCCCTGTTCTGTGGACCCTCTGTCCCTCCACCTCCATGCTCAGCACTGACTCACCTTGGCCTGCACATAGACAAGGTCCATGACAGCCTGGGCTTACACGTCTGCCCAGGCATTGAGTGGCGAGACAGCCCTGAGCACACCACCTCACCCCTTGTCTGCCCCAAATCCTAAGGGTCCTCTTGGCAGGGACTGTCCCGCAAGGCTGGCCTGTCTCTACACAGCCTCGGCATGAGGGAGGAAAGAGGACTCAGTAGTGTCTGGTTGTTCTCAAGGGAGTCGCACACCCTGCTACTCAGGGTAGCTCGGCAGTCTTGGGGCTTTCCCAGAGTCCCAGTGTGGACAGTCCTCTGGGCACTTTGCAGTCCTGAGCAACCTTGAGCCCTCTCAGGCTCCTGAGCAGTCTTGCCTCCCTTTTCTCTGGACAGCCAGAGGAGGGGTCCTTCCTGATTGACTCTCCCTGCTCAGACTCCTGGCAGTAACTTATGTGTCGTGTTTTAGACCCTTCGAGAACGGAGAAGCGTGAGATTAAGTGTCCGACGCCAGGCTGTGACGGCACCGGCCATGTGACTGGGCTGTACCCTCACCACCGCAGCCTGTCTGGCTGTCCCCACAAGGACAGGATCCCCCCAGAGAGTGAGTAGTTCTGCCTGGTGCTGACCAGGATCGGAAGCTCAGGCCCCTTCTGTGGTGTTGGATGGTGTCTAGGGGGAGCGGCCTGCTGAGATGCCGACCTTTTTGTCCAGCTGCTCTTCCTCACCCCTCCTCAAGCTGCCTAGCCCATTCCTGAACCCTGAGGGGCTGGAGGCCACCTGTCCAGTTGCAAACCTAGAGGTGTCAGCCTGGGTCAGAGCCCCAGAGACCCCATGGGTGCAGATGGACAGGCTGAGCTGGGAAGGTGGGGTTCTTGGAGTTACGGCCTCTGCTCCGAAGGCTCAGGAGGTAGATGCCTGCCTTACTCCGAGGGTAGAGGCAGCGACTGATGATTAAGTATGCAGCAGGGCAGGGACCATGGTGGGAGGGGGCATGCTGTGACCAGGCTGAGGGGAAAGGCTCTTGGAGGCTGGAGCTGCCCTGAGTTGTTGCCCCAAGCTGCCCAGTCCCTGTCTGCTCACGAAGCTGCAGCCTTTGCACAGGACCCCTGCGCCCTCCTTGGCCCGTCTCTCCCAGCGGCCACGCCTGCACTCACCTACCCCCCACCCCACTCTCTTACAGTCTTGGCCATGCATGAGAATGTGCTGAAGTGCCCCACCCCTGGCTGCACGGGCCAGGGCCACGTGAACAGCAACCGCAACACACACAGGAGGTACCTGGGCTAAGCTGGGCAGGGGGATCCGCGCTGGGCCTGAAGCCTGTCCCTCTGGGACAGGGCTCTGACCTGATGTGTAGCCCCTTGAATGTCACCTTCCTTCCAGCCTGCTGCCCTGAGAGTGGGTGGAAGGTCCAGGCAGCCTGGGATGTGCAGGGCCTCTGTGTGGGCAGAACTACACCCGCGTGGGTCACCCAGTAGCGTGGCTGCCTGCATCCCTGTGAGCTGCAGATCCCAAGAGACCAGAGAGAGCTCACAGAGGGGTCTGTCTGGAGAGGTCTAACCTTGTGTGGGAGCCAGGTGGAGCCTGTACCCTGCCCATATTTGGAAACCTCAGTGCCTCAGGCCCTCCCCTGGATGGAGGGAGAGGGCAGACACCAGCAGGAGCCTCCGGATGCTGAGCCCTGGGCAGGCTGAGGCAGTGAGAGGGCCAGGCTCACCTTCCACAAACCCAGAGCACTGCAGACGGGCAGGCCTCGGGGGTGTGCCCTGCCCCTGTGGGTACAAGCTAGGCTGTGCCTGTGTGGGACTGCTGGAGTCTTCAGAGTCTCTTTACTTGAAAAGAGGCCAAATTTCTGAGCGATGTGGTCTTGATACTTCTCCACGATGGCCCCAGGGCTGATGCTGGAGCTTGCTGTCACCTCAGCTCCAGCTCTGACGTGACACTCCCCCCACATCTAGATGAGGTGGAACGAACGGCCTCAGGGTACGTACCTAGGTTGTGGTCTGGTGGGGTCCTGGGCTGCTCCAAGCTGGCTAACAGAACAGGAGCCCAAGATGGTTCTAGAATGCAGCCCTGGGCACTGCTGGGGGGAGAAGGGAGGCAAGGGGCAAGCCTGTCACTCAGACTGTGCAGGCCTGTGGGATGTCTCGCTTTTGTGTGCCACTGGTTTGGCACTTCCCCAGACAGCAGCCGACCACACAGCCCATGCTCTGCACGGAGGACAGGCTTGACTCTGGCCCGGGGTTCTTGTGGGCCTTGAGCTCTCCAGTCTGAATGTCATTGTTCCAAGGCCTATGTACTGGCCAGCCAGGATGGGGTAGGTTGCAAAGGAGACTCATATGTTCCTCTTCGTCCTTCCTCTAGCTTGTCTGGATGTCCTATTGCAGCTGCCGAGAAATTAGCCAAATCTCATGAGAAGCAGCAGCCACAGACCGGAGACGCTTCCAAGAGCAGCCCCAGCTCAGATCGAATCCTCAGGTGAGTGCGTGAGCCAAGGGGTGAAGGGCACCTCCCCATGCCAGCAGGGTCTCCAGGCTCGCCTAGTCCGTGTGTACACATGCCCATGCATGTGCCAGCGTGCTCACATCCTGGGGGCCCTCAGTGGCAGGAACAAGCAGTCCCCAGGGTATAGGAAACTGGCCTGCTGCCCTCGCATAGCTCCTCAGCCCATGCAGCCCGGGCAGACCTCACACAGCTGTCCTGGCCACAGCCGATCTGCCCTGCTCTCCCCAGAGACATCGGATCTGACCACTTGAGACTTCAGGGATTCATTCGACAAGAATCTTCTGTCTGGAGGGAGCAGACTACACCAGCTGAGCCCTGGCTCTGAAAGTCCCCGACCCTCATATCTGGTGGTCCTTCTCCCTCCCCCAACCCAGGGCTTGACCCCAGCCAAGCGAGGCTTCGGTCTCCATAGTACTGCGTTTTCTGTGGTCCCTTCAGTTCTGAAACGCAGTAGACACATGTGCACATATGTGCAGGGATGTGCGTGCATATGTGCAAGTATGTTTAAATACATGTAGACATGGCTCTTGTCAATGAGACTGAATGCATCTGCTTAGCATCTGCGTGACCCTGGGAAGTGGGTGCGTGTCGCAGAGTGAGGGACTCAGGGTTCACTCAGTTGGCGTGATTTCTCCATTGCAGGCCCAGCCCCCCGCTCACGGGGACCGGCTGTCAAGGAGGCTACCTTACCTGCTCCTTTCCTTGCCCGCTGCCTCCCTAGTGGGCCCTGCTCCCCATTCTTCTTGTTTCCTGCTCCTTGGCTCTTGGGCCTATTCCATATCTGTCTCCCCAGACAAGGTTGTGGAAAACAGAGCCTTCCTACTCAGCACAGTCCCCCGACTCTTGCCTCCTCTCAGGGTTTACCAGACCCCTTTCCCATCACGTGCCTGGATGAGCCCTGGATGACTGACTGTACTGCAGCAGCCTGGGCCCTTGCCTAGCCTGTCCAGAGAGGCCTTAGAAGGGGCAGCCGCACACATGGGTCCTCTGGGTGGGATGCTTTGCTTCCCACTGGTGGCAGGTCTGCCACCACCCATCCCTGGGGCTCCTGCAACCCGTAAGTCCTGGCTGGCTTCTTCCAGTCAGCTACTCTCACTAGGTTCCAGTCTGTCTCCTGTCATATCTTCTTTTCCTTCTATTTCCCTGTCAGTAACTAATTCAATCAATTCCCTGCCTTGATCTAAGTCACTGGTAAAATTTCCAACCAGGCAGGAGAGCAGCCAGGGAAGGCCCAGCGAGGGAGTCAGGGCTTAGCACTGGCTGAGCTCCCTGGGACTTCGGCCTCGGCCTGTGTATGAAAGTGGAGTTCCCAGTGTCTGAAGCAGCCTCTTGCCTCCTATAGCCCAGGCTGTTCACTTGCTGGAGGCTGGTGACCGAGGCCAGGGCACAAGAGGTCCCTCAAGTTTTGTGGGGTCTTTCTGGCCCACATTTTTGGCCACATCCTGGGGTATGGGAAAGGCTTGCCAAGCTTTTCTGGCATCTGAAATACTAAGTCTGTGGACTGGCTGAAGGCCACCCAGAGAAGGGCTTCATCTAAATGTGGCATTGATGTTAAGCTCGGTCTTCTCCTGGCTGCTGCCTGCTGGCCTCACTTGCAGCTTTCCCGGGTGCTGCTGGGCCAGGCTCCAGCCACCTGCCCTCCCCAGTGGTGCCCAGGCTTCCCTGGCCTGAGGTGGCTCTGTGCACCAGGCTCTGTCCTCAGGCCAGGTTCTGCAGTGGCTGTGCAGTGGAGGCCTCGCCATTAGCTCCCGAATTCCATCAATGGTCTTTTCCAGGCTGAAGTCACTGCTTGGTCAGAGAAGAACAAAGAGAGCTAGGGAGTGGGGTGCTTGCTGGGGTGTCTTTTCTCCTCCCTTCACTGATCTGACCGAGGCAGGAGCCCTTCTGTGCCCGGTGTGGTTACTAGCCTCCCCCGATAGTCTTCCTGCCTCCTGTGCCGTCTGATCGATGTCTTCCTGCCATTTTGGAGCATAGGGACAGGGAAGGCTGCAGTGGCTTTTCATGCCTTCAGGAGTCCTTCCAGCAGCCTCTCCAGGGGACTCTCAGCCCATTCTAGGAGAGTGCTGAGGGCGGAGGCCCTGCCTGAGGGAAGAGCTGGGTCTGTCTCAGCCCTGAGGCTGCTCTTCAGAACAGACCCTGCCGTAGGGTTCTCAGAGTGACCTGTTGTTGTCCAAGAGTAATGCCGCGGGCGCCCTATACCTGGCTGAGTTGTTTAAAAACCGATTTCCTAAGTTCTGGAGAAGTCTCAGGCCATCTCTCCTCTAATACCTTCAGCGTAAGGAAATGCTGTTGTTTCTTCAAGAGCACAATTTATCTTTCCTGGCAATTCTTCCTCAAAGTGATCACAGGGCCTGTCCCAGGTATCCTTTGCTCTGGGAGGTAGAATTCT
Organism: Tupaia belangeri chinensis; assembly: GCF_000334495.1. Classification (NCBI taxonomy): domain Eukaryota; kingdom Metazoa; phylum Chordata; class Mammalia; order Scandentia; family Tupaiidae; genus Tupaia; species Tupaia belangeri. The sequence goes on from NW_006204331.1 coordinate 1,237,150, forward strand.
GACCTGGCTTTGATGGTGAGAATTGAGAATTTGGGGTGGGGTTGGGACTCTCCTTGGGTCTCTGTTCTCACTGAGCTCCTTGGGTTCTGCCTGAGATGGGGGGTTGCACAGCACAGCACAGCACAGGTCTCCGGGCCCCATAGGCTCTGTATCTCTGTCTCCCCAGGCCCATGTGCTTCGTGAAGCAGCTGGACGCCCCTCCATATGGGAGCTACAGGCCCAGCGCAGCCCCTGCCACGCCCAGGGCCAACTTGGCCAAGGAGCTGGAGAAGTTCTCCAAGGTCACCTTTGACTACGCAAGTTTCGATGCTCAGGTTTTTGGCAAACGCATGCTTGCCCCAAAGATTCAGACCAGTGAAACCTCACCTAAAGCCTTTCAATGTAAGTAGGGGAGAATCGTTTCTCTTCCTGTGTTGCTCCTAGGGGGACCGTGGGGAGCTTCCTCTGCCTAGCAGGGGACCGGGACGGAAGCGGGTGGACCGCCCCAGAACACCTCTTGACCTTTCTTGGGGTCTGCTCCTCACCCGTGTTGCTGCCTCCATGTCACCTCTGACCTGTGTGTCCCCTGACTTACGTAAAACCCAGACCCTGATGGGTGTGTGTCTCAGGACTGGAGGATCACTTCACTGCTGTGGTCCACCCTGAAGGAGTCGTCTCCCTTCACCCTGACGGCTCAGGGTCTCCCCCAGCATGGCCCCTGGGGTGGCTCTGTCCATCTTGCCCTTGATGGCCCTTTGGTTTCCCATGCGAGGACCCTCTCACTGGACCTAATGTGTTACTTATGACACTGGAGACACAGCTTCTGGGTAATTGCACGGAAATCGTTCCAGCAGATCTTTCCTTGTCACTTACTGCACTAATTTGTGGACTGTGAGCCTGTTGGCTGTGGAAATGCTCAGGAGTGGGAAAGTGCCCTGAACGCGCAGTTCAGATTGGGGTTCGCATCTCCCAGGTGGTGGGTGCTATCAGCCCTGCTGCGGTGGTGGCAGAGTTTCTGCTGCTCGCAATGCAAGCCCTGATGGACGTGGGTGCGAACCTCTCCCTCGCTTCAGCAGAACCTGCTTGTCAGGCTCCTGGCCTTTGGGTCGACCAGTGCCATTCCTGGGAAAGACAATGGCTCATGCTTCATTGTGCTCACTGGACGATGCCCTTCATGAGGCAGTGACTCCCGCTGGGTACCGGAGGATGCCATGTGTGCTGACACTTCTGAGGTGGTGAAGCTCCAGTGCTCGCGCTGTGTACGGACTCCTCCCAGCTTTCAAAAGCACAGGCCGATCAGACGAGTCATTGCTGTCTGAGGCGTCAGTGCTCCTGAATGTTGCAGGAGGGTTTTCCTCTATCTGCTTGAATTTTGTTCAGGCCAGGAAAGAGATTGCTGCCCCCGTGCCTGCAAGGAGCGGCGTGGGAGGGAGAGGGGTGCAAGGGCAGGGAGGGCCAGCTGGCAGCCCCTCAGCTTCTTAAACACAGCCACACTTGGGCCCTAGCTGTCCCAAAGTCCCTTCTGATTTGTGCCATTGCCACCTCCATTCAAGTTGCGTGTCAGTCTGGTGCTTTCGCTCTCTGCAGCCCAATCTTTCCCAAAGGCCTCCCCACCCAGCACAGCCCTCTGGTAGTCAGTAGTCGTGTGAGACACCCTCCCCCTCTTCTGCAGGCTTCGACTACTCACATGATGCCGAGGCTGCACACATGGCCGCCACCGCCATCCTGAACCTCTCCACACGCTGCTGGGAGATGCCGGAGAACCTCAGCACGAAGCCACAGGACCTCCCCAGCAAGGTCGGTGTCCCCTAATCCCCAGTTGGGATTGGCAGTCAGATCAGCTACTGGTGCAAAATGTCTCAGGAATGACCAGGGTCCTGCTTTCCTCCCTCCCAGCCGTGGCCCCAGTGTGCGGAGGTGGGCTGAGCCCCATGTGCTCTGCCAAGGGGGCCACGGGCCGTGTGTGCTATGCTTGTCTCCTGCAGTCTGGGCATCGTCAACACACTTGTGGCTCCGAGCCTTCCTGGTCTCACCCACTGCCCGCAGGTCTCGGGGGCTGGTTTGTGCAGCCAAGAGGCCTCTTTCACTGGAGGTCAGGGAGTGGCGGCTGGGTCCTCCCCTCTCAGTGATGTCCCCGTCACTCTCCTTCCTTCCTTGGGACTAGTGCTCTGGGTTCTGTGAGTCTCATCGAAATGTATGTGAAGGCACACCTGGGAAGGGGCTGGTGTCCCCACACAGATGTCCCCTTATGATTGCAGCCTGTGGACATCGAGGTGGACGAGAATGGAACCCTGGACCTGAGCATGCACAAGCACCGCAGGCGGGACAACGCCTTCCCGGGCGGTGGCAGCTGCAGCAGCAGCCCTGGTGTCAAGTCTCCTGACGCCTCCCAGCGCCAGAGCTGCGCCAGTGCTCCCAGCAGTTCCATGACCTCTCCCCCATCCAGCCAGGCCTCCCGCCAGGATGAGTGGGACCGGCCCCTGGACTACACCAAGCCCAGCCGCCTGCGTGAGGAGGAGCCTGAGGAGGTGGGTGCTGGGCCTGAGCCAGCTGTCGGGCAGCTGCTGTGGCTGGGCTTCCCTGAGTGAGGCGGCCGCTCCGCAGAGGGCCCTTCACCCCTGGTAATTGAAACCCACTGTGCCCCCTCCCCCTGAAGGGTTTCCACCCACAGAGATATGCTGCAGCCTTACCCAGAGTGGACGTGTATTTTCACCGCTGTGGCCTGTGCTAGCCAGCAGCAGCGTGGGTGCCCCAGGGCCTGGGAGCAGGAGGGCTTCTTTCAGATCCCACAGAGACGATTGGGCCAGGCAGTGAGGAAGCTCCTGGCCTTTGGCTTAGAGCCCCTGGCAGGGACAGTGGCCCAAGTCCTTGAGACCAGACCTCACCTACTGCTGGTGGGTCTGGGAGCAATGGGACCTTGTTTTTTGACTGTTGACCTATTTGACAAGTGAGTGAACAGCCCATCAGATGTGGACTCCTCTGGGCTCTTCCCCAACGAGGTGTCCTGCAGGGCACAGTCCAGATCTGAGGAGCAGGGCTGGGCATGTCAGCTGCTTAGGGAAGAGCCCCTGTGGAGGGTAGGGGGCCAGACCTCTCAAGGTGGCCTCTCCTGAGCCGTGCTCTCTCATCTGGCCTCATGTCACCCTCAGGTGGGCCCATGATCACCCCATCTCACAGAGAAGCATACTAGGACCCAGAACAGGTCATGGGGCTTGGTCGTCGGAGCTCAGTTCAGTATTAGGTCCAGAAGGGGCTGGCCCGCACGTACGAGGAAGGCTGTGTCGGAGCTGTGTCTATCTGAGGCTACCACGGCCACCTTTTCCATAACTGGTGGGAGCCCTTGGAGGCAGGGCTGTCATTCTGTGTGGAGCTCTGGGCGGTGTCCCTGCTCCTGCTCTCAGCCTCGGGCCTAGCTTTTGATGTTTGCGTCCCACTTGCAGGACTCAGCCGCCACCACCCCTCCTGTCCTGGCTCTGAGTGAGTAGGGGCACACCCTCTATCCTGGCCCTGCAGTTCACCCACACATTCCACCTGCCAGCTGTGCCAAGGTCCACTCTGCAGCCAGACCCTTGGCTCATCCTAAAACCCTTTTTCTCCTCCCACTCATTCCTGGGTCACCCCCAGAAGTGCCCGTGGAGCCTGGCCTTTCCCTGACCCTCTGCCACTGACCTGGTCACCCCCAGAAGTGCCCATGGAGCCTGGCCTTTCCCTGACCCTCTGCCACTGACCCGGTCACCCCCAGAAGTGCCCATGGAGCCTGGCCTTTCCCTGACCCAGGCCTCTCCCCGACCCCCTGCCCCTGCCCGGGTCACCCCCAGAAGTGCCTGTGGAGCTTGGCCTTTCCCCGACTCTCTGCCACTGACCGGGTCACCCCCAGAAGTGCCCGTGGAGCCTGGTCTTTCCCCGACCCTCTGCCACTGACCCGGTCACCTGGTGGTGTAGCTTGGCCTGACATGCCCCCTGCCTCAGCGGCAGCCCCTCCTCACCATCCCCAGGGACTACAGGCCTCTCATGTCCATGGGCTCTGAGATACTGTCCCTGCTCTGGAACAGTCCCCTCCCCTCTGCTATCCATCCTGAAGACACAGCTCCACATGTCCTCTGGGGGCCCCTGTGGCTTGCTCCCTTCCTCAGCTTTGCTCGAGTGCAGTAATAGGGGCCATGACAGCACCCAAGTTGTGGACAAGCCCCAGGCATGCCCTTGGGTCTGCCTTGATGCTGGGTTTGTAGGTATTTCCTTGGTTTCATCTCCAAAACCTAGAGGGGGTTGTGACATTTCAAGGTTAGAATGTAGCATCTTGGCCCCGACATACTGCAGGCAGGTGTGTTGCTGATGTTTGAGCCTGGGTTGCAGCTGCCATGCAGGATGCTCCGCTTTCTGCCCCTGATCCCTCCCTCGAGGGACCATGCCCTCGTCCCCCTGTCCACAGGGCCAGGCCTGCGTGTGGGGAAGACATGCCCTTCAGCTCTAGCAGGTCAGCACTAAGGTTGACAAGGTGCCTGTGAGGCCGGGCCAGGTCTCCAGGTCGCTGTCTGTGACAACCTGTAGACCACTCTCGCTATGCCACATCACCCTGTGACCTTTCCACAGGCTCATTTGGGACCCACTGTCTCCTGAGAGCCCTCCCTGTCTCCGAAGGGAACGGTAGCCTGGAGGTAGCCACACACCGAGGCCTAGGAGGACAGCGGGTGGCTCAGGCTGATGTGGGCAGGGTGTGGGCCCCTGTGGCTTGTGAGGGCTCAGAGTGTTCCTCCCTGTGTAGCATCTGCCTCTGTGGACACCACGTGAAGGCCCCTCTCCCCCACCTGCCGGGCTGAGTGCCCGGGCCCGCCAGCCCGTTAAGTCGTCTCCCCGCTGGTCTCTTGCAGTCAGAGCCTGCAGCCCATTCTTTTGCTTCTTCTGAAGCAGATGACCAGGAAGTGTCAGAAGAGAATTTCGAGGAGCGGAAGTACCCGGGGGAAGTCACCCTAACCAACTTTAAGCTGAAGTTTCTCTCCAAGGACATAAAGAAGGAGCTGCTCACGTAAGTCCCTGCCCTGGTGGCTCTGTCTGGGCCCTCCTCTGTCCAGGAAGGCGGCTGACCCTGGTCCCAGTTGTAGTGACCTGCAGCTGTGACCAGGGTTTCCTGTCACGGCTATGCTGGCTGGGCTCTAACACAGCCTCTGAGACCACCCCAGAATGAGAAGGAGCCCGTGGCCCAGCTCTCGAAGAAGAATAGACAGAACGGGGTGGGGTGGGGCTGGGAGAGCTGAGAGCAGACCCTCATGAGCAGGCCTTGGGTGCCCAGGCACGGCCCCTTCCCGAGGTACAGCTGGCAGTCTGCCCTGAGCCCCGTGCCCACCACCCTCAGCAATGGCAGCTGGCTGGACCCCCAGGGCTGCCCCTCTGAGCTGATCCTCACTGAGTGAAGCCCATAGAGCTGCTGGAAGACCCCAGTCTTCCATTTTCAGTGCCACTGGTTTCATAGTCACCCCTCCTTGTAATGACCACCCTCACCCTGAGAGTCTGCACCTGGAGCTCGTGCCCCAGACACACAGCCCGCCCCGGTCCTAGAGCTCAGGCCTGGAGTCTTTCCTCTCCCCACCCTGTTTCCCAACCCTCTGGTTTCCCTGACCTGGGCTGGGCCTCTCTGGGAGGACTGGCCTAGCTGTGGCCCGGAGCCTAGACCTGGGAGGCCCAGCTCACACAGGGCTCATGGCACACACGGCAGCCTCCACGGATGCTCTAGAGCACTCTGCCCCCAGTCAGCTGCAGCCCAGTCCCCTTTCCCTTCTAGAGCTGAGTCTTGTGGGTAAGCTTCCAGCCCCGTAAGTGAGGGCTGTATTCTGAGGGAGGAAAGAGCCACGTGACTGCAGGAGAGCCAGGAGGGAAGTTGGCCGCCTTCCGAGCAGACTCGCCCCGGGGCAGGCCTGCAGGTGTGTGCTGCTCCCCATTCTGATGCTATTTTTCCTTTGTCCAGCTGTCCCACCCCTGGCTGTGATGGCAGTGGCCACATCACCGGGAACTATGCCTCCCACCGCAGGTTCGTCCCCGCTCGGGTCTGGCCTGACTTGGCCTTGGTGCTTCGCGGTGGGTCTTCCTCTTCTCCGCCTCTGCTCCCCTCTCTGGCTCACCCCGATGTCCCATCTCTTCTCTTTCAGCCTCTCTGGTTGCCCTCTTGCTGACAAGAGCCTCAGAAACCTCATGGCTGCCCACTCTGCTGACCTCAAGTATGTCTGCGCTCCCTGACCTGTCTCTTGGGCTTCACTCTCTCCTTTCATGAGGCTCCTGCTGTAAACGGACTTCT
>NW_006204331.1:1243816-1257841 GCF_000334495.1 Tupaia belangeri chinensis
GCCTTCTCCAAGGCACCGCCCAGACTAGCCCCGCTCTCCTGGGCTGGGGTGGAGGGGCAGGGCCATGGAAGGGCCGGTTCTGCTTGGCTGGGCTGCTCGGCTGCTGCTTGTATCCCCTCTGAGCACTGCCAGCTGTCTCCCGCAGGGGGCTGGGGCCCGAGGCTGCTGTGAGTCTGCACTGCCTTTGCCCCACCCCCACCCCACACACAGCCTCTACTGAGGACCCCAGACAGGGCTGTCTGAGCCTGTTTTCCTCACTGCCCTAGAGAACTGGGGAGAGCCCAGACTGACCATGACTTGCAGGTCCTGCTGTGGCTTGGTGGGCTGTAGGCTGTGCAGTCCTTGCTCCATGGCCTGATGCTAACGAGGAAAGGGAGGACTCTTTGCCCTCCTGTCTCTTGCAGCCCTCTAGCTGCTTCTGCTCTAGCCCTGGTGCTCTCCCAGACCTGCTTCTCCTCCATGCTCATGGCTTCTCTTTGGGCGGAAATGCCCACCCTTTCTGCTTCTGCACTCCCCCTGCTAACACACACTCAGGGCAAGTGCTATCGGCACAGCTAGCCTGCGGACTGTCCTGCACAGCACTCAGAGGTTTCCAGGTATCATGTCCTCCTGGGGCTGGGGTCAAGGACTGTTGTCCCATGCCTTCATCTGAGCTGTGACATCACTCTCCTTGTGACCCTGAGCTGTGGTAGCTCATCCTGGCACTGGGGCTGAGAAGAGGTCTTGGAAGGAGCTCCCATTCTTGCCCCTGATCACTCCTCTCCAGGGGCATCCCTCCCTTCTGTGGCCTTGAGTCTTGTTGAGGCTTCCTGGCTCATAGCCTTCTGTGGCCAGATGGAAGCTGATGGTTTCTCGGGGCTGGAGCCAGCTTAGAGGACAGCGCTACCTGCCCTGGCAGCTTGTCCCTCTGTGAAAGCCATGCCAGAGCCAGGAGGAGCCATTGTGCGTCTTTCACTTTGGCCCTGTGACTCCTAGTGGACGAGGTCAGGGCAGGGCTCATCATCTTGATTTTCTTTCGGAGAGTTGATAGCGTTTCTGAGGCTTCGATGGCCAGGGCAGACTCACACATTCCCTGACTCGTCTGCAGAACACTGTGGCCAGAGCTGTCCTGCACCCGCAGTCTCACCACTCCCCTCTTCCCTTCTCTTCTCTTGTGACCCTTTTCCTATGTTCCCCCCCCCAATTCTTTCTTTTCTGTCCATGGTTAATTTTTGTGTTTATTTTGTTTAAGGGCCTGAGTGACCTTAGAGTAAAAATGTGGTCATAGGCACGCGAGGGCCCTGGGCATCGTCGGTGCCCTTTCTGTCCTACAAAGTAGACGCTTGGGCTGATGGGAGGGAGAGGACGCAGGCCAGGGCTAGGCACAGGGCCCGAGAGAGCTAGCACCTTTTGAGGAATGCTAACATAAAGTAAGTTTAGAAATAGCCATGAAAAGTTGTCTTTGTGGGAAACCAAGCTACTCTTCAGCCTCAGTGAGCTCTGTGCAGGCAGGTGAGGGTTCCCAGAGCCCTCTAAAGCTTTCTGCCCCCTGGAAGTCCAAGGGAGCCCCACTCCTCACCTCCCTCAGGTCACAAACTGGCTGCCATGCTCCCTGCTGCACCAGCATTCCCTCCTCGCTCCTCTGCTCAGTGGACATTGCGCACAGAAAGTGGGCAACGGTGGCCTATCAAGGAGCCAGGGCAGACAAGGTTCTTCTGGCCTCTTTGTTGACACCTGGACACTGGGACAGTCTTGGACAATGGGTTTTCTGTGTTTCATGTGGGCCCTGAGGGGCATTTGGTCTTCCCTCCTGTGTTACTTGGATGGCCAGGGGCTGGGAACACAGGCTAAGAAAACACTGCTGTCTCGGACCACTTGGTTCTCTGTGCATGGGGACTCTGGGTGAGCACAGGGAGCTCTGCATTGGCTGGGGAGGCTCCCACACCTCCAGGTCGGGACTCAGAGGTAGGGAGGAGGGCACCTCCAGGGTGCAGTCTGCCTCTTGCCAGACAAGGTGCTCAGAAGCAGACCAGGGATGGCAGAGTGGCTCCGAGTTCCTGCAGCTGACCCTGTGAGTGCACAGTGCCAGGAGCACCCAGCAAGGATACATGCTTCTCTGACCACATTGGCGCTATCCTATCACGGACACTGCTCTTGAGCACACCACGGAAGTAGGCCTGAGGGTGGAGTTTGGGACGGCCAGCCTGTGTGTCAGGTGCCTGCTGGGTCGGGAGGAGTTGTCCACACCCAAGACTCACTCACAGGTGTCATCAGGGGTATATCTTCATCTTGTTGCTAGTGTCACTTACAGGCCCAAGCTGTGTTTCTTGCCATGGGCCTGGGCTTCTGGCTCATCACCCTATTTATCTGAGAGCTGCCAGGCCCTCTCTGGATGCTGAGATGAGGAGCTGTCGTCCAGGGGCTATCCCAGCAGCTGCTAACGTGGGTAGGAGGGGCTGGCCATCCTCAGTCCCTGAAATCAGTCTCCCACGGGCAGGAAGGTCTGATGCTCACAGTGTGGTCGACAAATACTGGGGATTGTGGACGATGACTGACATGCTGGCTGGCTAATGGCCAGCAAGTCACCTGTGTATGAATTTATCACATAACCAGGGCAGGATGAAGGACCCTAAGATGCACCGAGAAAACTGAGGCTCAGAGAGGAGCCCATCGGAGGCGGGCCAGCTCTGCTGGGTGTGTGCTGTGCCCGGCTCACTCGTCCACAAGACGCTGTGCCCGAGGCCAGTCACTGTCTGTGCTCGTGGAAGGCTAAGGAGGCGCCATGGTCATAGCCGGAAAGTGAGGGACCCTCCCTGGGCTTGATTGCCACAGAGTGTGCTCTGTGGGCAAAGAGCTGACCAGGCTGCAGCACCAAACTCCTGCAGGGCTCCTGGAGGGTCAGAATCTTACAAAAGACAAGGCCGGCCCTACAGGTCCGACAGGGTGGCCCTAGCTGGAGCTCGCACTTTTCCTCAGTGGCCATACGGCAGAAAAGACACTTTTAAAACCCATACTTGCAATGTTCCGATGGAATTTTACCACTTTATACGATAAATTCATCAAATATTTTTGGGGTAAAAAGTTGGACGTTTGGGAGGCAGCCAATGGTACGGTGGTTGGGGTGGCTGGATTCCACTCAGCCGACTTTGGAGTTTGGGTCCCAGACCCAGTGGTTTGGGAAACACATCAGGAGTATTTGCATGCGTGCCCAGGCTCCCAAGAGGAGAGTGAAGGAGAGGGGATTGCGGTGTGGTCATCTCCCCCCAGCAGGGGGAGGGTGATTTCTCAATTTCCCTTTCTCTCTTCCTGGCAAGTGCACATCCCTATAGCAAAACTCTTAGAGTTAGCTAGTGGTGTGGTGGTTCTGGTGCTGGATCTCATATGGCTGACTTCATGGCTCGAGTCTTCGACTTGGTGGCTTGAGAAACATGCCAAGCACACTTGTGTGTGTGTGTGTCCAAAACCCTGAGAGGAGAATGGAGGAGAAGGACTGTGGTGTGGCCATGCCCTGGGAGTGATTTCTCACTTCCTGTCTCTCCCCAGTGAGTGCACACACCCTTATAGCAAAGCTAAAAAAAACCCAAAAAGCACAAAGCCCCAAGGTGGACGTTTATGTCTTGTGTCTCTCCTCCTGGCTGTCTGCTGCCACCCATGACCCTGAGAACCCCAGCGGGGCACCTTCTGCATACATGAGACAGAAGGGGCCTGCCGTAGCTTGTGCTGTCTGCCACGGGGCAGGTGTTCGGCAAGCCTCCCTGCCACGGGGCAGGTGCTCGGCAAATCTTGTCTGTCTGCTTCTGAGACAAACGGGCCTGGTGGCAGGCTGGCCTCCTGGGCTCTCACGCATTCCAGTCCAGGACCCATAGGCAGCCAACTTGGGGCCCTCGTCTCCCCAGTGCAGTGGACAGACAGGGCCCAATGCCCAAGCTTGGCATCTGTGTGTAAGACCAGGCCTCAGGCAGCAAACTGGCTGCTCTCTTGACCTTTCTGTTCCTCCCTGGAGAGAACAGGAGACAAATCAGTGCAGTCCCGACGCTCCCCAAGCGCTCTGCGTCTGACAGTCAGCAGGCGCTACTGGGGTCTGTGCTGGGCCTCTGCAGAAGGAGCAGAGGGGTGCAGCTCCGTGTGGGGCCTCAGGCTAAAGAAGGTGTGGTGGCTCTTGAGGACTTAGTCCAGAGGCCTTCCCTCTGGGGGTCTCAGGGCTCTGGGTTGGGGCCAACGTCCTCATGGGCTCTGGTCTTCTACAGGTGCCCCACGCCCGGCTGTGATGGCTCCGGTCACATAACAGGGAACTACGCTTCGCACCGGAGGTGAGCCTGCTGCTCCTGGGTCCTGTGGCTGTGCCTGGAGGCGCGTCTCCTCAATAGAGCTCTGATGTTCCAGATAAGGCCCTGTGTTACTGCCAGTTATAGCCCACCTCCACCTCTTCAATCTGAATTCTTGGGGTTCTAGAACTGGATTCGAGTGCCCTCTCCAGTAAGATAAAGACACAAAGGGTCAAGGTGGGGCTCCTGACGGCACCCCCACTCCTGAGCCTGTTGCCCTGTGAGCAGGCTCTGTGTCTGTGGGCCCTGCTCCTTATGGTAGATCAGTCGATCGATTGATCTGCCCTCCCTCCCTCCCAGCCCCACCAGGGCTTACAGAGCTTAGGAGAGACTGAGGCAGAGGAGTGTGAGAAGCCCTGTTCTGGCATTCACGCAGCATCTTCTTTCCTCTTTCAAACCAGCTTGTCGGGCTGCCCTCGCGCCAAGAAGAGTGGAGTCAAGGTGGCACCCACCAAGGACGATAAGGAGGACCCTGAGCTGATGAAGTACGTCAGCCACACTGTCTCCTTCAGTGCTTTGCAGAACGGAGGTTTTCCTTTCTTTTACAGATATCATTAACTGCATCTAGAGTCCTTTTTCATTCATACCACTGGTCTCCAAACTGACCGATGGCAGTATTTGTTTTTGCAGAAGGTCTAGGGCCCTGCACGTTGACGCCTGTGAAGATGTGAGCCCTGGGTGTTGTACTGAGGGCATGGGGACCAGCCCTCCTGGGTTTCTCATGCCTGGGGTATTTGATGGGGCTGGGAGAGGCAGAGAGCACCAGCTGCCTGGGTGCAGGCTTCAGGTCTCGTGTGCCCCAGGACACTCATGGGCCTTGCAATCTGCACTTTTACCTGGCAGGAAAGGTGAGGTGGAGAGAGGATGGTTGGAAACATGTGGATGTATGCCCACCCCACACGCCTGCGCAGAGAGCTGGTGGAGCAAGAGCCAGGGAGGGTCAAATCTGGAACCAGATGCTGCCATGAGGACAGAGGACATTCTTAGCCCTAAGTTGCCCAAGTTGCTGAGGCAAAATGGCCTTCTAGTGCTCTTCTCATTGGGATGGGGGTGGGAGCTGATGTGTCTATGGAGGGGTCATGGGCACACCCTGGTTCTGTGTGTAACCCACTCAGTGGGGCTTATGCCTTCGCAAGGTTCTCCCAGAGAACTTGTCCCTTGTACGTGGGGGAAGTTCTGTGCTACAGGTGCACACAGGGAGGCCTGCCAGGTGCCCAGGCCTGGAGGGTTTCTCTGGCCTGGCTGACACTCCACAAAGTAGGCAGTGGGTCCCCCGCAGAGTGAACGTGGGAATGAGGACTCTGGCTGCCTTGTCGCCCAGCACCTGGGGGGCTGACTTGGCTGGGGCAAGGCCTGGGCAGCCCACAAGAAGCAGATCTTCCCTGACGGTGTAACCTACTGGGCCAACAGCAGCTGAACGCTAGCCCCTGCAGAGGGGGCAGTGTGGCTTCTCCTTGGAGCTCCCCCCAGCTGTGTCAGTCACAGAGGAAGGGCCTAAGTCCAGCCCCACACCCTCAGAAGGGGCAGCTTCACCAGCTGTTCGATGTAGTAAGGCTATGGATGTCTAGTTATTTAACTTTTCAGTCGAACTGTAATGAACGCTAAGCCAACAACGCAAAACACTTGCTGCTCAGTAAATGCTGGGCTGGATGAAAGTCCTTCTGCGATCGCAGAATTGCAACGCCTTTGTGGGTACAGCAAGGGTCCTGCTGGAAGTGACATTATAAGTGCATTGTGTGCGTTTGCAGATGAGTGAAATTTAGATCAGCCTTTTCCAAATTAACGAGGAAAATGGTTTTCCCCTTTCTGATCTGCTATCAACCTTGCCTTTTTTTCTCTTTTTTTTGAGAGGGGTTTGCTATAGGGCGCATGAGCTCGCCAGAAAGACAGAGAGAGACAGAAAGCGAGAAATCACCCCCCCAATGGGGATGGCCATGCCGCAATCCCTTCTCCTCCATTCTCCTCTCGGGATCTTGGGCACGCACGCACACGTGCCGGGTGTGAGTTTAAGCCGCCAGGTCCGGGACTTGAACCGCGGTCGACTACATGGGAGTCCAGCGACATAGCCATTACTCTAACTGCTGGTCCCATCAACGTTGCTTTGAAAAGACAAGAATCCTGCACTGGATGGAGGCCCTGACTTGGGAGCAGTTTGGTGTTTATGAGGCTCCTGCAGGTTATGTGGTGAGGGGGCCCATGTAGGGCCTCCATTCCACAGGCCTTCCCAGCCCTCACTGGACACCGCATTTATAATTGACTGGCATCTTTAAACAAGTGTGGACCAAGCAGAACTTTACTAGATGTACCAGGTCCTGCTGAGGAACAGGGTTTTCAGGAGGCATGAGGTGCAAAGCTGGGGGCTACCGGAGAAGGAGCTGCCTTTATGTCTGTACCATCTGGGACTAAGTTGAGCCCGCATTTTGTGGCGAATCCCTTTTGTCACAACTTTGTAACTGGTTGTTAAAGTCTCAGTGTGGCGTCAGGAGCTCAACACTTCCTGGCTCTGCCTGTCATCCCTGGATGCTGCCCTGGACATCTGGCCTCTGACAAAGGAAGTGCATCTCTGGGTCTCATGTCCTGGCCACGTTTCTCATGTCACTGCTCACGAGGTTCCTGTGCCCCCACATGTCCCCAGGAAGCTGCTCTGCATCTTAATGGGACATCACCCAAAGGCCCTGAAGATTCAATACCAGGTGTTGAGAAGATGGAGCCATGTCTGAAATACTGTCCATGAATACTGAAGGTTCCCACTGAGGAGGGTGGGATTTGCAAGAAAGTGGATACAAAGAATTCTGACCCATACAGGGAACAATTAATTTGGCCATATGATCTCACAAGGTTGAGGCCTCAGGGGCACTTCTTCCTAGCAGGAGCCTTGCCTTGGGGTTGGCCAAACCAGTCCCAGTCATTCCTGGGAGCCACCCAGGTTTGGCGTGGGGGCAGGCACTGAGTGGGACCCTCCAATGCGCCCTTGGCAGCTCTGGCAGTGTCACTGCTCTGTTTGCTGACTCTGCTCACTTTGGACTGGCTCAGAGAGCACCCTGCAAGTGAGGGCTGGGCAGAGTGGTGAGAAAGGGAGGACAAGAGCCCAGGGGAGCTTTAGGGCAGGGCAGGGCAAGATGAGGGCCCTGGGCAAGGTAGCTGGCTAGGTGGTCTGTGGTGGCTGCTGCTGAGATGAGACCAGAGCTGGAGGGCAATGGGCCTGGGGCTGCCCTTGCTGCCATGGCCTGTGAATAACAAGGCCTGTGTCCCTCCTTGCCCCACTGCAGCGAGAACTTCTGTGCAGGGTCCTTGGTCCCCCGAGGGCTTCCTGCCCTGGCTTCATTATACCCCAGCACCTCGCAATGAAATGAGGAAGTGAGGCCCACTTCGGGGCCCTGGGTCTGTCTAGTGTCCAGCACACAGGGCAGGTGGTGAGTGGTAGGACTTGAGTGAGTTTTATTTGTTGGAGACCAAAGACCAAAACCTCAAAGACTAAGTGTCTTGACCTAGGTCAGGCCTTGTCTCCTGGTGACCTTGTTTACTGGATCCTAGAATCCTGGGCTGTCTGTCTAGCCCATTCCCTACTCAAGGCTGTAGAGACAGACACCTAGAGAGGAGATAGCTCTGGCCTTCTGCGTCATCCTGTTTGGCCACTCACTGTGCCTGGGGTGCGTGTCAATCTGCATTTGTCACTTCTGTCCCTCCCTGTGAACACCCTGGACAAAGGAACTGCTATTCCAGGCCAGCCTCCAGCAGTGGTGATTATGGAGTGTCTCCACACATGGCCTGTGCTCTTTCTTCCAGAACACAGACGTCAGAGAGGCACTGCCGGTGGGCACTGCTCACTGCTGACCAGCCTCAGTGAGAGGCTGTGAGGTGACGGCCCCTTCAGCCCTCACCTTTGTGCAGAAGGCCCAGGTCCTCCCTGAGGCTCCAGGACACCAGCTGCCCTCCCTGCCTCATTCAGGAGCCCCTCGGCGCATGGTGCTAGACTCTCCCTTGTGGCTGCCTTGGGGGGTCTCCTTTCCTACCCTGTATTCACCACTGGTCTTCCTGTGCCCAGGTGCCCAGTTCCAGGCTGCGTGGGGCTCGGTCACATCAGCGGCAAATACGCCTCTCACAGGAGTGCGTCCGGCTGCCCACTGGCTGCCCGGAGGCAGAAAGAGGGTTCCCTCAATGGCTCATCGTTCTCCTGGAAGTCGCTGAAGAACGAGGGGCCCACTTGCCCCACCCCAGGCTGCGATGGTTCTGGCCACGCCAACGGGAGCTTCCTCACCCACCGGAGGTACCTACCCCCTCCACATGGTGGGGATGGTCCTTGGCCTTGGGAATCCAGTAAAGGCCAGATGAGGGCTAGGCATGGCCAGAATTTTCAAGGGGAGAGACCCAAACAAGTGGACATCGTGGGGGAACCATAGCAGCTCTGTCGGGGCAGTGGATGGTGAATGCGGCATTCCCTGACAGAGGCCCAGGCTGGATGTCAGCCTGGGAGAGTAGAACCCTGAATCTGATGCCCACGTTCTCCAGACAGGTTGCTAACTTGTGGGCAAGGCTCTCCCATCCCTTGTGCCTGCCCCTCCTGTTGAGGTCTCTACTTTGACCTTCGGGCAGCCTAGACCAGCAGCTGGACCCTCTGTGCCTGGGCGGTGGGCCTGGGCGGCACTTCCTGACTCTCTCTGGCCCCTTCCATGCTGGGCCACCATGGTGGGGTCCGAGGGGCCCAGGTTCAGTGCTTCATTCAGTCAAAACCTTGTCTGGGCTTCAGGCCAAAATCAACTCTTCTCTTTCCTCTCTTCACACCTTTCCTTTCCTTTCTTTCCTTCCTCTCTCTCCCCACCTGCAAAATTAATGAATTTGGGGCAGCCAGTGGTGTGGTGCTTAAGGCGACTGGATCACACATGGTTGACTGTGTGGTTTGAGTCTCAGACCCTGGAGCTTAAAAACCATGGTAGGAATATGTGTGGGTGTGCCTTTAAACCCTGAAAAGAGTAAGAGGTGGAGAAGGAATTGCAGCATGGCTGTCCCCCTCTGGGTGCTTTTTCACTCTCCCTCTCTCTGTCTCTTACCCACTGGAAAATTATAAAAAAAATAGAGTAATGAACTCCTTCATTCAGCAAAAGCATTTGTTGAGAGCCCACCCTGCACCACGTCCTGGAGCTGGCACAGAACCAAAGGCCCTGGCGGGCGTGCTGTGAAGGGGCAGTGGGGGAAGCAGAAGCTGCTCCCCAGCTGTGTGGGACACCAGCTTTCAGTGGAGTGGCTGGAACTGGGACTGGCCTGGCCCTAGGGATGAAGTTGGAGGAACTGAGGGGCTGGAGCCAGGAGCCAGGGCCAAAGGAGGCAACGTGGCCAGTTGGGAGCAAGGTCTGAGGTTGATTCTGCCATCTGGCAAGGACCTGCCCAGCCTGGCAGGGGCCAGAGGAGGGATTGAGTCTTACTTGGTCCGCTAGGACAGCCGTAGGCCACAGACCCCAGACCATAGGGGAAGGGTTGGGAAGGCCTGTGAGGAAGCTTCTGGGGCCTGGGCAAGGTGGGCAGAAGGCCTACACGTTGTGCTCCCTGTGGGCATCATGCATTGTCTCCAACTGCCATTACACAGGAACGAAACCATGGCTGAGAATCCACAGCTGGTGTGCTTCGGTGTTTGTTCTGAGCACTTGTCTAAGGGCCGTTGACACCATAACTAGGGAAGAGTACAGGGCTGTCTCCTGGGAGGGCTCCTCCGAGAGGCCAGGGCTGCGAGGTGCCAGCATGAAGGTCACGTGAACCTCAGGCCACAGGGGGGCAGCACCTGTGACCAGTGATATCCTGGCCCCTCAGCATCCCCTGGGGCAGCTGCAGCCGTGCTGGGGGATGAGCTTTGGGGCCCCGGCCTGTCCAGGCTGCTGCCCCATCCTTCCCTGGTGGGCAGGCAGGTGGTGGGAGCAGCTTGGCCACAGGAAGGCCCCCAGGATCCTCTGGATGAGATAGAACATGCCTGGAAGAGTCTGTTGTATGTGGCCCGAGGCTGGCCAGTGATACATGCCCTCTGCTTCCAGTCTGTCTGGCTGTCCAAGAGCAACCTTTGCTGGAAAGAAGGGAAAACTCTCAGGGGAGGAGGTTCTCAGTCCAAAGTTCAAGACCAGTGACGGTAAGGGTGCCACCCAGAACTTGGGAGCAAGACCTCGGGGTACCACCCAGAAATGGGGGTGCAAGACCAGTGATGGTAAAGGTGCCACCCAAAACTTGGGAGCAAGAGTTTGGGGTACAATTCGGGAATGGGGGTGCAAGACCAGTGATGGTAAGGGTGCCACTCAGGGAGAATGAACTTGGGTACACCCAGAACTTGGGTGCAAGCTCTCAACTGCTCGGCACGCGAGTGGCAAGTGGGTGAAGAGGTGAAGGCCCCCTGGGAGGGGTTATGGTGGAGACAGAGCCCTTGCCCTGAGCCAATGGCTCTAGACCTTGGCTCTGAGCTCCCGACACCTGTGTCCAGACCTCTGTTCTGCGTGTTTAGTCTGCTCTCCTTCAGGCTTTGGTGACTGCTGGCTCAGACGGTCCTCTGGCAGTACCGGAAGCCATGTCCTACAGGTTACGGGGAGCGGTGGCTCACTCTCACTTAAGTAAGGAAAATCAGCACCATGTGGACAAACTCCTGTTTCCATCTTGGTAATTGAATCTTCCAAAGAGCCATGCACCTTTTACACTGTGACCTTGGCCAGGGTGCCATGACCACTGTGGCCTTGTCTCAGTCTGGGGTCAAGAGAGAGAGAGAGGCTTGGACAGCAGGCAGGGGGGCCTCTGCTGCACAGGGGCGTCTTCCCCATCCAGGAAGGATGGAGTGGGGAGATCTCTGCTCCCACACCACGTGCTGGTCTGGGCAGAGGCCAAGGACCACAGCCGAGGCTTCTCTCCACAACAGTGCTGGAGAATGACGAGGACATCAAACAGCTGAACCAGGAGATTCGAGACCTGAATGAGTCCAACTCGGAGATGGAGGCTGCCATGGTGCAGCTGCAGTCCCAGGTGGGTGGCACCACCCTAGCCCTCTCTGTCCTCCCCACCTCCCACCCTTCCTAGGGGCAGAACAGCATCGCATCGTCAGCACTTGTCCAGGTCACTGCCAGGGCTGAGCTGCTTGAGGGTAGCTCTTGCTCGCAGGGACTCTATATGGCCTGGCTGCCGCCCCACATCATGGCACTGTGAGGCCCTGCTTGGTGCCAGCAGACCTGGCAGTGTTGACGATCCAAGGATCTGGGCCTTGTCCTTCACATGGGCAGTGCTGCTGCTTTGGTCCCAGTGCTGTGAGTAGTCCTTTCAGGCTGTGGTCCTGTGAGGGACACTGTCTTGTTGTGCCAGAGCCTCTTACTATGCTGTCTCTGCACCGGGCCCACTCGATGCAGCCGCGTGCTGACTGAGCAGCCCCTGGCCCATTTGCTCCTCACCTCCTCAGTGAGATGGAGCTGAGGCCAGCGTCCTACTGTGGTGTGCTGAGTGGCCAGTGGGTGCAGTGTAAGTGCCTAGCCCTGAGCAAGTGTCCTTGGTGAGGGTTGCTAGGTCACAGGTTACTGTCTACACGTCATAGCTCTCCAAATGAGCACTCGTAATCAGAAAAAGGCAGTAACAGCCTTATTTTGAAAATAAAAAAATGCCTCACTGTCTGGCTGCTGCGTAGAGGCTGGAGCAGAGCTGGTGGTGGGGGAGGGTGGCTAGAGATGACTGTCCCCTAGAGGCCGGAGGGACAGAGGGATGGGGGTGACCAGACCCCAGGAAGTGGGTGCCACCCTTTCTGGGGGCTGCAGCGTAGCCTGAGTTGTGTTCCCCTGCCGTTTTCTCTGCTGGGTGCAGGCTCATGGCAACTGTCTGATACTCACAAGCCTGTATAAAAATGTCACCAAGGGGGCCAGCCAGGGTGTAGGGGTTGGGGTGGCAGATCCCACTGGCCAACTGTGTGGTCTGAGGCTCGTACCCATTGGCTCAAAAAGAGAGAACGGAGAAGGGATTGCAGCATGGCCATCTCCCCAGGGGGTGGTTTCTCACCCTCCCCCCCAGCACATGTGCCCTATAGCAAAACAAAACAAACAAACAAACAAAAAAACGCTCTGGGAGTGAGGGAGCAGCGGAGGAAAAGAAACAGCGAGTGGCCATCCCCTCTGGGGTGCTTTCTCGCCTCCACGCCCATCTTTTCTCTTCAGGAAGTGCACATACCCTGTAGCAAATCAAGAGAAAGAAAGCACCACAGAAAGTTGCCTGCCTGCACGCACTGACGCTGCACCACCAGGCTCACAGAGAAGGAGCGGCAGGGTCTCCCAGTGAGACGGCTCTGTGTGGGCCTCACACTTGTGCCCCTGCCCCTGCTGTTCCTCCTCAGAGTCCCAAGGGCCCTTGTCAGTGTTGGTCCTAGACAGTCACCTCTGACTGTTCTTTACTTGCCTAAACCGACCTTTCTAAAGACAGACCACTGCCTTTCTACCATCCCTTTCGGTGAACTCAGAAGCACCGTTCTCTGAGGGAGTTTGCAAAGGCAAAGAGAAGGCAGGTCCTCACCCCCTCATGCAATCCTTTCAAAGCTGCACACTCTGCTCCAGATGATGGTGCTCCAGCCCTCCGCAGTGTCCCAGAGGGAGCTCACTGCTCTTCCCAAGGATTACACACGGTGCTTGTGCTTAGTTCCTGCCGGGGCTCCCTGGAGATGCACAGTCAGGCTGGAGGTTGTCCCTGGACATCAGCACCCTTCAGGGCCCCAGAACTCAGTGCAGGCTCTTGGCCTGGGGGGGACAGGGAAGAGACACACTTATGTTGGCCTGGAGAAGACGAGGCTGGGAGGCTTTAGGGAGGTGGTTTCCCGGTCTTTTTGGTGAGGGCGAGGCCTAGGGACAGCTTGACACCCCAGGAGGTGGGTGTGCTGATTCCCAGCTTGGGTAGGAACAGGAAGCAGGTGCGTGCAGGGCACTCTGGGTGGCTGAGGTGAGCCCAGGAGAACAGGACCAGCTCAGCACGTCTGGTGATGCAGTGGACCCATGCAGTGGAGACGGCTGCAGGAATCTCACGGCCACATTCCCTCCCACCCTGAGACAAGCTCTCCAAGCTCTCACCTGCCCTCTGGGACAGACCAGTGCAGAGGACAGTGGCACGTGGAGCCCCTGGATCAGTCACCATGGCCCCTCCCTGGCTTCCCTGGTTCAGGCTATGGTTCCAAAGGGCCCTTGCGTTTCCCTCCTCCACTCACTTGAGGGAGGACTACAACTCCCAGGGGCCCAGCCCAGCGCATTGGGTGGTAAGGTCCAGTGTGCGCCAGGAATGAGCCCAGGCAGGTGGGACTCCCCCTGTTTGTCTCTGGTGCAGATCTCCTCCATGGAGAAGAATCTCAAGAGCATCGAGGAGGAGAACAAGCTAATCGAGGAGCAGAACGAGGCACTGTTTCTGGAGCTGTCTGGCCTGAGTCAGGCCCTCATCCAAAGTCTCGCCAACATCCGCCTTCCGCACATGGTAGGCAGCATGCAGCCCTGTGGCAGGCCTAGCCAGGCCCTCCAGAGGGTGGGGAGGGATGAGTCTTTCCTGCCCTCTGCTTCTGGGGTCCTGTTGGCATGGCCTTTGCCCTGGGTAGGGTTTCCTGATACTCTGGCCCAGGTGGGCTTTGACCATTTTCATCCACTCATAGATCTGAAGCAAAATGGTGAGTGCAGGGGTCTGGCTGGGATCGCTGCTGACGGAGATGCTCATGGCCGTTCGAGCGTGAGGGTGGTGCAGCCCACTCTTT
>NW_006204331.1:1258026-1259892 GCF_000334495.1 Tupaia belangeri chinensis
GTGGTGTGGGCTTGTCTCAGGGTGGGAGGGAATGTGGCTGTGAGATTCCTGCAGCCATCTCCACTGCATGGGCCCACTGCATCACCAGACTTGCTGACCTGGTCCTGTTCTCTAGGAGCCAATATGCGAACAGAATTTCGACGCCTACGTGAGCACCCTCACTGACATGTACTCCAACCAGGAGTGCTACCAGGACCCGGAGCACAAGGACCTCTTGGAGAGCATCAAGCAGGCCGTGAGGGGCATCCAGGTCTAACCATGCTGTCCTGAGGGGCACTCCATCCTGGCCTTCACTTCCTGGTCCTGCTCCTTGGATTGGGGATTCCAAACTCACAGGGACTCACAGTTGGCCTGGCACGGCCCCAGCGGGCTCATCCAAAAGAAATCAGTGTCTCCCATGGTGCTCCCGCCAGGCTTGGGCCAAGACCTCTCCCTGCACCTTGGGGACACCGAAGTATTACAAAGTGATTTATTTTTGTTTTCTGAAAGAAATCCGAAATGCAGCTCAAAGTCTCCAGCGGAAGCTCATGGACAAGGTTCTCAGGGAAGTTTTGGAGTTTGCAACCACAGTATTCCTTTGTCTGTTGAGGCCGGGAGGGTAGCCGTGGGCACAGAGGGTGGATGGCGCAGCGGCTTGTGTCTCAGCCCAGAGGATGTGCCTGGAGCTGTGTGTCTGTGCTGGGTGAGGGCCCACGTGGCAAGTGTGTTTTCTGTTTTCCTTTAACTCATTTTTGTGTTTATGGTGGAACAGAACGCTGTTCCAGGGGGATGGTTAGGAATAGGCCTTCCAGATGATCACTCCAGGCAGGTGACACCTTGTAGTCCAGTCAGCTTCTGGAATTTACCCTGGGATGCTCCTGAAAGTCAGCCTCATGTCTGAGGGCAGACAGGGTCCCAAGGCTGCTCACATGCATGGGCCTAGCATCCAAGTTCCCTCCTGGGCTGCAGCCAGACCCAGTGTCTGACTCGATGCTTGGGGACAGCCCGACCAGTCCACCCTGGCTGGTCACTGCTATGTGAGCCAGGTCGTGGTGTGGCTTTGCTTCTGTGTCTACAAGGACAGAGGCAGGGACCGAGTCGTGGAGGTCGGGGTATTCCTAACGGAGACCACCAAGGTTTCGCTTCTTTTTAGACCAATTCAAGATGCGAGAAAAGGTAGATTTTAATTTAACGTGTTAAAAACACCATGTTCCTACTGTGTAAATAGAGTCTAAGTCGATTCTGACTGCAACTCTGAGTTAGTATTTAGAAGTAGAGAGATTGCACTTCTTGGAAGAAATTTAAAAGTAGTTAGTTTAATTATTCTGTAAATTATTTAATTTTGTCAAGAAATAAGTATTTATATTCACAACCTCTTATGTTAATGTTTGTTATTTATTTAACATTTTTATTTATTACTTTATACTATTTCAAGCAGACCCCACCCCAGGGCACCATAAGAGAGAAGTGAGTGAGATCAAAGCAAAGCAGCCATTGGACTGTAAGATAGGCCACAAAAAAAATCTTGATATAACTTCTAGTTATAATTTTGATGCAGCCAAGTTATTTTTTATATATTTTGTTATTTATTCTTTTAATGATGGAATTTTTTAAAAAGTATTTTGTAACTGAGGAACTTTGATAA
The DNA here is from genome assembly GCF_000334495.1 of Tupaia belangeri chinensis. Taxonomy (NCBI): domain Eukaryota; kingdom Metazoa; phylum Chordata; class Mammalia; order Scandentia; family Tupaiidae; genus Tupaia; species Tupaia belangeri. Next base: position 1,259,651 of record NW_006204331.1, read on the forward strand.
TTTGGGAGTTTTTCCCCTCGGTCCAACAGAGAGAAAGACATTCTGCTTTTCTTTTTCCCTTTCGGTCCTTTATGTTTCAGGCACGGGTAAGAGCAGGTGGGACTCTGTGTTTATTATTTAGTGTAGCACAGATGTGTGTGCTCTGCGTGTTTCTTGTGTCGCGTTTGTGTCAGTTCTTACGGCTGAGTCCTGTGCTGTGAGGGAGTGCCAGTCCGGCCCGCTCTGAGCAGCGGCTGGGCCCC
>NW_006204331.1:1259987-1265143 GCF_000334495.1 Tupaia belangeri chinensis
GCCCGCCCCGCCCTGAGCAGCGGCTGGACTCCTGGGCTGCGCGAGCCCCTCCCTCTGACAGCTCTGATACTGTGACGCTCCTTCCTCAGGAAACACGTCGAACCCACAGCCCTTCATGGTGTGTTTGCAGGGTGATTTCCTAATAAAAGTCCACTCTGACTGTGAGTTGATGCCGTGGTCTGTGGGGAGGGTGCTGCCTGCCTTCCTCACCCTCCTGAGAGCACACGAGGGGGGACTCTTCTGTCCCTGACCTCTCCTGGATGTTGTGTTGGCTCAGCTGACATTTCCCTCTGGATCCTCCATTCTCCCTGATGTGTGGTTCTAGGTCTAAGTATCCTCCTCCTTCCCACATGACCAGATGTGTGCAAATTGAGTTCTTCCCAGTTTTCTCTTAGGGACAGGAAGAAAAAAACTCTTCCTGCCAGGGCTGTTAGACTTAGTGTTGTAGAACTGGGGCTACTCTGGGCCATCTATCCTGGTCACAAGTAGGAAGTCATCTATAGTCCTATAGCAGAAGGGTGAGCTGAGAAATAGAGGTGGAAGGGAGAAGAAGAGAGAAGTCTTTGGTGACCTCTTTAGAGTGCCTGGATCCAGCCATGCCTGAAGGTGGTATACACATATGACTGAGAAGTCTAATGAATTTTTTTCCCACACTTTCACGTCAGGTGGAGCTCAAATCCTCCCAAGGTATGATAAATTTAGGGTTTCTAGTCACATTATGTTCAGCCTGAACTGCCAACATGTTTCTTATGCCCCTGGGAATCTGGTCCTGGAGGCACACTTTGAGCTTCTTTCTGACACCCAAAGGATTCATCTTCATTGAAAAATTCCTAGAAATTTATGGCTGTGTTTCCAGCCCCTGTTCTCCTTACACAGTGTGCAAGATGCCTGGGGAGAATTTCTATGTCTGGAGGCACTGGGGCAGGTGCTTGCAGACACTGGCCACATGTTGAGCGTGTGCAGCTGTAAGGGAGACCCCGAGATGTCTCCTTTGTTGAGCCCCACCATGGACAAAGAACCAGTGGCCTGGGGCTGGGCCTCTTCACATCTGCATGGCAGGTATGGACTAGACCACCTTAGACGTCCCTCACAAGCTGACAGGGTCATTCTGGGGGCTCTGACAGCTGGTTGGAGAGGTGGGGGCTGTAATACCCCTTACCAGGGGGCAGGGGTGGCTGGAGGCCCTTTCCTGGCTGCCTGGCGGCAGGTGAGGAGCAGAGGCCAGGAGGAGCTGGATGCCCAGAGAATGAATCGCTACGTCCGTCCCCACATGGGGGAGCCTGCCATGGTCTCGACTTCTTCTCCCTTTGAAGCTTGGCCTCTCATCCATCCTGTTCTCCAAACGTTGCCTTCCAGAGGAGCCCACGCACCCCAGGCCTCTCCGGAATGAAGCATGGGCATGGACTCATTTTAAAGACTTCCAGATAATTCCAAAGACCAGTGACGTTGGGGACCGTCTGTTAGGCCTGAAGGCTCTGCAGGTGCTGGTCTCAGTTGGTCTCACCATTAGTGATGTACTTTGGAATCTGACACCTCTGGTCTCTGCACAGCTTCTGTTTTGTCTAAACAAATGTGAACATAGCATGGTGGGGAGAGAGCTGTAGAGGCCCACAGCTGACCATGGGGATAGGGATCTGAGGGGAAGTGGGGCAGAGGTATGGGGACCCTTTCTGTGGGGCCCAGCAGGGACTCTGCTCATAATCGGGGCTGGTGGGACACAGAAGAGAGAGCCACACTGGGTCATGGATCGACTCTAAACAGTCCTGGCTTGGCCCACTCGGCCTTGTCCTCACAGTTGCCCAGGCTCAGTGTGACTATGCTGCCCCCAGCAGGTGAATGCCAGGAGAAGAGCTGTGGGTTCTCCGAAGTCCTCTAAGGGTGGTGATTGGGGTGTGGTTGAGTGTTGCTTAGTTCCTAGAGAGAGAACAGAGTGTATAAGGAACACGGGAGTGGAGAGCCCTCGGCCTGCAGAGAACCCCCGGTGTGGAGGAGCTGCTCTGGCTCACTCGCACTGGCAGATGCTGCCACTCAGCAGGTCGAGGCTGCCTGGGAGTCGGGTCTGATGCCCAAAAGCCAGGCCTATCTGTATTCCCACTACTCAGGAGCCCAGGGTGGAAGGATTGCGATTCAGTGAGAGCCTTTAAAAAAAAAAAAGAGGCCGTTTTGGTCTTTTAAGCCTTTAGATTTTGCACACTCTCATACCCAGGATTCTAGAGGGCACCAGGAGCATGTCCTTGGGGACCCGTGTCCTCAGCCTCTAAAATCCAGGTGCCCAGCTTCCAAACACAATGTCTTGGGCTTCTGAGAGGCATCTGCTCTGGGTTCTGCAGGTCTGGGCTCACAGGTGTTTGCAGAGCGGCTGCCCTAGCCTTGAGAAAGTGGAATGTGTGGCTGTGCCTTGGTAGTAGGAGCGTCACAGCCCCAGTGTGGCGATGGCATGAGCTGGCCATCTTCCAAAAAGATGCCCTCTCCTGCTTAGAGGGGCCAGATGGTCCACTGGCCAGCTGCGAGCCAAGGGCCCGAATGTCTCAGAGTTATGGACGTATACGCTCCCTTAGGAGTTAACTTGGTGAGGGATCTCCAGCCTTAGCTAGACATTCTTACCCTCCCTTCAGACCTTTTTTTTTACCCTCTTTAGAGAATAAAGTTCAAGATTTTGTCTGGAGGGAGTCAAGTGCCTGGCTTTCAAAGTTGGGCTGGAATGAGTGGGGGTGGTCTGCTGTCTTTCGAAACTGCGTCTCCTGCAGTCGCTTCGGCCCTTCCCCACTTCGCAGAGCCTGGCGCTGTCAGTTTGTACGGGTTCTGGAGTGTGGACTGTGCTGTTTCTGAGCTTCCTGAACTCTGGCTATAAGTTCAGTGTTTGGGGCCTCCAGGGCTATTTGTCCCACGTCTGTGAACTTCTTGGCTCCCAGATGGTGCCATCACCTACTTGTTCATCTCCCATCCCTGTTGATTTCTGCCTTAAAAGCAGTCATTTTGGCCCAGTTTTGAGAAAAAGCTGAGGCAGACACACACATGCACCTACTCTCCTTGCCTGGCACATGTACTCCAAGGTGATGAACACATGGCTGTCTCCCTGCAGAGGGGAAGCTGGCTCGGGGTGGGATGACATCACCCCTTGATGGAGTGGATCAAGTTCAGGTGAGACTTTCTCCCACTAATCACTGTGTCCCCTGAGGTCAGAGCCCTCAGAGGCTGCTATAGACATGGGTGGGGAGTGTTTCCTATTGTTGATCGTGGACCTGTGCACCTGGGCTGTGAATACTCTGCAGGGCTTACGGGCTCTGTGCTGTTTTTCCTTTTTGTCCCTTTGCTCGTCCTTACGTAAGGAGGTGGAGTATGAGCGTCTCCAACAGAGCTCCCGTCCTCACTTCCCCTCAGAGACATGCTAGTGGGGTTGTAGGGATGCTCACATGGTGCCCTGGGCTCACGTGCCACGGCGAGCTGGTCTGTAGCCCCTGTCTCTCTTGCTTTCCTCTTGGTGTCTGTGTGTGCGGACTTCCCTGAAACCTGGCACCTCCTCTCCCAGCACTTCCTATGGCACCCTCTCCTCACCTGTCTGTACCCTCCTGGCTGCTCTCCTTCCTGATCTCTGCCCCACCCTGCAGCTGTCCCTGCATGCTCCTCTGCACAGTGTGCATCCTGGCTGCCTTCTCCTCTCCAAGGCTAATGTCTGCTCTGGTCAGAGAACTCCTCACAGCGTTCCCCAAACCTACTTTTCCTGGCTCGAACACCTTTCAGTTTTCGGCTTGGATGTCCCCCACAGGCATCAGGACACTGACCAGATGACCACAATAGCTCACTCTTGGCCTGGCCTTCCCTAATCTCAGCAAGCACCAGCACGCACACCTCTCAATCCCTACCCATCCACTTGAAGGTCTCCTGGCTGCACCAGAGCTGCCAAGAGAGGCCACAATGGCCTCCTGCAACAATTGCATCAGTTGGGGGGAATGGTTTTGCAGAACGCCGGTCTGGCATGCCACCCCTACGGGGCCAACCATGGAGCAGGGCAAGCGTGTGAGTGACTGTGGCTATTCGGGGTCTGACGTGTAGATCCTGCTGACGCCCTCCACTCCCAGGTGAGGGCCCTGTGGGAGGAGCAGGAAAGCCTGTGCAGCCTTGGGAGCCCAGGAGCAGTGGACTGAGCAGGAAAGCACAGCCATCTCCAGGCACCCACCAGTGAGCGGCCCTCAGTGGGCCTGCTCAGCTCTGCTAGGAGCATTTGCCAGCTCCAGCACACTTTTGCCAGTTTCTTTCACACACTGTTGACGGTGGTTCACTTGTCTTCAGTTTTGTCACAGCCCTCTCCCTCTCTTTGTAGCTATTAAAATAGAACACAAATATGGTGATTTTTAGAACTAAAAGTGGTGAGCAGACAACTAAGACCCATTTTTGTGGCATTTTTTTCTCTTTATTTTTTACCTTAATTCACTATACATCATTACAGTATACAAATGAATTTTCCGTCCAAAATACACTGTATATTGGCTCAATCAAGCACATCAACATACATGTTATCAGCAAATAATTTTCCATTTCTTATGTCTTGTATACTTTTTTTTTTTTTTTTGCCATCCTTGATTCCCTATCCCTCACCCTCTGCCATGTCCACCCTCCTCTCACATTGTCTCTGGTATCCATGGTTGCTTTCTATGCCTTTCCCTCCCATTTAATTGATTTACTAATGAACTTAATTAGTCTAAATATTTCCAATAGCAAGGGCAGCTGATATATACCTATACATGAACCCAAGTCTGACTTTAGGCATAAACCTCAGTGAGTAGAATGAACATACTATAAAGTAGTACCTAGCTAGGGCTATATAGCTTACTGCAGTCATCAAATATGCATTTTTAAAAATTCCAATAAGAACAGTTTTACTGGTTTTTTTTTTTCTCCTGAAACTTTTTATTTTTTAAATTACTTAACATTCATTCCCTGAGCATCATTACAACATACTAAATGTGGTTTTCCATCTAGAATAAACAGCATAGTGGCTTAATCATGCATATTATCATCAATAATATTCCATTTCTACTTTCATATATATGTATATGTATGTTTTTTACCCCATGTTTGACCCTCTGCCCTTTCCCACTCTCTCATTACACTATCTCTGCTATATACAGTTATCTTCAATTCCTTTTCCCCCAACA
>NW_006204331.1:1266115-1273902 GCF_000334495.1 Tupaia belangeri chinensis
TTGTCTCTCTTCTCTTCCATCTCTGTTAGCTTTGCCATTATGAATGTTCTGAATTCTTTATCAGACATTTCCATGATTTCCATTGAACTGTGTGTGGATGAAGAGGAGTGATCCTTTTCCCTTGGAGGAGAGGTATTTTCCTGCTTCCCCATATTTCTTGTAGTCCTGCAGTGATTTCTAGACATCTGATTGATGGTCGGTTTCTTCCCAAACTTGGAAGTTCAATCTGAGTGTCGAGGAGCGTGCAGAAAAGGAAACAGAAAGAGAGAAACAACAGCAGCAACAGCAAAAACAAACTAGAAACAGAAAAAAGGAAGGAAAAACAAAGAGAAAAACTTTTCAATAAAACTAAAAAGATTAATATTTTTAAAAATTTCAGTAGAACCCAAAAATTAGAAAACCACATGGCGCACAAGCGCCGCATGAAATTCTAAAAAGCAAAAATTAAATAACAGAGAGAGAAGACAGAGACAGAGACAGAGGTAGAGAGAGACAAAGACAGGTACAGAGACAGGAGGCCTGAAAGGGGTCTTCCTACCACGCGAGTTTTGTGTGATGGAGGCCGAATTATCAGTGGAAAATCTTCATTTCTGTTTCCCCAAAATGGCTAGTTCACAGGAGCCATGAAGCTGTGTGTCTCCAAGAAGGCCTGTTCCCTTTGCCTCTCTCTTTGTGGCATTTTAAAGACCAAGCAGGAGTGCCCACAAGTTCTACCTCATGGGACCACCGCTTGGGACCCTCAACCACAGTTTGATGATCTGGGACCCTATCTCAGAACGAGAAGGGCTCAGTTACAGTTGTCCCAACCCTAACCTGACTCATAAGTCATAGCTGGCTCAGCTCTGAGCAGGTACAGGAGAAAATGGACTGACCATTGCTAAGACCAGCTGGTGGCATGGTGGTTAAGGTGGCCGGGTCCCACATGGCTGACCCTGAGGTACAAGTCCCTAACCTGGCAGCCTGAGAATCATGCTGGGCATGTGTGCCCAAAATCCGGACAGGAGGGAGAAATGGAGGAGGAGGGACTGCTGCCTGACACTCTCTGTGGGAGTGGTTTCTCCTCTCCCTCTTTCTTTGTCTCTCTTTGCATGCTCTCTAGGGGGGAGAAAAGGGAGACTGACCTTTGCTGAACTGGATCCCAAGCCTGAGGCTTGGGCTTCCACCTTAAACCATTGTGATGCAGACAGTAGGCTTCCCCATCAAAGGAGGGAAGACTGGCCCAGGGAGTGGCCTGTGGCCACCAGGATTCCCCTGCAGGCTCCTGCCTCCAGGGTTGGCAGTGCAGTTGTCATATAGCTGTGCCCGCAGCATGTCTGGAGCACACTCTGGTCTGTCCCTCTCGGGTGAGAAGGAGTGCCACCTCAGCTGGGTCGGTTCCTCCCCACCCCCACACACAGTGTCTGCCCTTAGAGGAAGACAGTACCTGCTGTCCCGTGAGTGGATGGGGGCTGCGAGAGAGGGGAAGTTCAGAGCTGGCTTTTTTTTTTTTTTTTTTGCTATAGGGCTCTGTGCTCTCCCGGGTATGGCCACACCGCAATCCCTTCTCCTCCATTCTCGTCTCGGGATCTTGGGCACACATCCACATGCACCCGCACCCAGCGTGAGTTTAAATCACCGGGTCCAGGACTCAAACTGCAGTCGACTATATGGGAGTCCAGTGACATAGCCATTACGCCAGCTGCTGGAGCTAGCTTCTACTCTCTGAGGACATCTGTAGTTTCCTCACTAGGCCACAGTGCTGGGCTGCTTGGAGGGATCAGTTAGGAGCTGGCCTTTCCAGAGACTTGGGCACTGGGTCCCTCTTCCTGTGCCTGTCACCCTGGCAGCCAAACAAAGTCAGTCCAGTCTGCAGGAGCTTACTGCGACCCCAAGGCAGCCACTCCAACACTCCAGGGTCACCTTGCACCTGCCTTCCTTTCCTGGCACCACCTACCTGACTTCGAGGTCTGCCCCTAGCAGTTTGCCTGCCATTACTATCTGACCACAGTGGCTAGCCGTGCTTGGAGGTGTCATCCAAGAGCCCCTGTCTGCACCCACAGGCCCAGCTGTCACCAAGTGTCCAGGAGGCAGACAATCTGCTGCCACTACTGACAGCCTGAAGTTCTTGGAGCAGACCCCACTTCTCCAAGGTCATTACCTGCTGGTATTCCTACCTCCCCTGTTCCCTCTCACAATCATAGGAGACAGTGAGGCATGGTGTGGCAGAGGAGCTGGCACAGGGGAGAGGACCCTGAGTTCCACTCAGCACTCTGGGTCCCACTTCTAGAGAGGATGGGTCTTAGCTCTTTGGGGCGTCTCAGGTCTCTGGGCCTTGGTCTGATACCACTGTTAAGCAAGGATCCTGTATCGGCCAGGGTCTCCAGGGAAACAGAACCCGTAGGAGGTACGACCCCCCTCTCCCACCAATGCCAGGCACGGCTACGTTGACAGGGCATCCATACCACGGACTGCACATAGAGCAGTCCCTGTGCCATGCAGAGCTGCCTCTGTGAAGTGACGTGTCCGAAGATGACATTATTTTTCAGAATCCCCTCTCAGTTTTATGTATTGGAAGACATCCAAGGTCACTGCTATTTTTAAAGTGCCCTGATCCGTGTGGCATGAACAGCCTGGACACCTCGGCGCAAGTCTGAAAACTGACTGTGGCTAGTCCTATTCTCCGGCCACAAAATGCTTGAAAAGAACCCCTTCCCCTCCGCCCCCTTTCCTATGACCTAGTCTGGCTCCCCCTGCCATGGTGGCTGGTGCAGTGGTGGCACCTTGTGGTCAGCTCTGCATCTTGTTTTGGCCTGGTCTCCAGTCCGGGGATAGCAGGAGGCAGGAGGGACCTGGGCCCAGGCATGACCTTACTCACTATGAATACTGCCACCCTGCTCTGGGCAGTGACAAAGCTGACCAGTGTTTGGTGGCTAAGTATCTCACATACCCAGATCCCTGAGAGTGGGCATCAGACATTCCCCCTGTACTGGACTGCAAAAAGCAGCCACAGAGAGGTCAGGAGAGTGGGGCAATGAAGGGGGCCAAGGACAAGAGGGGTCCATGGTCACAGTCACCCGAATCCTCTGCCAAAGGGGCTAAGTATGACAGAGACCCCTGGCACACTGTCTGCCAGGGCTTTCTGCCCTAGCTCTGCCAGCCCTGACCACCGCCAGGAAGGAGCAGGGAAGGCCAAGACCGTTGCTGTCTTGTGGTTAGAAGTAGGGCTGCTTGTGCAAGCACAGTGAGGAAGACTCATAGAGGAAAGGGAATGAAGAATTACTCTAAGGGCCAGCTGTTGGTGTAGTAGTTAAGGCACTGGATTTTCACATGACTGACTGTGGTTGAAGTCCTGGACCCGGACCCGGAAACTCACTCCATGTGCCTGGGCGTGCATGCCCCAAATCCTGAGAGAATGGAGGAGAAGGGATTGTGCTATGGCCATCCCCTGGGGGGAGGGGGGTGAGTTTTCATTCTCTCTCTGTCTCTCTGTCTCTCTGGTGAGTGTACATGCTATATTGCAAAAATCTGTCTAAAAAATTACTCTGATTGCAAAGGCAGTGCTCGTCCATTTTAAAAACAATCAGCAACACAGAGCTGGTTCATCTTTATTTAAGTAAGAAGTGGAGCCTTTAGCTAGGGCTGAGCAATGCTCAGAAAGTAATCTTACGTATGAAGAAGGAGGTTCAAGGAAAATGCATATGATGAATAAGTATGCATGAATTTCAAAATTTTTTGTACCAAAATAAATATGTACTCGAATCCTACTTTTCCATGAACGTTCTGAAGTCCCCTCATATGGTGCCCATGAAGTTCACTCCAAAGCTCTTCATTTCTCTGAGTAGGTGTGTAATTTCATCTGGTAACATTTGTTCTTTGCCTGAAAAACTCTGTTTAACCTTCACATTGTGTGCATCTGTGGTTGAATTCCAGCTTTGTATGTCTGAAAAAGCTTTACCTTTTTTGAAGAAAATGTATAAACTTTTATTTTTTTCCCTTTATTTTTTTTGCTATAGGGCCTGTGTGCTTGCCGGAGAGAACTATATATAGAAAGTGAGAAATTGTCCTCTGGGGTATGGCCACACCACCACAATTCCTTCTCCATTCTTCTCTCAGGATTTTGGCCACACATGACCACATGCCTGGCATGTTTTTCAAGGCTCTAGGTCCAGGACTCAAACTGTGCAGTCAGCCATGTGCGTTCCAGCCTTCTCAGCCACATGCTACTGGCTGGCCCAATAACTCTACTTTTAAGGGCAGTTTTTGGTTTACAGAGGATTTGAGCAGATAATGCCCCATCTCTTGCTTACAGTGTCTCCTATTATTGACCTCTTGCTCTAGTGAGGCCTTTGCACAGCTGATGTATCAATATTGACACATTGCATTAACTAAAGTCTATAGTTCAGTCTTTGTGTTGTATTTTAAATTTATATATAGAAATTTTTATAAATTACATGAATGTTTTATAAATGCATGATGTTTTAAATCCACCATTATAGTACAATATGGAATAGTGTCACTGCTCTAAAAACCTTCTGCTCTCTGCCTGTTCATTCCCCTACTTCCTACCCTAGTCTCTGAAAATCAATGGTCCTTTTATTGTCTCTACAGCTATTACTTCTCCAGATTGTCATGTAAGAATCATTCAGTGTGTAGCCTTTGCACATTGGTCTCTCCCACTTAGCAATAAGCATTTAAGGTCCTTGGTAACTCATTCTTTTTATCACCAGTACTCCATTGTGTGACTACACAACAGTTCAACTGTCCACTCACCTGCTGAAGAACATCTTAGTTGCTTTCAATTTGGGGTTACTGTGACCATCTATGTATAGGCCTTGTGTGGTGTAGAGGTCATCTGGGTAGAGATGTTGGAGCGTGAATGCCGGGTCATCTGCCGAGACCGCGTTTAGCTTAGGAAGACGCCACCATGCTGTTGTCTATAGCCCTGCTCCAGTTGACACCCCACCAGCCATGGAAGCACGTGTCCCTTGCTTTCCAACGTGTGGTGCTGTCAGCATTTTGGTGTGTAGTGGCATCTCATTGTTTTTTAAATCCTAATAACACAGGACATTGAATATTTTTCATATTTGTTTAAAAATATTAAATTAAATTATTATTACTACTTTAAAATAATTATTTTATGTATGTATGTATGTATGTATGTATGTATTTATTTATTTAAATTTGACCAGAGAGGAACAGAGCAAGAGAGGGAAAGTGAGAAAGTAACTCACCAGGTCCAGGACTTGAACCGCAGTCAGCCATGTGAGAGTCCTGTGCCCTCAATCACCACGTCACCTGCTGGCCCCTAATTTATTATTTTTTAAAGAAAGTTTTTACTATAGCGTGTGCATTTGCCAGAGAGAGACAGTGAGAGGGAAAGTCAGAAATCACCCCCTGAGGGGGATGCTCATGCCTCAGTCCCTTCTCCATTGTCCTGGGATTTGGGACATGCAGGCACATGTGCCTGGCATGATTTTCAAATTGCCAAACACCAGGTCTGGACTCGAACCATGGTAAGCCATGTGAGAGTTCAGTGTCTTAACCACCATGCTACCTTCTGGTCCTTTTTTTTATATTCTTATTGCCATCTGCCTGTCTTTAGATCTACTTAGGCTTTTGCCCAATAAAATAATTGTGTTGTTTTCCTGCGGTTGCATGGTGTGTTTTATTGTTTTTGTTTGTTTGTTTGTTTTTGCCATAGGGCACATATGCTTGCTGGAGAGAGGGAGTGAGAGCGAGGGCGAGAGCAAGAGTGAGAGAGTGAAATCATCCCCCAGGAGGGATGGCCACACCTCAATCCTATATCCTCTCCTCTATTATCCTCCTGGGATTTGGGGCATGCATACACAAGTGCCTGGTGTGATTTCAAGCTTCCAGGTATGGGACTTGAACTGAGGTTGGCCATGGCCTAGTGCCTTAACTACCATGCCATCTGCTGGCCCCTGTGGTTGACTTTGAAGAGATCTTTGTATGTTACAAGTCCCTCATCAGATATGGGTTTTGCGAATATTTTCTTTCAGTCCGAGATTTATCTTTTCATTGTCAGTATTCTTTCACCTGCTTCTTAAAAATAAGCCAAAGTGCTTAGATTAATGCTAGTGGTAGAGCCAATGTGGAGAACTAAGCAAATGGGAATATCTACAGGGAGCAGTATTGTGATCAGATCGTGCTTGGGGAGGACCACTTGGTAGAGCCTAGGGAGCGGTGGGAGTGGGTGGTTAGAGGAGAAACCAGGTAAGAGGTTACAACAGTGAGAGGTGAGGGGGCAGGGCAGGGAAGGACAGAGTGTAAAGAAGGTCACCCCACGGAAGGCAGAGATTCAAGGCTCCAGGGCCTCTGGAGTTTTCAGTGGTCACAGATTGCTATAGGCTCTCAGGTAGGAAGGGCAGACTGTGTGCTGTGAGGTTAGTGGGCAACCATAGGGCCATGAATTCAGGGCTGTGGGTCAAGAAGGGAAGTGAGTGCTCCCTGGAATCAGGGAAGGTGGTGAAGGCACTGGACTTTTCTTTCTTTTCTTTTTTTTTTTTAACTTTACTTATTATTTTTATTATCATTTGACCAGAGAGAGAGGAGAAGTGAGAAAGCAAGCCACTAGGTCTGGGACTTGAATCATGGTCGGCCATGTGGGAGTCCAGCACCCCCAACCACCATGCCACCTGCCTGCCCCTGAGGACCACATTTTAAAGAAAAGATCTTGGAATACCCACTGCAAATTCTTCTTTCCAGAATTTGTTGCTGTTGTGAATGGTCATGAAATAAGCAGAAGTAATCAGAGGTATTTAGATAGAGGAAAAGAAAAATAGACCGTTTTCTTTAAGACAGATTTTGCAGATTTGTCTTCAGTAAAAATACTGGTTTACTAATTTTGGAGAGTAAACAGTCTGGCAGTCTGGCTGCTTAACTTTTGGTTTCAGTTTTCTCTTTAGAGCCTGATGGTGGATCCAGATCCAAAGTTGTTTAAAGATTTGGAAAGCGTTTGAGAAGCCACTTTGCCCTGTTTTTCTCAGGTGTATAGTTTGCCTCCCTGATTCTTCTCAGGAGGTTAAACATGGAGAGTCCCAGACCCACTAGGCCAACTGGGCCAGGTGCCTGGAGAGATGCACTTTCTTTTATTTTAAAAAAATTTTTAAATTTTAATTTTTTAATATACATTCAATCACATTATTTAGTTACAAAGTGAACATTTCAATATGTGAACATTTCTCCCCAGTCCCGCTTCTCCACACACACCACATCTGGCACTAACCCCCATCTCTTGTACAACCTTAGGTCAATCAGTTTCAGTCATAGAGTGCAGACATTTGTATATATTAAGTGGGGACATACAATGTCTCTCCTTCATAGACTGGATTGCTTCACTCAGCAGTAAATCTTCCATGTTCTTCCACTTTCTGTCAAAAGTCAGGGTTTTGTTGTTGTTGTTGTTTTTATGGCTGAATAGTATTCCATAGAGTATATGTGCCACAGTTTTTCAATCCATTCATCCGTATGGGGGCATTTGGGTTGGTTCCATGTCTTAGCAATTGTGAATAGTGCCATAATAAACACCGATTCTTCCAGTGAAGAACTCTTCTGTCCTTTGGGTAGATACTGAAGAATGGGATTTCTAGGTCATATGGTAGTTCTATTTGTAGATTTTTGAGGAATCTCCAAACTGTCCTCCATAGTGGCTGGACCAATTTACATTCCCACCAGCAGTGTAAAAGAGTTCCCCTTTCACCATACACCCGCCAACACTTACCAGTTTTTTTTTTTTTTTTTTTTTTTTTTTTTTTTTTAAACATCCCCAGGGGGGTTGGGGGGTCCTT
>NW_006204331.1:1276396-1280372 GCF_000334495.1 Tupaia belangeri chinensis
TTTTTTGTGTTTTTTTTTTTTTTTTTTTTTTTTTTTGCTGTTGCTTTTCCAATTCTCCGAGGCATGATGTTAGGTGATTCATTAGTCTTCTTTTTGTCTTCCTCTTATGTGCACTAATTGCTATAAAATTCCCTCTTATGACTGCTTTAGCAGTGTCCCAAAGATTATGGAAACTCCTGTCCTCATCATCATCGGCTTCCATGAATCTTTTGATTTCAGTCTTTATTTCTTCGGTAGTAGTGGAGTCATTTAGGAGTAGGTTATTTAGTTTCCATGTATTTGGGTATTTTTGAGGATTTTGCTTGAAATTACAATCAAGTTTAATTCCACCATGGTCGGAGAAGATGCTGGATATAGTTTCTATGCCTCTGAATCTGTAGAGGCTTGCTTTGTGCCCTATGATGCAGTCAATCTTTGAAAAGCTTCCATGTTGGGGTGAGAAAAAAGTGTATCTCGTAGTTTTTGGATGGAAAGTTCTATAGATTTCTGTTAAGTACATTTGACTTATGGTATCGTTTAGATCCTTTATCTCTTTATCTATATTTTGTCTAGATGATCTGTCCCGAGGGGATAGTGCAGTGTCAAGGTCTCCAACAATTAGTGTATTGCAGTCTATCTCCCCTTTTAAATCTAACAGTCTTTCCTTCACATATTTGGGTGCTCCTGTGTTAAGTGCATAGATATTTATAAGCGTTATATCTTCTTGATCTATTGATCCTTTTACTACAATATAGTGCCCTTCTTTGTCTCTTTGAACAGTTTTTGTTTTAAAGCCTAATTTGTCAGAAATTGGTATTGCAACTCCAGCTCTTTTTTGGTTCCCGTTTGCATGGAAAACCTTTCTCCAACTCTTCACTTTCACTCTATGTATGTCTTTCTCTATGAGGTGGGTTTCCTTTAGGCAACAGATAGAGGGTTTCTGTTGTTTTATCCATTCAGCCAGTCTGTGTCTCTTAATTGGAGAATTTAATCCATTAACATTCAGTGTTATTATCGATGTTACCGGATCTGTCCCGACGTTTAAGTTGGCCATTGTCTTAGTTGCCTTTTATTTCTTTGTTTCTGGCTGTTAATTCTTTAGTTTTCTTGGAACAGCACTTTCTTCAGGGGTTCCTGAAGAGCTGGTCTGGTGATGGCAAATTCTTTCAGGTTCTGTTTGTCTGAGAAGATTTTAATCTTTTTTTCCTATATGAAGGATAATCTTGCAGGATATAATAGTCTTGGTTGAAATAGTTTCTCTCTTAAAACTTTCAATACGTCTTCCCATTCTTTCCTTGCTTGTATTGTTTCCATTGGGAGGTCCGGTGTTAGCCTGATGGGATGGCCTTTGTAAGTTACTTCCCATTTCTCTCTTGCCAGTTTTAGTATCATGTCTTTATCTGTGGTCTTGGACAGTCTGGCTAAGATGTGACTTGGGGAAGATCTTCTGGGGTTGATTCTATTTGGGGTTCTTTGTATTTCTTGGGTCTGGATGGTTGAGTGCCTCTCTAGACTTGGGAAATTTTCTTCCAGGATTTCATGGAATAGATTTTCCATGCCGTTATTAGTTTCTTCACCTTCTGGGATGCCAGTTATTCTGATGTTTGAGTGTCTAATGGAGTCTAGTATTTCTCGTATATTATCCTTGTGGGTTTTTTTTGTTGTTGTTGTTGTTTGTTGTTATTTTCTTGGCCTTTTTGGTGTTTTTTTTTTTTTTTTCCCTAGGTCAGAGGTTTTATCTTCTATATCCGAGATTCGGTCTTCAGTGTGGTCTAATTGACTTTTAATACTTTCAAGAGAGTTTTTGATTTCCTGTATTACAGACTTTATCTCTAATAGTTCCACCTGATTCTATCTCAGAGTATCCATTTCTTCTTTCATGTCCTGGAAGGACTTCCTCATCTCCTGTAGTTCGTTGTCTCTTTTCTGCTCCAACTCATAGAATTTGTTCACCATGAATGTTCGAAAGTCTTTGTCTGACATTTTGGTAATGTCCTCCATGTTTACGAGAGATGGAGGGGAGTTACCGTTTTCCTTTGATGGAGACATATTTCCTTGTTTATTCAGGCCTGAGGCTCTTCTTCTACTTCTAGCCATTGGAAGATATATTCACTTTTGAATACCTCTTACAGGAACGTTTTTTCTGACTAGGAGTGAGTGTGTTTCCATTTTGCTGCGAATTGATGTTTGCCTAAGTCTCTCTTCTGTTGTTTTTACTAGTGTGGTCTCAAGAGGGGTACTCTACTGAGGTGTCTGAAAAGCAGTATCTCCTTTTTCACAGATGGATCAGTACAAGGGAGAATCCCAGAGAAACTTACATTACTAGGGAATTTCAGATATATATTTATAGACTGTCTAGTCCCTCTGGCAGAACGGAGGATGAAGAGAGGATAATAGGTGAAAGAAAGGGCAACACAGAGGAATAAAGAAAAAAGTTGCAAGCTGCACTAATGTGTGGTATGAGATTTCACCAGAGGCCTGGAGCTGGGTCTGTTGCCTGCTGCAGGGACAGGACAGGCTGTGGGAGGAGGAAGACCAGGGAATAAGCAAGAGAATAGAGAAGCACAAAAATCAAAAGCAGAGAAAACTAGCTACCTATGTAGGGGGCAGGTTCTTGGGTAGGGGGTACTGGAAGTGTGGCGGGGGGAGACAGGGGTGTCCCTGCCTCAATGTTCTTTGCTGGCCAGAGGCCTAGAGCTGGGTCTGTTGCCTGCTCCAGGGACAGGACAGCTGGACTTTGGTTTTCAAACTCTGCCCCCAAGTGGAGCTTCAGGGTCTGGGGGAGAAATGTGGGGGCAGGAGGGAGGTGGAGAAGGGAGACCCAGCCCTCCTGCTGGACCAAAGCAATGCTCGTACCTCTTGTGTATAAGAGACGGCTTTTAGGGCTGCGAAGAAAGGGTTCTGCTGCTAAAAGGTCCTTTGGAAAACTGTAAGGTTTGAGCTGCAGTGGGGGCAGAGTGAGCAGGACTCACAAGTAGCTGGGTAGGCTGAGTAGGTGGTCCACAAGAGCCATGCGACATCAGGGAGGCAGAGCAAGGGATCCTGAGCGGCTGTGGGTGGTGTGGAGAGGCAGCTGTGAGGGCAGCACTAGCCCAGAAATCAGCACCCAGTGGACCAGCTCATAGAGCCACTCCTGAAATGCAGAATGACCAGATGGATGGGTGGTCAGCAATGACTTCTCAGACCACTCTCACAGGAGTGCCCTCTGGGCAGCCTCCACCATCTCCCAGGAACTAAGACCATATGACATCGATTCTCACTTCTGGAGGGCCCACTATGCTGTCTGTAGCGGTCCATTGTGGAGACTCCTATGCAAGCCAGCCTGATACCCAAAGGTCCCTGGGTCCCGGGGGAAGCCCAGACATGCTCTATCTGACTGCTTTTCTCTGCTGACACCCAGAGAGGAGCTGCAGGGCTGCCCGGGTGTGGACAGTGGTCTGTGGGGCTATGTGTGTGTGTGTGTGTGTGTGTGTGAGGGGACTGGCGGGTCCTTTTCCCTCTTCGCTAATGTCGCTCTAGGCTCCCCAAACCACAACAGCCACCCTGCCAGTTCTGCAGTCACACTGCTTTCCCGTTTCTGCCCCATCTGTCGGCCCCTCCCTGAATGTCGCCTGCAGTTGGCTCCAGGGTCAGGGCTGGTGGGCCACGTGGGGCCAGACTTGGGTCCATCTAACGGCCCGTCCCCCGTCCTCTGTCCTTCGTTCGAGTGGCCCGCAACGTTTTCTACGCCCATGGAACCCAAGAGGCCGAGATGTCCCCGATGGCTCTGCTAGCCCGCGAAGGCCGCTCAGACCTACCCCGCCCGACCCGCGGCGCTGTCGCCGTCGCCCCTTTAAGCGCCAGGCGCGCAGCGCACGCGCAGTCGGGCTGTGGCGCGCGCAGGCGCAGGGCGGGCGACGGATGTTTACAGCGGCCGAGGTCGGAGGCGCTCCCCGGCCGCAGACGCGCGAGGGACGCGCCCGAGGAGCTGCAGGGCGCGGGTAGGGGGGCCCGAACC
>NW_006204331.1:1280491-1282572 GCF_000334495.1 Tupaia belangeri chinensis
CCCTCGGCGTTCCCCGGGGCCTCCCCCGGGCCCGCCCCCCTGTCCCCCTGCCTGCCCCGCTCCGGCCCCGGCCTCCCCCGCCGCCTTGGCTGCTCAGCTCCGTGCGCTCCCGCCGCGGGGAGCCCCGGTGCCCGCACTGCCCACTCCAGACCCGCAGCTTCTCCTGACTCCTTTACAGTTACGATCAGTACTAGGGCAAGCCAGGAAATTAGCGAGGTCTAAAACACATTGTACCTTGGACTTTTCAGAGGACGGAGTGTTAAAAACATAGTTGCTCCCTGCCCCAGGCGCTTTGGAGATGCTAAGAGTCGGAGCGGTGTGCTGGAGCTTAAATTTGGGCGTCCGAAGAAGATCCGAAGTAGCTGGTGGAAGGACTTTTCTGAGCTTGGTGCCTTTGCTTTTTGTGTGAGAGGCTGTCCTGCCCCTCAAACGAACGTCCGCTGCAGCCTTGCATCTCAGCTGGAGTTTGCCCATCTAAGCCCACTCCTCTGCACCTGGGATGGGCTCTTTGTCCCCAGCTCAGGGCTGCCGTGCTCGGGGACTGTCACTCAGGGGCTGTGGTGGGCTGGGATGCCGGTGCTAGCCTGAGGAAGAGCCCCTTGCTCTGTGCGGCCTGCTGGAAAGGTTTCTGTATTAGGGCTTAGGGCGTCTTCATTCCAGCACGTGCCACGGGTCGGCTTTCATCAGGGCGTGGATGTTGGGTGTGGAGCAGCCTGCCAAGTGTGTGACTCAGTCCTTTTGTGTCCCTCACTTCAGTTCTGGTTTTCCAGATGGGAAAGAAGTCAGGAGGTGTGGCTTTGTGTCCTCTCCAGCTGACCGTCCACAGAAGCATCCTTATGCATGTGCTGCCATGTGCTGCGGAGTGGTACCCAGCTGGGAACTGGTCCTTGTGGGTAGTTGCCAACCCAGCCTAGACTGGAGTGGTGATGCCCCTTACCATGGTGACACATCCTCCTCAGTGGTCAGCCACAACACTTTTCTGTGCCCAGTGAGAACTCCTCGTGTGTCCTGGCAGTTGGTTTTGGAAGGAGCAGGCTAGAGTGAGGTGGTCATGTCGGGCTGTGGCCAGCTGTTCCTGCAGAATGGTGAGCTATAAGGGTGACAGCAGTAATAAAGTGGCCAGTGTGCTCCGGTGCAGCTCTGAGGTGACTCTCCACCATCACTTTGGAAATTTTATTCGACTGGATCATGGGAGAGAGGCAGAAGCAATGTGGTTTGGTTTGTCAAGGGTGTCTTTGATTTGTTGCTGGTGTTCGGGGGGCATCTTGACTGGTTGCGTCCGTGGCTAGTGAGCAGTGATGGTTTCTAAGCATCGGGAGGGAATGCTTATAGATGCCAGACCCTACAGATTCACCTACACCCCCCCAGTGGCCATAGGGTGACCCCATAGTCAGAAAACTGCTAGGGTATTATGCCGGGGTCCAGCCTCAGCGGGGGTGGGTTGACTCGACGGAGGCGGTGCAGGTGAACAGAAGACAAAGGTCTCGGTGCCTTTTCATGCACGTCCTTTGCCAGACACCCCTCAAAGATCGCTCTCTGAGGAGTGACAACTGCTAGGAATCATCGTGCCTTTTTACTGAAAATGTGATACATGCAAGTAAATGGGCAGTAAAAGATTTAAGGAACAGGGTGTACAAAGCATGGAGGCAATAATTATAAAACATGCTGTTTGTCTTGTCAGATCAGGTAAAATCAATCACAGTTCTCAGGATGAGGAAGTCCATTTGTCTGTTGTATCCTCTTCTTAGATCTTGATTACTGGGAAGGATCTTTTGAAGAGGAGGCTTGCAGGATGTTTGATAACTTCAGTCCCGGGCCAGGGCGATAACGTTGCTGGTTGCAAAGACCTAGATAGATATCTTGTTTTGTTAAGTAAAGACACCGTTAATATATGGACTATCCATACATTACAACAATAGAGGGTGAGTCTATAATCTTAAATGGGAAAGGAAGATGATCTTGTAGCTCAGGAGACAACACAGGATGTTTTATTAGCAGTTTTTCATAGTCAACAGCACATAGATGAGAAACTCTTTGTAGTTGAAAGCTACCTGTTGCTTTAGATAAGAGCTCCCAGCTAA
>NW_006204331.1:1282679-1290678 GCF_000334495.1 Tupaia belangeri chinensis
TAAAACTAGCCTTAAACTAACTTAGTCTACATATGCTTCTAATGCTAATTTGGTTTATACTAACTTAATCTATATGTTAATTTTGGCTTAAAAACAGACAGGTGGGGGAGTCTTAAGCTTCCTGGTCCTCCTGTCAGTCTTAGAGAACCACATTTCTACAAGATCACTAATTGGCTTTATTGCAATGGTTGGGGGTGATGTTTTACCCTTACAGGGTACCGTAATAACAGTAAAACTCACAGCAGAGAAATTGAATACCAGCCAGTACAAGGACACAAGGAGGGCTCGTAAACTGGGCCCTGCCTCAGTTTCTTCCCAGCCCAGGCCCTGCCTTAGAATGGGAGGCAGCATCCTTACCAGCTTGTGTTGCCTGCATGGACCCGTCAGTATTACATGGTAAAGAGCGTTTCTCCCTTGAGAGTTTTAAAAGCTGCCTTGGTGTGTAGAAAACATGCATTTGGCCAGACATTCCTGGGTGAGAATCCAGCCCCACCCTACTTTGAGCAGATAAACCGCTCAGTCCCAACCTACCTCCTAATGTGTGCAGTTGACATGAGGCTGTGACTGGCTGGTGGACCTGGAGAGAAGCTGTAGCTGATTTTACTGAAAAGCTGTCTCTTAGATAGAGAATAAGCTTTATTTTTAAGCTTTAAAAATATTTTTTGCCATCTTTATTTAGTTAAATAATTTATTTTAAAGGTTTTTGCCATGGGGGAGCGGGCAGAGAGAAAGTCACACGGACAGTGAGAAATCA
The DNA here is from genome assembly GCF_000334495.1 of Tupaia belangeri chinensis. Classification (NCBI taxonomy): domain Eukaryota; kingdom Metazoa; phylum Chordata; class Mammalia; order Scandentia; family Tupaiidae; genus Tupaia; species Tupaia belangeri. The sequence continues at coordinate 1,283,434 of NW_006204331.1, forward strand.
GCCGCCAGGGGGTTGGCCACATCTCAATCCCTCCTTGTCCCTTCTCCTGGAATTTTGGGCACACATGCACATGTACCAGATGTGATTTGTCTGGCACTCACACTGCAGTCAGACGTGTGGGAGTCCAGAGTTTTAACCACCACACCATCTGCTGGCCCCTAGAATAAACTTTCAAAGTAAAGAAAAGTTCAAAATAAGTGATTGGTACTTAGTAGGGGAGGAAACACGTCCTGTGTATAGTGTGTGGTTTCCTTCTAATGATGAAGTGGCAATTTTGAGATAGAATCTGGGGACCTTGGACTAGGCTTCTGGGTGACCTGGAGCTGTGCAGGCCGTGTGCGATTTCTAGGCCTTTATTCAGACATGTGACTCTACTTTTGAACAGTGACCCAAATTTTAAGATGACCTTGATAGGTTAGGGGCGGAGCCTCAGAACTAAGTGGCTTTTCCAAGATTAAACTCAACCTCTCATGAACATTTAATTCCGTCTGAGTTAACTGACCATGAACTAATATAACAAGGGCTGTAAAACAACTTAAAAAGGCAGTGAAAATCTAGCAATTGGACCATTCTAGTGATTTGAAAAGTCTTAGTGGGTTGTTGGGAAAGTCATGACACGTTTTTGCACAGAAAACCATAGAAAAATATGCCATGACTTTTCCAATGACCTAATATATTCAGCTCTAAAGTTTTTTTTAAATTTTTATTTTAAATTTATTTCTCTACATTCACTCACTGTACTCCATTACAGTATACAAAATGGGATTTTCCATCCAGAATACACTGCATATTGGCTCAATCAAGGATATTACCATACGTGTTATCGTCAACAAATAATTTTCCATTTCTTGTTTCTTATATATTTTGCTGCTTCTTTTTTTCCCCCTTGATTCCCTACCTCTCACCCTCTGCCATTTCCCACCTTCCTCCCACACTATCTGTTATTTACTGTTGCTTTCCATGCCTTTTTTTTCCACTAAAGATCTTAATTAATCTAAATACTTAAAGTTGCAAGTGCAGCTGATATATACATATCTATGAACACCCATCTGACTTTAAGCATATATCTCAGTGAGTAGAATGAACATACTATAAAATAGCACCTACCTGGGGCTATATATCTTACTGAAGTCATTCAATAGGTATTTTTAATTTTAAGAAAAACATTTAGTTTTAGTAGATCAGTATCAAAAAATGTTAAAGATTTTGCTTAAGACTTAAAGCCAGGAAAAAGGTTTGAATTCAGTTCAAACAATAGGTAGATGAGCCCATCAGCAGGTCACGAGAAGACAAAAATCCTTAGATCTGTAAAACAAAACATAGAAGAAAATCAGTAACGTTTTATTCAAAAGTCATCACGTTCTATTTCACCAGTTTAGTCTCATGTAATTAATCTTCTGCTGAATTTGCTGTGTTAGCGTGGTCTGGTCTTTCTGTTTAAAGTCTGAAAAGTTAACATTCAACGTTATTATTGATCTTTCCAGACTCGTCCTTATCATTAAGTTGGCCATTCTCTTGGTTGCTTTTTGTACTCTTAATTCTGTCTGTCTGTCTTTAGTTTTCTTGGTGTTGCACTTCCTTCAGCACTTCTTGGAGAGCTGGGCTGATATTGGAAAATTCTTTCAAGTTTTGTTTTCTGTCTTTTCTTCCCATATGAAGGATAATCTTGCCAGGTGTAGTATTCTTGGTTGAATTTGTTTTTCACTTAACCCTTTGAATATATTTTCCCATTCTTTCCTTGCTTGCATTGTTTCTGATGAGAAGTCCGATGTTGACCTGATGGGATATCCTTTGAAAGTAACTTGACGATTCTTTCTTGCCAATTTTAGTATCTTGTCCCTGTTTGTGGTTTTGGTCAATCTGGTTATGATGTGCCTTGGAGATCTTCTTAGATTGTGGGGTCTTTTGTATCTCTTGGGTCTGGATCTTTGAGTGCCTCTCTAGGTTTGGAAAGTTTTCTTCCAGGATTTTCATGGAATACATCATCAATGCTCTTATTAGTTTCTTCACCTTCTTGGATACCGATTATCCAGATCTTTGGGCATTAAATTGTATCTAGTATTACTCATATATTATTCTTACATTTGGGGGTTATTTTCTCAGTCTTTTTGGTGAATCTTTCTACACGAGAGGTTCTGTTTTCTGCATTTGAGATTCAATCTTCTGCATGATCTAATCTGCTTTTAATACTTTCAAGGAAGGTTTTGATTTCCTGTATTATATCCTTCATCTCTAACAATTCCGTTTTCTTTTTTATGGCGTGGATTTCCTCTTTCTGGTCGTGTAAGAACTTCCTCATCTCCTGGAACTCATTGTCTCTTTTCTTCTGCATCTTTTGGAGTTTGTCGTCTCTCTTCTCTTGCAAGATCTGTTAGTTTTGTCACTATGAATATTTTAATTTTTTTATCTGACATTTCCATGAGTTCCCTTGTTGTCTATGGAGGGTGAGGAGGTTTTCCCCCCCACCTTAGGGAAGAGATATTTTCTTGGCTTCTCATATTTTTTGTGCCTCTGTAGTGGTTTCTGGTCATCTGATAGATTACACATTTTTTCCTAATATTTGGATTTAAATCTGAGCATTCAGAGGCATGTGGGGGAGGTGACCCGTGATCTCTCTGCAGTACTTTGTGCAGCAGGCTCTGTGGAAGTTAAGGGTTACTCTGACCCTAAAAGTATTGAGATATTTGGCCACTGTGCACCTAGCCCCGTGTAGACACTTAGTGTGTGGAGGCTGAGTGGAAAAGCAAGAAAGGTGAAAGGTGAACAGAAAAGGAAAAGAAAAAGAGAAAAAAAAAAGACAAAAACAAAAAAAAAAAGAAAAATTTTAAAGCAAAAAATGGAAACTGTGCAGTGTGCTAGCTTGCTGCGTAAAAAGGGCTGCTCAGACCTCAAATGTAGATTTACGGTGATTGGCTTGTGATTGGGAAGGGGGAAAGGTAAGAACTAGCAAGGTAAAAGAGGGTCAGAGAGCTAAGAAGTTTACAAAGTAAAAAAAAATTAATGAGCGACAGAGACAGAGACCAGCTCTCAAATCTAATTCTGAGTACTGTTCTACCATATACTAGAATACAGTGTGTGTTAAGCCACATCCTTGACACATTTTGTTTGCGGCTGTTAAAAGCTGAAGACTCATCCTGAGGTCATTTATTTTCATTCTTGAAAACTGTTGCCAGTTGTGCACATGGTTGTGCATGGACTCACTCCTCTTGGTGCTTCTTCCTTTTCTTTTCTTTGTTTCTTTCTTTCTTTCTTTTTTTTTTTTTGAGAGTTTTTTGCTATAGGGTGAGTGTGCTTGCCAGAGTGACAGAGGCAGAGAGACAGAAAGTGAGAAATCATCCCTCCTGGCGGGATGGCCACGCCGCAATCCCTTCTCCTTCATTCTCTTCTCAGGATTTTGGGCACGTACACACATGCGCCCAGCGTGAGTTTAAGCCACCAGGTCCAGGACTTGAACTGCGGTCGACTACATTGGAGTTCAGCAACATAGCCATTATGCTAACTGCTGGTCCCTCTTTCTTTTCTTTTTAAAAATATTTTTGCTATAGAGAGACAAAGATAAAGAGAAAGAGAAAGTCAGAGAAGGAAAGACAGAGATAGAGAGATCAGCCCCTGGGGGGAGTGGCTATGTCACAATCCCTTCTCCATTCTCCTCTCGGAATTTTGGGCATGCATGGACTTGTGCCCAGCATGTTCATCAAGATGCCCGGTCCAGGACTCAAACCGTGGAGCTGGCCATGTGAGATTCAGCATTTTAACCATCACACCACCTGATTCCCTCTCCCCTTGGTGTTTCTTATAATCCCTATTCTGCTGTTAGAGGGGAGAACAAGCATTAACTTTACAGTAATAAAATTATAATAGATTGTTAGGAAGGTTGTCCTAAATTCAGAAAATGTCAAGTTTTTGTGAGGTCTGGTGGTCTTTTTTTCGCCAATGGCTTATTTATTTTTTTGTAAAGCGCTGCCATCTTAAATGAGGTAAAGCTATTACTTTAGAAAAATTACATGAGATGAGTCTAAAGTTGGGAAAGGTATTACGGAGGTAGGGAGAGCAGGATTGCTCCAGGTGCAAGGGCATGGACTCCGTGAAGGCACTTGTGTTTAGTGGTCGGGTTCAAGAGGGGATGTGCGCCACATGGGTTCTTCCTGGAGGCAGCCTGGGAGAAGGTGAGTGCAGTGTCACTTCTGTGGAGCTGGGAAGGCTGCAGTGTCTGCCAGGAGCCAGTGTAGGCAGTCTAAGCAGCCTTTCCTTCCCTAAGCTTAGCCATAAACTGACTTTGTACTTGTAGCAATGAGAACAGAGTAAGTTCTGTTTGGGAAGAGAGTTTCGTTAAGGTTTTGCCCAAAATTTGAATACCAAAAGGCAAAGCAGCACATTGCTTGACTTGGGAGGTCTTTGGAGTGAGGTGGGCTAGGTGGGAGGCGGTAAGGCTAACTCAGGGGTGCAGAGTTCCCTGGTGAGATAGAGGCTACCACTTAAATTTGAATATCAGTAAGCACAGAATGTTTAGCGTTTTTGATTTCTAATGGAACTGGAATATTTTTCTTTCAAATCTGACATGAGGGGGCATTGACAAAAGATACTTCATCTGCATTGTTTTCAGAATTAAAGTCCGAAAATGGTGTACATTCAGACCCTCTGTTCTGCTCTTCACTTCACTGTAAAAGGGTTTCTAAATGTCTAATTGTAGTGTGACCTTGAACATGGGTGGTGCCGTGAGTGCCGGTGAAGACAATGATGAGCTGATTGACAACCTGAAAGAAGCACAGTATATCCGGACGGAGCTGGTCGAACAGGCTTTCCGAGCTATCGATCGTGCAGATTATTATCTTGAAGAATTTAAAGAAAATGCTTATAAAGACTTGGCGTGGAAGCATGGCAACATCCACCTCTCGGCCCCGTGCATCTACTCAGAGGTGATGGAAGCCCTGGATCTGCAGCCTGGACTCTCCTTCCTGAACCTGGGCAGTGGTACTGGGTACCTCAGTTCCATGGTGGGCCTCATCCTGGGTAAGTCTGCAAGACTCGTCTCAGTGCAGGATGCTCTCCCTCCATGGAGAACATAGTCTTCAGATGGCCCCTGGTAGAGATGGTGGCCTCCCTGCTGTTGACACATGGGCACTGGGTGGTGATTAGAAGAGTGACAAAGGATGGCCCTGCGGTCCCTAGCGGGTCCTCCTGACCTGTCGTCACCCATCTGTACTGCCAGTCTGTCTCACACCCTTAGTCAGGACTGTGGGCCACGAAGAGGGTATGTAAGTCTTGACTTCACTGTGATTTCTTGATTTAATTTGATTATTGTCTCCCTTGTCTCATCCTTCAACTGAGGGTAATCAAATTAAAAGTCTTTAAAGTTGTTTTTTTTTTTTTTTTTAATTACCAAAGGGCTCATTGTGAGTGAGAGTGAGTGAGAGAGAGAGAGAATGAGAACCCCTAAGTGCAGTCCCTCCTCCATCTCTTGAGTAGTCACACCACAATCCTTTTCTTCCATTCTTCCTTCCTGCCAGCCTTTGGGGGCACGCATGCACGCACGCCCAGCATGTTTTTGCAGCCATCAGGGCAGGGCTGCAAAAACTGTAATTGGCCATGTGGGATCCAGCTTCCTTAGATTTTGAACTGTAGGACTGGCCCAGTTCTTAAATTTCTTCTAACCTTTTTTTTTTTTTTAATTTAATACTAAAAGAGTTATTTACTTAAAAATAAACATCAAGGGTGGGATGGATTTCACAGACTATTTTATGTGAAGTAATTTATCACCATTTTATGAGAATGCACATGGGAATTTGGCCATTTTATATTAATAGCAGTATCAGGTAACAGGATTTATTCAGTTTACATTATTTATAAAATGCTACAGTGTGGGACAGGTCACTTTCTCTGAGTGAGGTGGAATGGTTTTGCCAGAGGAGCTTTAGAGCTCATCTGTGCTCTGAGATTGCCCTGAAGAGGAAGCAGGATGGTTAGAAGGGGCTGGTGCACGGTGCACAGAGTCTGTGTTTTTGTTCTCTTTTTACTATAGGGCATGGACACTCACCTAGAAAGACGAAGAGACAGAGGGAAAGTGAGAAATCACCCCTAGGAGAGATGGCCATGGTGCAGTCCCTCCTCCATCTCTTGAGTTTGGGCATGTACACACATTGCCAGCATGTTTTCCAAGCCCCTGGTATGAGACTATCTGTGAGGCTGGCCATGTGGGATCTAGTGCCAAAACTACTGCGGCACCTACTGGCCCCTTGAACCTGTGTTTTTTTTTGTGTTAAAACAGACAGGATTTGATGGACTGGACATGAGTGTGAAAGAAACATTAAGAATATCCATGTGGGGTCATCAGGTGGCATGATGGTTAAGGTACTGGATTCCCACGTGGCTGAATGTGGTTCACGTCCCAGACGCAGTAGTTAAAAATCATGCCGGGTGTGTGTGTGTGCGCCTGTGTGCCCAGATCCCAGGAGGAGAGTGGAAGAGAAGGGATTGCAGCGTGACCATTCCCCCTGGGTGGTGTTTTCTCACTTTCCCTCTCTCTGTCTCTGGCAAGTACACACATCCTGTGGCAAAAACGTTTAAAAAAAAAAGTGGCTACAATTTTTGTCTTAAGTATTTTGACATTATAAAGTAAGTGTAAAGTTCTGAATTATTGACACGTAGGTCTTCACATTTTTTATAGTTGCTACATTCAGACCCGAAAACCCTAACAGTAAAAATGGATTTCATTAATGTGGGATGGGAATATGGTCTCTTTATAAGTTATTCTTCCTTTTAGAATTGGTGGTTCCAGTGGTGGTGTGCCGATTGAGGTGCCGGCCTCCTGCGTGGCCAGCTGCTATTCTAGTCCTGGGTCTGGCACCTTGCTTTCTCATGTTCCCTCTCTCTCTTTCTCTGGTGAGCGCACATGCCCCATAGCAATTTGGAGGAATAATGGTAGTAGTAAATAAAATTAAATAGATAATTCTTTTTTTTCTCTCTCTTTTTAAACTTTTATTATCATCATAATCTTCTTTATATTACACTGGATTACATATAACTTTACAGTGTATTACATTGCTTTTTCAAAAGGGAATGCCATGCATGTCAGTCAATACAGAGACATTAATCTCCCTGCTTCATCATTCAATATCTTTTCTATGTTTTTCCCAATCATTATTATTATTATTCTAGTTATTTTTTAAAACAGTCAATCACTATTTCTCATTTTGCTTGTAAAAAGACTTTACACATCATGAAATATTTCTCAGACCAATCCAGTTG
>NW_006204331.1:1291422-1300768 GCF_000334495.1 Tupaia belangeri chinensis
AGGAGGGTTCCCTTTTCACCACATCCCCGCCAACACTTGTCACTTTTTATATTCTTAATCTTTGCCACTCTGACAGGGGTTAGGTGGTATCTCATTGTGGTTTTTATCCGCATCTCCCTTATGATGAGGGATGTCGCGAGCATTTATTTCCTCATAATGCTTTTTGGCTCTTCGTATGTCTTCCTTAGAGAGATTTTTGTTCAGCTCATTTTCCCATCTTTTAATTGGGTTAATCATATTTTTTTCGCATAAGGCACTTGAGTTCCCTGTGTATTCTGGTTATCAGTCCCTTGTCTGAGGCATATTTAACAAAAATATTTTCCCATTCTGAGGGTTGTCGGTTCACACTTGTTACTGTGTCCTTTGCTGTGCAGAAGCTTCTTAGTCTAATATCGTCCCACTCGTCTGTTTTAGGGATTATTGCCTGTGCTTAGAGAGTCTTATTTAAGAAGTCTTTGCCTACTCCAATGTCTCCCAGAGTTTTCCCAGCATTTTCCACCAGTAGTTATATTGTTTGAGGTCTTAAGTTCAGAACTTTGATAAATAGATAATTCTTTAAAATTTTTTTTAAAAAAGAATTTGGTGAAGTTTTGAGACTCTGATCATTAGGCTTTAGGTTATAGAATACCATTTTCCAGTTTTTAGATATATAGGTTTTTATTTTTGGGCTAGATGTTTTCTAATTTTAATTTCTCTTGGATTGAGATTGTTACAGTTTCCATGCTTTGAGAAGAGAGCACAGGGCCAAGATTAGTTACTATTTTGAAGTCTGATTCTCTGCTTGTAGTTGAAAAACCAGAGGAGCTCTCTCTCTAAAGTTGTTCTTGTTTTTTTTTTTTCCTTTTTTTGCCAGAGGGCACATATGCTCCCCAGAGAGACACAGAGACAGAGAGAGGGAGGGGGAAAGTATCCCGTCAAAGGAGTGTGATCGCTCTGCAGCACTGTCTCCCTTTCTTCATGTTGTTGGGATTTTGGGCACTCATGCACACATGCCTGATAGGCTTCTCAAACCATTGGGGCTGTAATTAAAACTATGTGGTTGGCCCTGTGAAATATGGCTCTATTTTAATTAATTAGTTTGAATAATATTAATTTTAATTTTATTTATTACTATTATTACTTTAATTTGACCAGTGATAAATAGGGAATGTGAGAAAGCAGGCTGCCAGATCCAGTATTTGAACCATGGTCAGCCATGTGGGAGTCCAGCACCTTAACCACCACTCCACCTGCTGGCTTAAGGTCTGGCTTTCTTGGGGCTGGCCCTAGGATTGTAGTTTCTTGGGAAAACTATAGTTTATAAAACTGAAAAGATCAGAGCTCTCCTTTTTTTCAATTTATTTATTTATTTTTTTTGAGAGATTTTCGCTATAGGGCGCGTGCGCTTGCCAGACAGAGGGAGACATAGAGACAGAAAGCGAGAAATCACCCCCCAGGGGGGATGGTCACGCCGCAATCCCTTCTCCTCCATTCTCCTCTCGGGATCTTGGGCATGTACGCACATGCACCCGGCGTGAGTTTTAAGCCACCGGGTCCGGGATTCGAACCGCGGTTGACTACGTGGGAGTCCAGCGACATAGCCATTATGCTAACTGCTGGTTCCCAAGATCAGAGCTCTTCTTTAAAAGAGCAGAAATACTTAGGAAAGGGTGCCTTGAAGCCTGAAATGGCCTATTACCCTTGACACCCCCTCACCGTCATAAAGGGCTTGTAATTTTTTTTTCTTTTTTTTTTTGCCATAGGGCGCGTGCGCTCACCAGAAAGACAGAGACAGACAGAGAGACAGAAAGTGAGAAATCACCCCCCAGGGGGGGATGGCCATGCCGCAATCCCTTGTCCTCCATTCTCCTCTCGGGATCTTGGGCACGCACGCATAAGTGCCTGGCGTGAGTTTAAGCCACTGGGTCTGGGACTTGAACTGCGGTCGACTCCATGGGAGTCCAGCGACATAGCCATTACACTAACTGCTGGTCCCTGGGCTTGTAATTGGATAGTGCCACGTCTCTCTGAGTCCTCTGTGTACTAGGAGTTGGGTAGCGGTGTCTGGAGAGAGCTGAAGGAAGGACAGCTATAGTGGGTGAGACCGGCGGTTGCCTGTGTTTTAAGACATGACTTCGGGGTTTGCTCTTGTGGGTGTGTGTCTGCTGCAGATGCTCCAGTGCATGCGGCCTTACTGCCTGTTCACGAGGACCAGCCAGAGTGAGAGCTTCTTGGTTGCCCAGTATTGCAACATGAGATCTCAGGTCTTTCTTGTGACAGACACAAAGCCCTCCCTCGGACCTCTCGTCAGGCCTGAACATTGTCCTGTGTCAGCTGCGTTCTCTCCTCTTTGTTTCCCATTGGCAAGGGGAGGCTGCAAGAGTGACATTGCAGCAGGGCTCTTGCGACATGCCCAGGCACATGTGCTGTGTGTTGGGTACAGGGTGCATGTGAGAGTCTCTCTGCCTCTGGGGGCTGCCTAGGTCTGGCCCAGTTCTGTGTGCCGTTGCTGTGTCCCTGGGTGCCACCTTCCCAAACCCACTGCCTCCTGTTGCCAATTATCTTTTTGTTGAGAGGTGATTGAGGACTACGTGCTACTGCTGTGTTTGGCTCCACACTGCTGCAGAATAGGAGTCAAGCTGTGTGTGTGACTGGAATTAACTCCTTACTAAGTGTTTGGCAGTGACGGTGAGTGGCTCGTGAGAATACAGGCATGATGCGTGGAAGATAAGCAGCTTTCTGTAGTCTGTGGCACCGTGCCCTACACTCGAATGACAAGGCTTTCCATGCACTTGCTCTTGTAAGCACTGCCTGGAACAAGCTGCACATCGGTGTCAGTGCCCAGAGGCACTCACGTCCCCTAACCCCCAGAAAAGTCTGACTCTCCACCAGCACAGATCAGTCCTAGCTGGTGCCGGCCTTCAGGTAAAGGGTTCCCCAACATGGAGACCCCTCCTGGCCATGTGTCAGTAGCCTGTTCTCTACCATCGTGAGTTAACTTAGAGGCAGTTTTATGTGGAAGGACCACTAATTGTGAAGGGGACTTATATATTTTCTGTTTTACTTTGAAGTACTAGTGCATTTCTTTGATACAAGAAATGTTTCAGGGGCCAGGTGGTAGCACAGTAGTAAAACACAGGAAGGATACGCACAAGGAGCACTCTGGTTTCATACCTCCGGGTCTCTCTGACAGTACCAGGGACACACGCACTCATGATCCGGGCAGCTGATGGGGTGGATTGCGGCCTGGGGGTCATGTTGGATAGGTGCTTGTCTCTCTTTCTCTCTGTCTCTGATAGAAGAAATAAAAACGTTTCACCGTCAGCCAGACAGTGGCTGGATCCGACATGGCTGACTGGATCAATTCCTAGACCTGGCAGCTTGAAAATCACGCCTTGTGAGTGTGTGTGCGTGTGCACATGCATGTGAATCCAGGATCCTGAGAGAATGGAGAAGAAAGGATTGCGGTTGACTACGTGGGAGTCCAGCGACATAGCCATTATGCTAACTGCTGGTTCCCAAGATCAGAGCTCTTCTTTAAAAGAGCAGAAATACTTAGGAAAGGGTGCCTTGAAGCCTGAAATGGCCTATTACCCTTGACACCCCCTCACCGTCATAAAGGGCTTGTAATTTTTTTTTCTTTTTTTTTTTGCCATAGGGCGCGTGCGCTCACCAGAAAGACAGAGACAGACAGAGAGACAGAAAGTGAGAAATCACCCCCCAGGGGGGGATGGCCATGCCGCAATCCCTTGTCCTCCATTCTCCTCTCGGGATCTTGGGCACGCACGCATAAGTGCCTGGCGTGAGTTTAAGCCACTGGGTCTGGGACTTGAACTGCGGTCGACTCCATGGGAGTCCAGCGACATAGCCATTACACTAACTGCTGGTCCCTGGGCTTGTAATTGGATAGTGCCACGTCTCTCTGAGTCCTCTGTGTACTAGGAGTTGGTTAGCGGTGTCAGGAGAGAGCTGAAGGAAGGACAGCTATAGTGGGTGAGACCGGCGGTTTCCTGTGTTTTAAGACATGACTTCGGGGTTTGCTCTTGTGGGTGTGTGTCTGCTGCAGATGCTCCAGTGCATGCGGCCTTACTGCCTGTTCACGAGGACCAGCCAGAGTGAGAGCTTCTTGGTTGCCCAGTATTGCAACATGAGATCTCAGGTCTTTCTTGTGACAGACACAAAGCCCTCCCTCGGACCTCTCGTCAGGCCTGAACATTGTCCTGTGTCAGCTGCGTTCTCTCCTCTTTGTTTCCCATTGGCAAGGGGAGGCTGCAAGAGTGACATTGCAGCAGGGCTCTTGCGACATGCCCAGGCACATGTGCTGTGTGTTGGGTACAGGGTGCATGTGAGAGTCTCTCTGCCTCTGGGGGCTGCCTAGGTCTGGCCCAGTTCTGTGTGCCGTTGCTGTGTCCCTGGGTGCCACCTTCCCAAACCCACTGCCTCCTGTTGCCAATTATCTTTTTGTTGAGAGGTGATTGAGGACTACGTGCTACTGCTGTGTTTGGCTCCACACTGCTGCAGAATAGGAGTCAAGCTGTGTGTGTGACTGGAATTAACTCCTTACTAAGTGTTTGGCAGTGACGGTGAGTGGCTCGTGAGAATACAGGCATGATGCGTGGAAGATAAGCAGCTTTCTGTAGTCTGTGGCACCGTGCCCTACACTCGAATGACAAGGCTTTCCATGCACTTGCTCTTGTAAGCACTGCCTGGAACAAGCTGCACATCGGTGTCAGTGCCCAGAGGCACTCACGTCCCCTAACCCCCAGAAAAGTCTGACTCTCCACCAGCACAGATCAGTCCTAGCTGGTGCCGGCCTTCAGGTAAAGGGTTCCCCAACATGGAGACCCCTCCTGGCCATGTGTCAGTAGCCTGTTCTCTACCATCGTGAGTTAACTTAGAGGCAGTTTTATGTGGAAGGACCACTAATTGTGAAGGGGACTTATATATTTTCTGTTTTACTTTGAAGTACTAGTGCATTTCTTTGATACAAGAAATGTTTCAGGGGCCAGGTGGTAGCACAGTAGTAAAACACAGGAAGGATACGCACAAGGAGCACTCTGGTTTCATACCTCCGGGTCTCTCTGACAGTACCAGGGACACACGCACTCATGATCCGGGCAGCTGATGGGGTGGATTGCGGCCTGGGGGTCATGTTGGATAGGTGCTTGTCTCTCTTTCTCTCTGTCTCTGATAGAAGAAATAAAAACGTTTCACCGTCAGCCAGACAGTGGCTGGATCCGACATGGCTGACTGGATCAATTCCTAGACCTGGCAGCTTGAAAATCACGCCTTGTGAGTGTGTGTGCGTGTGCACATGCATGTGAATCCAGGATCCTGAGAGAATGGAGAAGAAAGGATTGTTGGGGCCAGCAGGTGGCATGGGGGTTAAGGTACTGGTCAACTGTAATTCTAGTCCCAGACCTGGTGGCTTACTTTCTCACTTTCTCTTTCTTTCTCCCTGTCACGCTCTGATAAACACATGTGCCCTGTAGAAAATTTAAAAATTATAATAATTAATAAAATTAAATAATTTTTTTTTCCAAAGAAGGATTGTGGTGTGGCCATTCCTATGGGGAGTGCTTTCTGCCTCTTTCTTTCCATCTCTGGTGAGTGCATATGCCCTGTAGCAAAAATTAAAAATTAAAATAACTTGAGCCAGCAGGTTGTATGGAGTTTAATGTGGCTGGATGACACGTGGCCAACTACCTGGTTTGAATCCTGGACTTGGTGGTTTCAAAACCATGCTGAATGTGACTGTATGTGTGTCTAAAATTCTGAAAGGGATCGCAGCTATGCCACTCCGGGGGTTTCTGTCTCTCTCTGGTTGGCATGTGCATGTGTCCTACTGCAAAACTTAAAAAAAAATCATTATAACTTGGAATCACAGTGTTATATTAATTAGTAAAACCTATTTAGTGAGGATTATTAAAATAAATATCAGTGATAGGGCCAGCTGATGGTGTGGTGGGTGGGGTGACTGGGTCCCACATGGCTCATTGCAAAGTTTTAATCCCAACCCAATGGCTTGAAAACCATGCTGGGATGGAGCCAGCATATAGTGTAACAGTTATATCACTGGATCCCATGTGGCCAACCACGGTTTGAGTCCTGGACTCAGCAGCTTGAAAGTCATGCCAGATGCATGTTCATGCATGCCCAAGGTCCCAGGGGGAGAATGGAGGAGAAGGGATTGTTGCGTAGCCAACCCCTGGTGGGTGATTTCTCACTTTCCCTCTCACTGTCTCTGTCTCTCTCTCCAGTGAGTACATGCACCCTAAAGCAAAAACCTCTTAAAAAAACACACTGAGCACTTGTGTGTGTCCAGTATCCTGAGAGGAGAGTGGGAGAGAATAAATTGTGGTGTGGTCATCCTCCTGGGAGTTGATTTCTCTCTGTCTGGGAAGCTCACACACCTTATAGCAAATTAAAAATAAAAAAAACAAACACCTGAGTATTTTAAGAGACTTTCCATTGAAAATAGAAATAGTCTTAAATGTCTTAAATGCTACGTCTGAACAAACACACATGAGGTCTGTGTTAATTTCATTTGTGAATACATGCATCTTCACTTCATTAGTAAGAACCTGAACTCGTGGCTTTTTTCTCCTTTCTTTTTAGTGTGTGTGTGTGTTTACCATAGGTCACATGCACTGGCCAGAGAGAGACAGAGAGAGGGAAAATGAGAAATGTCTCCCACCCTCCCCGGGGCAGATGGCCATGACACAGTCCCTTCTCTCAGGATTTTGGGCTCACACACACACCTGCCCTGTGTGACTTTCAAGCCACTAGGTCCAGTTCACAAATTGTGGTCAGCCTTGTGGGAGACCAGCACCCTGACTACTACACTACCTGCTGGCCTCTTTTTTCTATTTTCAAATGATTCTTCAAAAATTTGAGAGCAGCCAGACCCTGGTTCACATCCAGTATTTATGATGTGGCGATCAGATACTACTGTTCCTGTTCTAATATTATTTGGGTGCCTTTGGCCCAACAAAATGATAAGATTTCAAAGATTTGAATTTCTGTAACAGCACCTACAGGTTGTATTACAATTGACAAAATAGAAATAAACAAAGGAACAAGAGTATTAGTTTTAAAAATTTTCTTATTCCAAAAACTAATTTTTATTTTAGGTCCTTTTGGTGTCAACCACGGGGTAGAACTTCATTCAGATGTGATAGAGTATGCAAAGCAGAAACTGGACTTCTTCATCAGGACAAGTGACAGCTTTGACAAGTAAGATCAGTACAATCTGCTGAATTAGAGGGTGTGGGTTATAATTTAACAAATTGTTGATCAGGTAGAAAGAAGTTTGCTAGTGTTCATATGTCAGTAAATGTGATAAACTGTGGCAGTGTGATCCCAGGGTTATGTATATGTTCTAGTTATGATTTTAATATTCTGTGTTTTTAAGGATTAAAGTTTTTTTTCAACTGCGATACTAAAGTAAAGGTAATTTTTTACTAACATAATACAAGAAGAAAAACGTTTGTTTTGTTTAATTTTCGTGTCTTCAGTGGCCTTTTTTCTTTACCCATTTCTAAAATAAAATTGTTGCATTCTTCTCTGAACTATATATCCAACTAGCTCTTGCTGTTTTTAAAATAGGGCATTTAAGGTTTTGTTTTTAGGGAGTAAAATTTGTAGAAAAATCACCTGTATTTCTCGTCATTTTCCTCATTGCATAGTAGATAGACCTTGAACAAGACGACGACTTACAGAACAGCAAAGACAGCAGTGTTTGGAGGTTGTCTTAGATTTGGACCGTGCTTCTCATAGTCACCTTCATGCTGTTGTGGTTGGGATGCCTAGGGCTGTATTTATACAGTATAATTATTTCTGGAAGTATGACTTCCAGCTTCTGGCTCTGTAAACTGCATTACATTGTTATGGGATTTTACAGTTAAAACATAACCTGTGGCTAGCATAGAGTTTCTATATAGACTTGTTGAAACATGATCCATTTAATTACAGAAAACATTTTGTATTTCCAGGTTTGACTTTTGTGAACCTTCCTTTGTAACTGGCAACTGCCTTGAGCTTTCTCCAGAGTGTTCTCAGTATGACCGTGTTTACTGTGGGGCTGGCGTGCAGAAGGAACATGAGGAGTACATGAAGAACTTGCTCAAAGTGGGAGGGATCCTCGTCATGCCCCTGGAGGAAAAGGTCCGATTCCTTCGTAACTGACGTTCTGGTTCACTCTTCGTAGAAGTCTCCTTCAGGCAGTTTACATATCTTTCCTTGTAACCCTTGTAACGAATGCCTCCACTTCACAAATTAGAAAATTGAATAGGGACAGGCAAGGGTGTTTGCTCAGGTCACACAGATACTGCTTGAAGCCTCTTCTGGCACCTCCCTTCTCTCTTTCCTCCCCTCCCTCCATTTCTCTCCTCTCCCTCCCTCTTCTCCTCCCTTCTCCTATTTCCCCCATTCTGATTGTTAATTTGAATTGATATTATATTATAATTGTTCTATTGTTAGAATTTTTGTATGTAAAATTATTGGAGTTCTATTCTCATTCTTAGTCTAATTGTTAAATATCATGAAGGAGGGGGCCAGCAGATGGTGTAGAGGTTAAGATGGCTGGATCCCACATGACTGATAGCACAGTTCAAGAACTGGACCCTGCAACTTCAAAAATATACCAGGCACATGTGCATAGGTGCCCAAAGCCCTAAAAGAGGATTTCATATATCACTTATTGATTATATTTAAATATTGGATGTTCATTATAACTAGAAATTATCATTTAAAAATGTTCTTGAAAAAGATTTTTTTGATGGTATATGAGAATATGGTTTGCTTGTTGATGTTTATCTAGTACATGGGCACTTAATCCTTTTAGTTCTATGGTTATTGATATAGAATCTTCGTTTTTAGAAGATTTACTGGCTTAGATATTTTTAGAAAAGACTAGCATATAATCTTAGCATGCCAGAGCTTCCCAGAAATAGTACTGTGACCTGTTTAGGCCATCTGGAAACTGGCCCAGCCACACAGAGTGTACAGAGGACTGTGTTGTGGCATTGGGTTGTCTAGCTCTTCTTATAGTTTAATTCAGAAGAAGTGTTTGTACTGTACTGTATAGTCCAATGTTCCAGTGCTCTTTTAGGGAAGTGTATTTAAATACTTCAGTATTTGTCTCCAAACAGTAAAGATAATCCAGGAAGGACATATTTGCATTTAAGAAAGTGACAGTATCTTTGAGTCAGTGCCTGTTGTAAGAACCAGTTGTTGCAAGAGTGTGTTTTTGTAGTTACTCCCTCCCCCCCCAAAGAAACAGGCCGGGATTTAGTGTAAGTTGGAGCAGTACCATTGGTTATGTGGGCTTTAATTTCTTTTACTTTAGAGCAGCATCCTAGTTTCC
>NW_006204331.1:1300799-1312098 GCF_000334495.1 Tupaia belangeri chinensis
TGACTTTTTTTCTGAATGCTCAAGAAAGCTGTGTTTAATCCCTCTTTTCTCGATCTGACTGTTCTCTGTTGTCCATTACCTACCTTCTCTATCATGTATGTATCTCCTGTAAACAGAAGTTAGATCGAGGGGCCTAATAGATTCAGGCTAAGCATTTTTGCAAGAATACTCATAAATTAGATCTGCTTCATATCAGTCAGCATCTATATTGTCAGGTTATTTTATTTCAGGGTTATCTGTTGTAATTTTCTAGATTATATATATAGGGGTTATTATGTTTAAAGATAATCTATTCAATAGCTAATCTTTATAATATTCTTGTTTTGCCTTTGGGATAGTTGACTAAAATAACACGCACAGGTCCTTCTGCCTGGGAAACCAAAAAGATTCTGGCTGTTTCATTTGCTCCTCTGATCCAGCCCTGCCGTTCAGAGTCAGGAAAACCAAGACTCGTCCAGTTACGTAAGTGCACAGATCACTAGTCATTTTACCTTTTAGTTCTTTTTTTTTTTTAATTTGCCAGAGGATACTTTTTCCCCCTTAAATTGCCAAATGATGTGTGTGCTCCCACAGAGAGACAGAGAGAGGGAAGGGAGGGAGGAAAGCACTTCCAGAGGGGCATGGTCATGTCACGTTCTTTTCTCTTCCATTTCTCCACCCTGTCTGGATTTGGGGCACATACACACATCTGAGGGGTTCTTCAAGCAGTCAGGGCCAGTATTCAAACCACAAAAGTGGCCACATGGGATTTGGCATTAGACCATGGGTTTTAGCTCTTTATAATCTCTTTAGAATTGGAAAGGAAACAAAAATTACAAGTAACCTTTTGATGCTACAGACCTTTGCCTCCACTGAAACCTTAACTTTTTACTAAGAATTGTACGCATTTTTTTTTTTCCGGAGAGGTTTTTTTTGCTATAGGGCGTGTGCGCTCGCCAGAAAGACAGAGACAGACAGAGAGACAGAAAGCGAGAAATCACCCCCCCAGGGGGGATGGCCACGCCACAGTCCCTTCTCCTCTATCCTCCTCTCAGGATCTTGGGCACGCACGCACATGTGCCTGGTGTGAGTTTAAGCCACCGGTTCTGGGACTCGAACCGCGGTCAACTACATGGGAGTCCAGCGATATAGCCATTACGCTAACTGCTGGTCCCAAGAATTGTATGCATTTAAAAAATTGTTGTTTGGGGAATCAGCAGGTGGTGTGGTGATTAAGAAGCTGGACATTCCCACATGGCCTACCACGGTTCGAGTCCCGGACCTGGCAGCCTCCTTCCTCCCTTTCCCTCCCTCTCTCTCTCTCTGTGTCTCTCTCTGATCAAATTAAATAAATGAATGAATAAATAAAATTAAATAATTTTTAAAAATTGTAGTTTGGGCTGGTTCTATGGCTCAGTGGTAATGCACTGCTCAAGAGAAGTTGGGGTCAGCAGTCAGCAGGCAGAGTGGTAGTTAAGTTATTGGATTCCCACAAAGCTGACTGTGTTTTTTTTTTTTTTTTTTGGAGAGGTTTTCGCTATAGGGCGCATGTGCTTGCCAGACAGACAGAGACATAGAGACAGAAAACAAGAAATCACCCCCCAGGGGGGATGGTCACGCCGCAATCCCTTCTCCTCCATTCTCCTCTCGGGATCTTGGGCACGCACGCACACGCGCCCGGCGTGAGTTCTAAGCCACCGGGACCGGGACATGAACCGCGGTCGACTACGTGGGAGTCCAGCGACATAGCCATTACGCTAACTGCTGGGACTATGGTTTGAGTGCTGGATCTGGAGGCTTGAAAATCATGCTGAGAGGAACCAGCAGATAGTGTAATGGTTACATTGCTGGACATGTAGTTGGCCACAGTTCAAATTCCAGACCCAGTGGCTTAAAATTCATGTCTGGCATGTGTGCACATGTGCCCAAAATCTCTAGAGGAGAAGGGACTGCAGTGTGGCCATTCCCCCCCTGTGGGGGGTGATTTCTTGCTTTCTGTCTCTCTGGTGAATGCAAGCACCCTATAGTGAAAACCTTTCTCAAAAAAAGAAATCATGCTCTGTGTGTGCACATACATGCAAAATCCCAGGGGAAGAATGGAAGAGAAGGCATTGCAATGAGGCCATCACTTCTGGGGTGTGGTCTCTCACTTTTTCTCTTACTGCCTCTGTCTCTGCAGTGAGTACACACATCACATGGCAAAACCTTTAAAAACAATTTAGTATGCTCTCTGATTATCTAGAAAGGTAGGAAAATACAAAAGAAAAATGAGAAGAGAAAGAAAAAAATAGTCCTACCATTCAAAAATATTTTGGCAAATTCTTTTCAAAATGTTTTAAATTTACTAGGAACCATTTACTGGGTGGTTATATCCCTTTGTCTTTGCTAAGGGTGCACCATATGAGGTGGACACATTCCTCAGAATTCAGTAGTGAGCAGCACTAGAATATGCATAGGGGCTTTCAGGGATCAGGGTGAGCTGACAGAAGATCATGCTGTGCTTGGTCCTCAAGAGTGCAGAGAAACCCCCTGATGAGGGAAGAAGGAGGGGGGAAGTGTCAGCCGAGGAGCAGATTTTGGGGTTCAGGTGCCCCTGTGTGGTCTTGAGCTGGGGTGTCTGGATAAGCTGGACTGGTATGTAGGTTAGAGTTGAATTTATCACATCGCATTGTCTATGAAGAATCAGCAGATTTTTTTTTTTTTAAAGATGCAGTGTGTTGTGGCCAGCAGGTGGCACGATAGTTAAGGTGCTGGACTCCCACATGGCTGACCATGTTTTTTTTCTTTGTGTGTGTGTGTGTGTGTGTGTTTGAGAGGTTTTTGCTATAGGGCATGTGTGCTCGCCAGAAAGACAGAGACAGAGAGATAGAAAGCGAGAAATCATTCCCCGGGGGGATGGCCATGCTGCAATCCCTTCTCCTCCATTCTCCTCTCGGGATCTTGGGCACGCACACGCACGCGCACATGCCTGGCGTGAATTTAAGCCACCAGGTCCGGGACTCAAACTGTGGTCGACGTGGGAGTCCAGCGACATAGCCATTATGCTAACTGCTGGTCCCAGCCGTGGTTTGAGTCCTGGACACAGTGATTTAAAACTCATGCTGAGTATATGTTCATGCATGCCCAAAATCCAAGGAGGAGAATAGAGGAGAAGGGATTGTAATATGGTCATGCTGCCTGGGGCGTGATATCCTGGATAACTACAGTGGTTTGGTGAAGGGTGAATTTTTTAAGTGTGTGTTCCCTGAAAATCTTGCCTGAATAACCTCGTTAAGCAAAACTGCTCTTGGTAAAGGGGGCCAGCTCCCAGAACCTTAGCAGAGACTGTGCTCTCCCGCACAGTGGGGTGTTGATGAGATTGTTCAAGTCCTGTTGAAAATGAGGCTGTCGGTGTGAAGACAGAGTGGCCTGAATGGGAATACTAACCATATGGGGTAGCCGTTGTGGTTTGTGCTGGTAAGATGTTGTGCTCTGCAAACTGGGACCACAGGGCAGGCTTGGGATTGGTGCCCTGTCCAGCCTCAAGGAGGGCCACAAGGCAGGCCTGGGCTCAGTGCTCTATCCATCCTAGAGGCAGGCCAGTGGCAACTGCCTGTCACCCTAGCACCTTGGAGGAGCTGATGCAGAATTGTCACCTCGAGGGTGGTCTGGGTAACACAGCAAGACCCTGTCTGAGAGAGAGCCAGGTGTGGTCCTGTGACTATGGGCTTCAAAGCCAGTATTGGGTGACAAATACTTATGTGATTCTCTCCAGGGTTCTTGATGTAAAAAAGATATCTTTGCTAGTTTCCTAGTGTAGTCTAGGAAAGTCATGTTGATGAAGATAATGGAATAGAAAAACCCAAAACTGTAGAAGTAAAGACAGTTGTTAAATGACAATTCATGTAGTCATGTGGGAGTCTGCTCTCAAGGTGAATGAAGGAACCACAGACTGGAGGTGTGAGCCAGTTAGAATTTTCTAGGTAGGAGATGAAGACTGAAGCTAAGCTGGCCTTTATAGTAGAAAGGATTCCGAGGCACATATGGCCCTTCTGAGATTGAGGTAGCAATAGTCTTTGTAACATAAGTCCGTGGGGATCTCAGGACCTGGTCAGGATTGGATTAGAACCTTGGGAGGCTTTGGCTAGTATCTACTGTGTAAAGCCACAAAACACATGTGCAATCAGGGATTGACAGGCATACTGAAAAGGGAAAATGGGAATTGGAACCTTCAGGAGCATCAGGCTGGGTAGAAAAGGAAGAGCCAACACGAGAGAGAAGCATGGGGACTCAGGGATGGATGTGTGTCAGAGGACAAGGAGCCAGCTCAGTTTTCCATAGCAGACACCTCAGGGAGAGCTGGAGAGGCCAGAGCTGACAAGAGTCTGACATCCTGTGAAGGAGTTGTTTCAGCATCTTGGCTTGAACAGCTAGAGCCCAGTGGCTGTGGAAGTAATCTTTCTAGAACAGAGGAGAAGAAAAGACAGATGGTGGCACTAGAGGAGGAATGGAGTTTTAGACAGGCAAGAGACTTGATCATGCTCAGTGGGGCAGGATTAAGCATGAAGGGATTGCTGGAGCCCACCCTGGAAAAGGGAAGAGGGTCTCTTGCCCTAAGAGGTAGAAAAACAGGAGAGAAAGGTTGGTGTTGATTGAGGAGAGAGGAGTATTGTGCAGTCTCTGGCAAGAGCCTGCCCCAGTCTGTTCTACAATTCACCTAGGAACCTGGGCCCACTCTGTTTGAAGATGCATGTAGACCAGCAGAGTTTGGCGAGTTTCTGTGTATACCTCTTTGATTTTAATATTAAATGCTGTGGGGACCAGCATATGGTGTAGTTGTTAACGTCAACATAGTCGACTGTGGTTCGAGTCCCAGACCCAGTGGCTTAAACTCATGCTGGGCACATACGCATGTGTGCCCCAAATCCTGAGAGGAGACTGTAAGAGAAGGGATTATGGCATGACCATCCCCCTTGGGGGATTATTTCTTGCTTTGTCTCTCTGTTTCTCTCTGTCTCTCTGGTGAGCACATGCACCCTATGGCAAAAATCTCGAAAAAAATATTAAATGCTGTGTAAACTCTTATTCTTTGAAGAAGTTTGGTACTAGAGGGAAAAAGTGATAGATTTTTGGTTTAATGTATTTTGGTAACTAAGAAACATAAAGAACAAAGTCATCCACATTTTTTTTTCAGGTCTTTGCCATAGTGCATATATACTTGCTGAAGAGGCAGAGAGACAGTGAGAGGGAAAGTGAGAACTCACCCCTGGGGGGATGGCCATGCCACAATCCCTTCTCCTCCTGAGATTTTAGGCACACATGTACATGTGCCCAGTTTGATTTTTCAAGGTGCCAGGTCTGGGACTTGAACCACAGTAAGCCATATGGGAGTCCAACACTTTAACTACCATGCCACCTCCTGGCCCCCATTTTAATGTGTTTAAACACATGACCTCTACCTCCAGCCCTTTATTGTTACATGTGTATAGTCTGTATTAAATTATAAGCTATAATTCAGTTGTTAAATATTTCTTCATGGTGTGCTTTCACATTTGTTTGTTTTTAGTTTTGGCACAGAGCATGTGTGCTTCCAGAGACAGAGAGAGGAAACGAGAAAGCCCCACAGGGAAGGTCACATTGCAATCTCTTCCATCTCTCTCTCCTTTTGGGATTTTGGGTATATATAAGTCTAGTGTGTTTCTCAGACTTCCAGGTTTAGGACTCAAACTGTGTAGTCAACCATGTGGGATCCAGCCACCTTAACCATCACACCACTGGCTGGTCCAGGAGTTTTGTTTTGTTTTGTTTTAAACGTTTGGATTTTGGGTCCAGCAGTTGGCATAATGGTTACATTGCTGAACTCCCATGTAGTTGACTGCAGTTTTAGTCCTAGACCTGGTGGCTTAAAACCCTTGGCAGGAGCTTGTGCATGTGTGCCCAAAATTTCAAGAGGAGACTGGAGAAGGGGTTGTGGCATGGCCATACCCTCCTGGGGAATGATTTCTTGCTTTCTGTCTCTCTGGCAAACACACATGCCCTTTAGGAAAAATCTCTCTCTAAAAGAAATAAGTTTGGATTTGCACTTTTCTACTTAGAAAAAAAAAAAAAAAAAAGGAGGGCCAGCCTGTGGTGTGTGGTTAAGATGGCTGAATCCTACAATGTCAATTGCGTGGTTTGAGTTCTGGATCCTGTAGTTGAAAACCACACCAGTTGCATGTGTGTGCATGCCCAGAATCCCAGGAGGAAAATGGAGAACAGACTGGTGTGCTTTCTCACTTCCTCTCACCCTCTCTCTTTCTGTATCTTTCTGTCAAGTACATGCGCCCCATAGCAAAAATATTAAAAAAGAAGCAGATATGGAGCCAGCAAGTGGTGTGGTTGTTAAGGGCACTGGACTCCCACATGACCAACTGTAGTTCGAATCCTGGACCTGGTGGCTTGCTTTCTCACTTTCTCTCTCTCTCTTTCCGTCTGTCCTTCTCTGGCTAAATTAAAATAAGTAAGAGTTAGATAAATTAGTGCCTTGAAAAAAGAATAAATATTCAATTTGTTAACTGATATAAAGATATTAAGATAGAGCAAAGGCTGTTAATATCTCATCACATCACTACTGAGTGAGTGTGAATGCCTGGATGACTGTGATACCCAGATAATGGCTGTCAGAGAAACAAGCTTTAACTTATGTTTTAATCTCTACTGTTGATTCGTTAGCCAAGCAATATTTTTTCCTTTTATTTTCAAAGTTAAGATTACTGTAGTTGAAAATATCTTTTAAAAATTACCACACAAATGCAAATTATAGCATTTGTTGACACTTGCTTAGAATACTCTTGTATTTGTACAAGTGCAATGATACGAGATACTAGGGTTTTAAGGTGTGCAGACTGGTGCTGCCTGCAGATGAGTGTGATGTGTTCCTTCCTTGTGCCGCAGCACCGCTGGCAGTCCGTAGCCTGCAGGACTTGGCCCGCATTGCCATCCGTGGCACTATTAAAAAGCTCATTCATCAAGAAGCAGTGAGCAAAACTGGAAATGGACTAAAGAACACCCCCAGGTTTAAACGAAGGAGAGTTCGTCGCCGTCGAATGGAAACAATTGTGTTTTTGGACAAAGAGGTGTTTGCCAGTCGGATTTCCAACCCCTCTGATGACAACAGCTGTGAAGATTTGGAAGAGGAACATCGGGAGGAAGAAAAGACCCTGCCTGAAACAAAGCCTGACCCTCCTGTAAACTTCCTACGCCAGAAGGTCTTGAGCCTCCCTCTTCCAGATCCCCTGAAATACTACTTGCTTTATTATAGAGAAAAGTAGCTCCTGTTTGAAGGGAAGTGAAGAAGAGCAGGTGCTGAGTGTGGGGTGTGTGTGCCGCTATGCAGCCGAGGGCTCACTGGGAGTGGATGCCTGGGGTTGGAGTTGCCCTACCCTCTACCTTTTTTTCCTTTTCTAGTTCTCAATTGTCCTCTAAAAGTGATCCAATGCTACGTTTTCTGTAAAAGTGATCTGAAAAGACATACATTGCATAGAAGAAAAATTTTCCAGATTGGAGAGACTGTTTTCAGAGAAGGGTGTTCCTTTTTCAGTCTGTGATGAAACACCGAAGTTGTGCTGAGTTGCTGTCCCTCACATAGGATGAATGTGTATGCATTAAAAATGAGGACTGAAGTTGAGGCTAACCTGCATGGCTTGTAAAGTGTGAGACAAAGCACAAATTTATGAATGTATGACATCTTTCCTGGGAGTGACACATGTGTCCAAGTCTGCAGTTTATGGTCTCAACCTCCTCATCACTTGCACTGAGTCTCTCTGGACTTTTTTGTTCCTAGAGTGGAAACATTGGAAAGCTCTCTCTTATTTTAAGTAAATTAATTAAATTTTATTTGAGTTGTTCATATAAAAGGAAAAAATTGTGATTGGAGAGGAGGAGTAAAAATATCAAGTTGATGGATATCTTTCAGGAGTTCCTGAAGAATTCCGATGAGTTTTTCCTGCAACAGCTTTTATTACCTTAAAAGAACTACTGTCAATTAATCCCTTAGAGAATGTCCTGAAAAAGAAAGAATTTTTGTTTGTATTTAATAAGCTAGATCACTTTTACCTTGCCCATAAGGATGGTTATCTGTCCGACTTTAAAGACCATCAAGGGTCTCTCAGCATAGCGACACACTGGGTCATAAGAAGTGGGAACTGTTTGCTCGAGGCAGACTGGGCATGCTGCTGTGATCTCAGTCTGCTATTTTTCTGTGATCCTGTTAGAATACCAGTTCATAGATTCTATCTTTTTATAATTCTGGATATAAAGAGATTTGCTAGTTTTATAATTTTTCTTAAGAACAAATACATGTATTTTAGCAGCTCCATTGCTTTAGAGTGGCATGTCTCACAGTGACTGGTGAGACCCATTCTCCCCAGGCCTCCTTTGTCAGGGTTTCTATCTTACCGAGTTTGGGGCATGTAAGAAAAGCAATGTTTCTAGTGGAAATGATCTGATGTTACATTGGTTATTATAAAACACCGGTTCATTTTAAAACTTTTTTCCCCAAAAGTAGTATAAAATTTTAACAACAGGATATAGTATCTAGATTTTATGATTAATTTTAATCCCAGCCTCTTGGTAATATCTAGGGTTCAATGTCTCTGTGGTTTTACCAGTTGAACAGAGTTCTGGCTATTTTAATTTTTTCCCCCTGCCTTTTAAAGTAACTGATTTTTATTTACCACATAGTATAGTTTGCATGCATAGCTGGGAACATGTGCACATTGCCCTAGATCTGTAAATTTAACGTACTTTAAAGAAAGTTCTTAATGTGCTTTCCTGACTTAATTGAAAGTTAAGGTTTGTTCTTTCAGAGAGAAGCAGATAATTTACATTTATTTGCTGTCATTTTGTAGTTTGAAGATCCTTTTTTATATTATTTTAAGTGATCTGTAAATGCTTCAATGTTACATGGAAATTTTGGGACATAATATTAAATGAATTATATTTGTGAAATCTGTTATATTAGGTGGCTTGGCTATATATTTTTTTCATATAATTGTGTTTGTACTGCATTTTAAAACCACATTGGCCTTTAAACCCAATTGTAAAAATGCATAAAGCATGTTTCTGTGTATATGCGAAACTTTTCCTAGCATTTTGTATTTGTGTATAGTCAGTTTGCGCTTTTGAAACTGAAATTTGTTCAAAAATGTGTAATTATAATATATGTGAGAAATAGTTCAATGTTATAAGACAGAATTGTAAGTAAATTTTCCTGGTCATAAACGCCTCATACCAGAATTCAGTAAAATATGCTGCTTCCTGTTTTCCAACAGATAACTCAAAATAGTCTGTGTTGTTACAAGATATGTATTGTAAACTACATTCTTGACTGCTGTTTTATTGCATTTGTGTAGTCTGTATTTTAAAATGTGACTTGTTAAATAGTAAAGTAGTAAAGCCATAGATTTGTGAAAAGCAGTTTTCAAGTTTACATACGGTGAATAAGCGATATAAAGATAAATGTGCACGTAAGAATACTTTTGCCGTTGTGGCACTTGTGGGGGTAAATCCAAGACATTTGAAACGTGAATTTTAATGAGTTGATATGTATGGATAACAAAAGAATCAATAAAGGTAGTTAAGATATTTTATCCTCAGGATCGCGTCTATGTGACATTGATGGTCTTCACTACATACTTTCGGAAATCATAAAAAAATAAACTTCTTTATAAGCATTCTGTGTTTTATTTTAGATGTTTGTATTGCTCGATTATGCAACATAAATAATAGATATGCAGAAGACACCATTTCCACTTATTAAATGTGAAATAGTAAAAGCCCAACAGCAAACTGGCTCCAAATAAAAAAGAGAAAAAGTTCGAAAACTAGCTAATTTTGGGGGCAAAATGCTCCCATATTAGGAGAATGTTAAAGGATGTTTCAATAAGATATCTGGTATAAGGTGATGAACAATGTTTTATAATTTGATACAATTAGCATTCATTTACAAATACCTAAGTATCTACTTTAAGGAATCTAAATGTCCATCTTCTTAGTTTTTGAACTCTTATTTCTGTGTGTCTGCATTTAATTTTTCTAACATAGCACTCTTTTGAGAACTTCTTGTAGATCTGGTCTGGTGCTGGTAAATTCTTTCAGGTTTTGTTTATCTGAGAATGTTCTTGTCTTTTCTTCCCATATGAAGGATAATCTTGCCAAGTACAGTATTCTTGGTTGAAATTGCTTCTCCCTTAACACTTTGAATATATTTTCCCATTCTTTCCTCGCTTTCATTGTTTCCAATGAGAGGTCTGCTGTTAGTCTTATGAGATATCCTTCGTAGGTAACATGCTGTTTCTTTCTTGCCAGTCTTAGTATCTTGTCTTTGTGGTTTTGGTCAGTCTGGCTATAATGTGTCTTGGAGAAGATCTTCTTGGGTTGATTCTATTTGGGGTCCTTTGTATTTCTTGGGACTGGATCTTACTTAATCATAGGAGAAGTCTGGAGTTGAATATTATATCCCAGAATTCAATCAGGAAGATTGAACCACAACAGAAGATAGATTAAGAACATGAGACTGAACTGGTGAAATAGCATTCTGTAACTTTTGACTAAAATATTGCTGCTTTTCTTCTAGGCTTTGTTGTCTTGTTTTAAGAGTTTTTGTCTGGTCTTGAGCTGTCAGTAGGTTCATGTACCTACTATTTGAACAGAATACTAACCTGTTTCTAGGCATTAAGTTTTAAGCAAATTTTCTTACCAATTCAAAACTGCTTTTCTTGAAATTACCAGCTGAACTTGCTATTGAAAGTAGTTAGAGGGACCAGCAGTTAGTGTAATGACAATGTCGCTGGACTTCCATGTTTGAGTCCTGGACCTGGTGGCTTAAACTCATGCTAGGCATGTGTGCATGCGTGCCCAGGATCCTGAGAGGAGAATGGAGGAGAAGGGAATGCGGCGTGGCCATCCCCCCTGGGGGGGTGATTCCTCGCTTTCTGTCTCTCTGCCTCTCTCTGTCTTTCTGGCAAGTGCACGCGCCCTATAGCAAAAACCTTTCCCCTTCCCCCCGAAAATAAATAAAATAAAGAAGGTAGTTAGATTATTTAAGAAATTGTGCGATTGGGACCAGCAGTTAGCGTAATGGCTATGTCATTGGACTCCCACATAGTCGACCGCTGTTCGCGTCCCGGACCTGGTGGCTTAAAACTCACGCCGGGCGCATATGCATGTGTGCCCAAGATCCCGAGAGGAGAATGGAGGAGAAGGGATTGCGGCATGGCTATCCCCCCCGGGGGGGAGGATTTCTCACTTTCTGTCTGTCTCTCTCTGTCTGTCTGGCGAGCGCACATGCCCTATGGCAAAA
>NW_006204331.1:1312393-1322114 GCF_000334495.1 Tupaia belangeri chinensis
TAACCCTACAAAAACAGTTTTTCTTGAAATTAAAAAAAATGCATATTTGATGACTGCGGTAAACTATATAGCCCCAGCTAGGTGCTACTTTATAGTATGTTCATTCTACTCACTGAGGTTTATGCCTAAAGTCAGACTTGTCTTCATGGACATGTATATATCAGCTGTGCTTTGCTATTGGAAATATTTAGATTAATTAAGTTCATTAGTGAATCACTAAAATGGGGGGGGGGAGGCAAAGAAAGCAACCATGGGTACCAGAGACAGTGTGGGAGGAGGCCGGAACACAGCAGAGGGTGAGAGGGAATCAAGGATGGCAAAAAAGAAAACAACAAAATAAACAGGAAATAAGAAATGGAAAATTATTTGTTGATGATAACACATATGTTGATGTGCTATGATTGAGCCAATATACAGTGTATCTGGGATGGGAAATCATTTTGTATGCTGTAATGATGTATAGCAAATGAATGTAAATAAATAAATTAAAAAAAAGGAATCTAAATGTCAGGACTGAACAAAGAAAATCTGATTTCAAAGACATACATGCAAATAATTAAACGTGGTCCATTGAAAGTTGTGAACTTGAAATACGTACAGGTTTAGGGGTGGGGTTAGGGTTAGGGTTTAGGGTTAGGGTTTAGGGTTAAGTTAGGGTTAAGGGTTAGGTTAGGGTTAGGGTAAGGTTAGGGTTAGGTTAGAGTTAGAGTTGGGTTAGGGTTAGATTAAGGTGAGGGTTAGGTTAGGGTTTAGGGTTTGGTAAGGGTTAGGTTAGGGTTAGGTTAGGATTAGGGTTACTATTAGGGTTAGGGCTTAGGGGTTAGGGTTAGTTTAGGGTTTGGGTTGGGTTAGGGTAGGGTTAGGTTAGGATTAGGGTTGGGTTAGGGTTAGAGTTTGGGTTAGTGTTAGGGATTAGGGTTTGGGTTAGGATTAGGGTTTGGGTTAGTCCTTTCCCAACGCCTTAGTGTTCCCTACTAAAGTGCTCCTGGAGTGCCCACAGTACCTGGGACATTGAGTTCCAGACCTAACCCAGAGGCATCCTCTGCTCACTCATCTGTGCCCAAGCAGGAAACATTCACCATGAGCCAGGCATAGCTAGGGCCCTGTACTCTCCGGTGTCTCCACATGTGAAAAAATAAATGGCGGAAGCTGTTTAGGGAGACTCATGTAACAGTTTGCACCATTCCCGAGGTAAGAACACTGACACGAACGCGAATGAACACAGGCACCTGTGGACACAGTCATGGTGCAGGGTGGCCCTCCCGAAGGAGGCGCTTATCCCTAAGGACTCACGAGCCAGGAGCAGGCCACTGTGCAGATCTGCCGTCCTGAGTCCTGCTCCCGTTGGGGTCTTCGCCTGCGTCCTGCACCCTACATGATCAGAGCAGAAAATGCAACCTCGGAAACCATTTCAGGCCACAGTTACTCAAGGTAGAGGCGTTGCAAATGCAAGCCTTTAATTAGGCCGGATCTCTGCCAGGCACTTCCCAGGGGCTTGAATATGTGCTGGAGTCAAGGCCATGACGCACCCACTGCAACCGATCGAACCTGCCCCCTCAGATTGAGGGAGGGGTCTGGGGGCAGGGAGGGCACAGAAGTTGTCCAGTGCCACTTTGCCTTTTAAAGAACAGCCTTTTCTGATTGGCTATTTGTCATTAGAAAGGCATGTTTCTACTTCTTTCCCCCAAACTATGTCATCTGTCCCTTCTCACAGTCCTTCATGAGGAAAAACCAATCTTCAAAGTGTTCACAGAAAATGCATGTTATAAAAAGTTACCCATTAAAATAAAACCATACTTTAATTCTGCCTTTCCACAGTTTTCAAAGTCCCCTCCTGGGATTCTGACTTCTTAGAAACCCTAACAGTTTAAGTAACTACAGTCAGAAATCTTTTTGACTTGGGACCAGCAGTTAGTGTAATGACTATGTCGCTGGACTCCCGTGGAGTCGACCACGGTTCGAGTCCCGGACCCGGTGGCTTAAACTCACACCAGGTGCGTGTGTGTGCATGCCCAAGATCCCGAAAGGAGAATGTAGGAGAAAGGATTGTGGTGTGGCCATCCTCCCTGGGGGGTGATTTCTTACTTTCTGTCTCTCTATCTCTCTCTGTCTTTCTGGTGAGCGCACGTGCCCTATAGCAAAAAAAAACCCCAAAAAACAAAAAACCAGAAATCCTTTTGACTCACCCAACCAAAGGAGAGAAAACTACAACTGTGTTATGTTTAATATTTGTGTTTGCTTAATTTTTCTGTAAATTTGATTTTTCTTTTCATTCTAAAAATATTTTAGATTATTTTAAAATAAAAACTTGGAAAATAATTATTAAGTGCTTGGCAAAGGACCCTTTTTAAAAATGAGAAATTAATCGAGTGCCTTTTGAATAGGGCTAAATTTGAGCTCATATTGTAAATCAACTTTTTTACTTTATCAATTAGCAGCAAGCACTTTTATTCACCACTGTGCAAGCCGGAGTGTGAGCACCCCTTGTTAAACAGAAAGCTCGCATTTTACTCTGTCTCATCTACTTTGTGCTGTTAGTGTTCACGGCAGAGGACTCCAGGGAGAAATAGCAGAAAAACTCAATGCGAGGAGAAAGAGACAAGAGAAACTGGATTAAAGTATGAGTTTATTTTGATAAAAATTTTTTCAAAATGCATATGCTTTTAAGTTTTTCACAATACACATTTTCCATGAACTTTGTGAAGACCCTTATATCTCATAACTCCAAGGCACTCCTGGTGGTCATCTCCTACTCCTCCAGCCACTATGGTCTCTCTAGGCAAGGAATGGCAGGAAACGGCCCTGGGGTAGAAAAGGGACATATTAGATTTGGGGCAGCAGCTGAGACCAGCATGGCCTCATGGTCAGGAGCCTGTGCTAACTCAGTGCTGGCTTCACAATTGCCCTAGGTATGGCATTGCTGTGTTATGCTTCAACGCTGTAAAATCGGCAGCTACTGTATAAGCTGAGAGGCTTCAATTTGAAAGATGCATTTGGAAAGATTACTTATTAAAGCCTTTTGCCTTTTTTTTCCTTCTGTCAATTCCATTTCCATCTAAATGGAAGCAGAAGCAGACACATTGCTTTCATGATGCTCTTCCTGTTTGTTTCTATGGAAGTGGACTCCCGATTAGGAAGGAGAAAGCTAATAAGGCTAATCAAAGCCTGATAAGCATACAAGGAAGAATTAAAAGTGTTTTACTGAATGATGGTCAGATTTTATTCAATTCAAGATAACATAATATTGAAGAAGCCCAAACTTACAGAAATGAACACCTATCCCCCACTTCACCTCTCCCAGAGCCATGTGGCCTGACCTGCATTTGTGAGCGTCCATACCTGTGGTCATCAGACACAGAGTGAAGACCCTCCATGAGCGTCCCTACCTGTGGTCATCAGGCATAGAGTGAAGACTTTCCATGAGTGTCCCTACCTGTGGTTGTCAGGTGCACAGCGGGGACCCTCTGTGAGCATCCCTACCTGCGGTCATCAGGCACAGAGTGAGGACCCTCTGTGAGTGTCCCTACCTGTGGTCGTCAGGCACAGAGTGAAGACCCTCCAGGAGCATCCCTACCTGTGGTAGTCAGGCGCACAGTGGGGACCCTGCAGCTTATGAGCCCTCACTACTACTCAGCACAGCGGCCTCACTGGGCATTGCATTTGAATATTTCCCTCTTAATCAGCGTGAAATAGAAATGCCTGACCTAATGTCTGTGTTGAAGAGCAATGAAACTTTGGGGATATCCTTGAGAGAATCAGCTGAGAGACAGTCTGGGTTTCAGAGGATAAAGTTTGGTGTCACTTTCTCCCTGGTAACCCAGCCCCTCTCTAATAGCCCACATGTGAGTCAGGCTGATACTGTCCTCGCTTCATGAAGCAGTGACACTTAAACCTACTGCTGAGATGTCTACACAAACCATGTCTCCTCACTGCTTTCAATTTCCACCCCCTATTCACTTCCAAATTTTTGCCAAAAGTGCTGATATGGTCTCTGTTATGACAGGAAGTTTGCATCAGAGATAGCACAGAAATGAATCACACATTTCTGTGGATGTTCAGGGCCAGGGCAATTTATCTGGTATGTATTTATGAAACCACGAGAATTTTGGTATAAGCATACATAGTTACATACAAAGTTCAATAATAGGACCAGCAAATGGCGTTAACAGTCACGTCACTGGACTCCTACGTAATCGACCACTGTTCAAGTCTCAGACCCAGTGTCTTAAAACTCACATCCCACACGTGTGTGCATGCCTAGAATCTCAAGAGGAGATTGGAGAAGAAGGGATGGCCACATGGCCGTCTCCCCCGAGGGATGTCTCTCTAGCAAGCACATGCATCCTATAGCAAAAACCTCTCATAAACAAAAAGTTAAATAATAATTTAGCCAAAACAGAATATATCAAGATCCAGTATAAAATCTTAGGTGGTCGTGTTGGGGGTCACCCTGGTGACTGACGTGCAGGACACAGTCTGCCTGTGCACTCAGCACTTCTGATCTGCACTCACCCTGCATGTGATCCATCCCGAAGGACAGGCTGAGCGAGTCCTTGCCACAATCAGTCAGTGAGCCTCGTACTGCATCAGCCCTGATGGCCTGCATGTTTTGTTTGTTTAATACGTAAATTCACATGACATAACTGTCACCACACTAACCTTCTGTAAGGACACAAGTCCACGGAGCTGACCACATCAGCAGCATGGGGCAACAGTCTGTGGACTTCGGAGCATTCTGATGACCTGAAAGGAAACTCGGCAACCTTGAGGAGTCACTTCCCCACCCCAGCGCTGCCCACTGTGCATCTGCTTTCTGTCTCTGGATGTACCTGTCCTGGAAGGTCCACATACATGGACTCACACACCGTGTGGCCTTTGGTACCCTGCCTCGTTCACTTCTGTTGTTTCTGTGGTTCGTCTGTGTTGTGACATGCACGAGTCCTTCACTCTTTTTATGTCTGATGAAATAGACATGAGACTGTTTACCAATGAAATCTGTGTTTGTCTGTGGTGTGTTCAACAGAGTGTCTCTACGTTGTGATCCCTCCACTTCAACTTCCCAAGTAGCTGAGACCACAGTTGTGCACTATCACACTGACCTTTCAGGGTGTACTGGAACCTGAACTTGGGAACTCAGGCCTCCCATGTGGCTAAGCAGCACTGTCCAGTGTGTGCTACTGTGGTTGGTGCTTAATCTTCTTTAAGAGAGAGAAAGAGAGAGAGAGAGAGAGAGAGAGAGAGAAAGGGATAGTGGCAAGGAGATGTGTCTTTGACATGGTCTTGTTGTGTTGTGTTCCCCTTGGCCAGGTTCCTAATGAACTATGACTCCAGGTGTACATGGCTGCACCTGGTGTGTGTGTGGGCCAGTTTAGGACCAGAATCCATGTCTCCCCCATCTTCTCCGGTCTTCCCAGTGGTGGCAACCCCTGTGGGCTACTGCAGCTTTGCAGGCACTATTTCTATGCACATAGTACTCTGGGGCCAACTGTATGTACAACCACCCATCTTCAGGTGGGTTTTCATCTTCCCCAAGTTGAACTCATTACCTGTAGAATGCTAACTTTGGTGTCCAGTGGATGGCGTAATGGCTAAGGCACTGAACTCACGCATGGCCAACTGTGGTTCAAGTCCTAGTCCTGGTGACTTGCTCTTTCTCTCTCTGTCTCCTTCTGGTGACCATGCAGGCCCTATGGAATAGTTAATAATAGTAATAAATAAAAGAAAAAAATTTTAAAAAGAGAAACAAAAGAGGAACACCAACTTTCTATTCCTCTCTTTCCTCAGCCTCTGAAAGTCACTACAGGTTGAGTATTCCTCATCCAAAAATCTGAAATGTCTCAATGCCCAAAGGCTTTTGAGCATTGACATGAAGCCAAAAGTGGAAAAGTCCACACTTGACCTCATTGGCCAGGTGGCAGTCAGAATGCTGCAACACAAAAGCATTGCACAAAATTATCTTCGGCTCTGTGTGGAAAGTGTGGGTCAGATAGAGGCGATTTTGTGTTTAGACTGGGAGCTCATCTCCAAGACACCTTACTATGTACATGCAAATATTCCAAAACCAAAAAGCAAACTCATACTTCGAAGCACCTCTGATGCAGGGCATGCCAGATCGGGATATCTGGCCTGTGTGGTACTCCTGCTCCTATGAGTTGGCGTTTCCAGGACAACACGACATTTGTGGCTGGTTTATTTCAGTAATGCAAAAATGACTCCAGATTCATCCATTTGGTAACATGTCAGAATTTCCTTCCTGCTGCATTGTTTAGGGTTGGGATTAGGAATTTGGGGTCAGTGGTTAGGAGTCAGGAGTTGGGGGTTGCGGGTTGTGGTTTGGGGTTAGGGTTAGAGGTTTAGGGTTAGGGTTAGGGGCTGGGGGTAAGATTAGGGAGTAGGCAGTAGGTTTAGGGGTCAGAAGTGAGACCTCCCACTCAAGGTGGGTGTCAGAGGGAAACTCTCTGTCCCAAGCCACATCAGCAGAGTCCCAGGGAATCTGAGCCTGGCATGGTTGGAGGGCAGACAGCCTCTCAAGCTGGAAAATTCAGCCCCTATTCACAATGCAGGGACCCCCCCCGCCCGCAAACTGCCATCTACTCTCCATGCTGCTGCTTCCAGGTGAAAGGTGGCGACCCACAGCTGCTCTTTATGGGGAGCATATTTGATGGGGGCATCAAGTTGGGTTGGAGTTTGCTCTGCCACAAGTTCTAATCCCCACAGTCAACTCCTTGCCAGTCAGCAGACACCACTGGTCTGGGGGTGTGGTGAGACTTGCTCATACTTCACTTTCCCTGACTGTGAAAATGGGACCAGGTCCAGTGGCATCACCAGGGCTGCTCATGAGGAGGGGCCAAACCCTCATGGGGTGGTCTTTGGGGCTCATGCAGATGATATAAAGAGTGGCTATAAGGAGGCTGGGTGATGGCAGCCAGATGGCCTGGTCGAGACACTCTGGCTTCTTCCCAGCACCAGGGGCACTGGCTTGTGGATAAGCCCATGTCATCTCACACTGTCTCCCTGGCCTAGCCATGTGCGTGGTGTCCACTACTCCATGCTCTCTGTGTAGAACCTGGGTGGGGCCACCTGGGTCATGAGGGTGCCACATGGCACCCCACATTCATTGTGGTGCACTCACCTGCTACATGCACTATGCTCCTTCTGGCTGTATGGTGAAAAGGCAGGTGTCTGCCCATTCTCTCAGATGCTTGAGGAACACAGCGTGTCCTTGAGCTTTGTTATGACAGGACGTCTACAGATTTTACCTAAATGGAATCAAAACTCTGGAGCTCAACACCCACCTGGAAAACACAGGCTCCCCAGTTATTTAAGAATACCCCAGGCAAGGTTGCCATCAGAAAAACATGAAGTAGAGAATTCTACAGACAAGAATGCCAACAGGTGGCGTGGTGGTTGAAGTGGCTGGTTTCATAAGCTGACTGAGTGGATCAAGTTCCAGACCAGGAGGCTTGAAAAGCATACCAGGAGCACGTGCACACACGCATGCCTGTGTGTGTGCCCAAAGTCCTGAGAGGGCAATGGAGGAGCAGATATTGTGGTGTGGGTGATTTCTCACTTTGTCTCTCGGCAAGTTTATGCAGCCTGTAGCAAAACAGAACAAAACAGGGACCAGCAGTTAGCATAATGGCTATGTCGCTGGACTCCCATCTAGTCAACCACAGTTTGAGTCCTGGACCTGGTGGCTTAAAATTATGTTGGGCACATGCGTGTGCATGCCCAAGATCCTGAGAGGAGAATGAAGAAGAAGGGATTGGGGTGTGGCCATCCCCCCTGGGGGGGCGGTGATTTCTCGCTTTCTGTCTCTCTGTCTCTCTCTGTCTTTCTGGTGAGTGCACGTGCTCTATAGCAAAAACCACTCCAAAAAAAGAAAAAAGTAAAAAGAAACAAACAAACAAAACAAAAAAGTTCTACAGACAAAATTTTGGTTTACAAATATATAGGAAAAAGAAAAGAAAAGAAAAGAAGAGAAAAGAAAAACGGTAGGAGGACCTGAGACTTATTGACCAGATGTACTGGTCTCCTGGTTTGCCTGTGATTTGTTTAGATCTATGAAATAGATTGGATGTCACGGGTGAAAGTGTTCTATCTATTGGCTACTGGTTATGAAGGAACTGCTGGCTATTTTCAGCATGACCGAGTGTTGTGGTCATGGGAGTCTTTCTTCCCATCAGGTGCCTGGTATCTTTAACCGACCAAACCAGGGTTTGTTTGGAACTCCTCCCAAAGGATGTTCCAGGCCACAGTGGGCTGTCAAGGGAAGCTTCTCCCTGGAGCGCAGCGACCACACCGCCCGGAGGCCTCTGAGCGGACGATTTCAGCGCACAGCACCAGAAGACGCTGCACTGAGGCCTCGGGAGAAAGGCCTGCAGGCTCAGAGCCAGGCGGCTCCTAGAGGTCCCCGCTTTTCCCCCGGAGGTGGCCTGAGGGCGTGGTCGGACTACAATACCCAGAACTCTCTGGGAGGGCGTGCTCTGGGCTTACTTCCGGACTCCATTACCCACAGGCCTCTGGGAGGAAGCCTACCAGGCCGAGAGCCAAACTACACTTTCCGCAGGCCTCTCGGATGTAGGCTCCAGTCATCGCGTGAGACTGCTGTACCTGGAACCCTCCGAGAGAAGGAATTGTGGGCGTAGAGCCAGACTACATTCCCCTGGCGCTCTGGCAGGAAGCCCTCCATGCACAGTATCAAACTACATTACCCACAGGCCTCCAGGAGAAACACTTCTGACAGCGTAGTGGACTACAATTCCCACAGGCCGCTGGAGAGACTTCCGGCTACAGTGCCGGAAGGCACTCTTCCCCAACACTTTGGGGTGCCCCACTCGCGTTCCGGTAGCACCAGGGACTGGGAGTTCCGCTCCTGAGCAGTGAGCTTTCCTCCCTTGGCAGTAGGTGAGGCGCCAAGGCTTCTCCTGTCTTTTTGAAAATCTACGTTGCCGTGCCAGCAGGCTGCATGAGGTTAGGGCGCCACGTTCCCTGTGGCCGACTCCACGGTGGCTTCAGAATCGCCTGGTGTGTGCCCAGAGTCGTCTAGGGAGCAGAAGAGAGAAGAGGGGATTCTGGCAGGGCTGTCCCCGCCCTGGAGATTTTTTTCACTGCCACCCACCTCCACCCCGGTCTGTCTCTAGTGAGTGGACATCCCATGGCAAGAACTACAAGGGAAAAAAAGTTGTTTATATCGGATGTAAATCCTTAGATTTATGAGCGATGTCAGTGACTGCTTTTCGCAAATCAAATGTATTTCCTGAAAATACATTTTCTCCTGTTAAACAGACAAAACTGTAAGGCATGTTAGTTTTCATTTCATTGGTGAAATTTTCATGACTTATCATCTCTTTATATGGTTTTTAACCACAGTAATTGAAACTTTAATTTGGGATTCATACCTTCGTAGTTTTTTTCATTTTTTTCTTTGGCAAATTTTGAAAGCATACTTATATGTATAATTTATGTCTTACACTCATCCAAAATGTACATTCTCACTTTGACTTGAAGCAAGAGGATGACACTTGTTATAAGTGTGCCATTTCATATAGTGCAGGAATTTCTTTT
Source organism: Tupaia belangeri chinensis (assembly GCF_000334495.1). Classification (NCBI taxonomy): domain Eukaryota; kingdom Metazoa; phylum Chordata; class Mammalia; order Scandentia; family Tupaiidae; genus Tupaia; species Tupaia belangeri. The sequence goes on from NW_006204331.1 coordinate 1,321,961, forward strand.
CAAGATCTTAAAGTCTACTTTCATTCTGTTCAAACTATGGTGTCAAAGGTATCAAATGCTTCTGATTTCAACCTGTGCAATTCTGAGACTATATTTCTCTGTATTACATTTGATAAGTTACTTTGTGTGGGAAGTACCTTGGTTACACTTTATC
>NW_006204331.1:1322516-1322848 GCF_000334495.1 Tupaia belangeri chinensis
TTTTTCCTTTTATTGGGAAGGCTATATGGCCTTTTCCCTTTTCTAACCTGCTGTACTTGTCCATTATCAGATATCTCACCAGAACATTTTTATTTCAGAGCCATTGTTTCCTTTTGTTGAGACTATCCCATGCTAGACTGACTTATTTTTCTTTCCTTTAAAGACAGTCATGGAGCTCCCCCCTGTGGCCATGAAGCAGTATTGCATTTGAACACACTTATTTATTTATTTATTTATTTCCAAAATGTGTTTATTGGGATGGTTTCCCACTCATCTTGAGTCAGGATGCTTTTGGTGCTGTTTCCTCCTGAAGGAACATCCTTCTGTAAGCC
>NW_006204332.1:0-430 GCF_000334495.1 Tupaia belangeri chinensis
TAGTATTGCTACTCCAGCTTTTTTTGTTGTTCAAATGGAATAGCTTTTTCTAGCCCTGCACTTTTAGTTTATGTCTGTCTTTATCCATGAGATGCATTTCTTGTAGGAAACAGATAGAGGGTTTTTGGTTTATTACACATTCAGCCAGTCGTGTCTCATGATGGGAGAATTTAATCCATTAACATTCAATGTTTTTATAGATATTTCCAGACTTGTCTCTACCTTTATGTTGGCTATTGTTTTGGTTGTCTTGTATTCCCTATTTCTGGCTGTTCATTCTTAGTTTTCCAGGTACAGGACCCTCTCCAGAGTTTCTTGAAGAGCTGGTTTAATGTTGTTAAATTCTTTCAGATTTTGTTTGGGAAAATTTTAATTGTTTTTTCCTTACAAAGGATAATATTGCTAGATATAAATAATCTTGGTTGGAATT
>NW_006204333.1:0-6982 GCF_000334495.1 Tupaia belangeri chinensis
GCTACTTTCTCAGTTTTTGGACTCTTATTTAGAAGGCCTCTTTCTAAGATAACATTGCAAGGAGGTTTTGGAATGACATATTCCAGATCTGGCCAGGGAGCAACATTATGGGCAGAGGAAAACAGGGCATACAAGGTTTCTGAGTGAGGAGAAGGCCTGGCATGTATGAACAACTTGAAAGAGCCCTATATAGAGAGAACCAAGAAAGAGATAGAGAGTAATAAGAGGTAAAAGATCAGAGAGTTAATAGTTGGAGGCTAATTGGTTAAAAACTTAAGTTATTTTCAAGGTTTTGAAATGTTTTCTATAAATTTTATAGTAAAGTTAAGGATTTTAAATCTACTTGAGTTGAACCCAATGAAAATGGTTTAGTATTAATTTAGAAAATGAGTCTTACATGTATTCTTTCTAGCTTAGGGGAAATTTCAGGCAATGGAATGCCACATGCTCTGTCCTGGTTCTTGGAAAAAGTATGTTTTGAAAAAAATTAATACTCTGGGAGAAATCACAGAACTAATACTTATTATATTTAAAGTTTAAGTAAGCAGGAAAATGGCTATATGAAACACTGACTAAAATAACTAGGACACAATTTAGAAAGATAAGTAGATTTATATTTAATTTCAAAATAACAAAATTAGGTGTTTCAGGAAACTTATTCTACTAGCAAATCTAGTAGCATTAGAAAAACAGCATTGAGATCATGAGAAGTAATTGTCTTATGTGCTTCTCTTGTCACATCATCTGGTGTATTGTCTTCTATTCTTGGAACTCTTTTTATTAAGAGAGACACTAATAAACTAAATCATGCCAAGTAGGGATACAATGGAAATTAAAGATGATAAGGGGTCAGGAAACAATTTTATAAACTATGCAACATATTAAATATAACTCCATGCTTTTATCCTTGTGTTCCACCCATCCTCTGCTGAGAGTCCGTTCTTAACACTTCAGCAGAATAAGTCTTTTTAAAATATGTCAAAAGAAATCTCATAATTATAATAGCTCCACAAGGCTCTTAAAGTACCTACAAAACTGGATGTAATTCTCCCGCTGTCAGTTCACTTATCTTGTCTGACTCTCCTCTACTCCAGTCGCTCAGCCTGCTTTGCTTTGCTCTGGCTGTTCTTCTCACCCGAAACTCCCTTGTCCTGTCACATGGCTAATCCCTCACTCTTTCAAGCTCTTGCTCAAATATCACCTCCACTATGTCTCTTCAGGGCACCGTACTTAAAAATCATAAGCCATCCCTATTCCTGCCATCTGCGTTCCTTTACCCTACATTTGTTCTTTACTCAGGGAATTACCAACATTTTTTAAATCATTTTATTTAAACTTCATTTATTTTAATTTGACCAGAGAGGGACAGAGTGAGAGAGAGCGAGATAGAGAGTGAGAGAGAGAAAGCAAGCCGCCAGGTTCGGGACTTGTACCGCAGTCGGTCATGTGAGAGTCCAATGCCCTTAACCATCATGCCACCTGCTGACCCCGGAAATTACCAACATTTAAAAACTACATTTTTTTAAACTTATTTATTATGGTTATTATTTCATTTGTTTTGTCTGTCTGTGGCTATCTCTTTTGCGATAGTGAAAGCTACATGGGAGCAAGGATCTTCCTTTTGTTCACAGATATATCCCAAATGCTCAAAATGAAACATGAAAAAGTAAGATTTTAATAAATACCTTTTAATTAATTTTAAACCTAACCTTTCAAAAATATTATGGTGTTATAAGGGCAAAATAATATAATAGTGACAAATAGAACTTTCTACAATGACAAAAATGTTCTCAGTATCCAGGGTAGAACCCACTAGCCATGTATGGTGGTTGAGCACATGAACTATGGTGAACGCACTGAAGAACTGAATTTTTAATTTAAGTTTAACTAATTAAAGTATATATTTATAGAGGCCAGGCAGTGGTGAAGTGGTAACCATGATACTCTGCAAACTGAGCCACATAGGAAAGTTTCCAGTTCACATCCAGAGACCTCCCTAAGTATGCCAGGCATGAATGCCCATAGTACGAGGCTGGTTAGTAGAGGGGACCATTGTGCAAGCCAGACTCTAGTGGAATTGTTGTCTGTCATGCTTACTCTCAGTCTCTTTTGCTTAGGGAAGAAAGAAAGAACCTTTTAAAATTTACATTTGTAGGGCTCTATGAGGTTAGTGGCAACTGTAGAGGGCCACATAGCTCTAGAAGGTATAAATTAAAACCACTGAATAATTATCAGTGAGAATGAGATTTTTTTTTAATTAAGAAAGAACACCCCAGTCAGAGCTATCCAACCATGGAATGGGCTGCCTCATGAATAGTGTATGCTATACCTAATATGTGTATCTACTGTTACTTATTCAGTATTCCCTGTAGATAGAAAGAAATCCAGGATTTCTAGAATAATAAATAGTACACTAAAAATGGGAATTTTTTTTCTCTTTAAATCCTGTGTTAATGAAGGACAATGAGAAAGAAAAAAATATTTGTAAAAGTGACAAAATAAATCTCTTCTCATCCATCTTAGGAAGCCATGCTCTTTCTTGTAACATACAGAGTATGGACTTTGAGTCATATGGTCTCCAGAAACTCTAGGAAATGATCTTTGGTGGTTGCAAACACCAGGTGTCCATAAATGTTATTCTTAACTTCCGTTAACAATAGAATGTCTTGCTCATGGCTGCCCACCTACAAAGGACATGCCTCTAAATCTTTGCAGTTGTAGTAGGTGTGGGACAAGCTCTAGTAACTGAAGTATAAGCAAAATGACACACGCCTACTTAGGAAGGAATCTCTGGACAGACCTGGCCAACTGCTCTTTTCCTCTGTCCATTGACTGAAATGGCAATGATCCAAGTGGCCCTAGGTCTTTTAACAGTGTTAATATATTATTCATTAAATAACTCAAGAGCAGAGCTAGTGAATTTCTAATTTATATTGACTCATCAATAAGGTAGAAGACATAAAGTTATTTCCCCTAAAGCAAAATGTGCTCAATATTTGTTCGTTTGTTTGTTTGTTTTCAGAATCTGATTTCTTTAGATAAGAATAGATGTGCAATTACAAGTTTTGGGAATAGCTGTGAAAAGGAATCACCATGATGACTGGTAAATCTTTACAACTACTATTAGGGCTGGTGACTTTACTTCTTTTTGATCTGAAACACTTCATGTGAAAAAAGAAAATGCTATTTAAAGCAATGGTAAAGACAGTGGCAGGCAGGCACCTTTCTTTTTTTTCCTACATGGTATTTAGTGTTTGACAACAAATACACTTAGATTTAAGACTGCAATTTTCGGTGGCATTCAGAGGATGTGAATCAGTTTCCTGATACAAACATGTAATTAAAACCAAACAATGAGAATAGTTAAACATGGCATTGCCCAACTGATTGTTTAATGATGGACTTCCTTTCCCCTCCTAGTTGAAAGGTAAGGGTTCATTACAATTATTCAGTAGTCTAAATATAATTTATATCTTAAAATATTTTTTACAAAGGTCTTATTGATCTGGTGGTATATTTTCTCATGGGCAAATGTTAGGATTAATAGATATTTTATTAAGTAAAATTATTCTCCTCACCAAAGTTTGCCAAAAATCAAAGCTTAACAAAAAAGACCCACTGTTTCACACTTTATTTTATTTCTGATGTAATGAACTGTAATTAGGGTAGTGAACTGTATTAAAATAAATAGGACATTCAGCTTATAATTCAAGCAGATGGAAAAGCTTAGCCAATTTATCTAATAAGGTAGGGTTAAGTTTTAAAACAAAAAATTTATTGTTGCTATTTTTTTCTTACTTGGGACATTCTCCAAGTTTGACAAAAATACATTCAATTCCAGTATTCATCAGAAATTCAAGTTTAAGCAAGTTACTGAAATCATGTCTAATTAGGTCTGTTTATTTAGGAGAGTACTAAGATCCTGAAAATTTTCTCATAGATAAAATAATCTATAACTTTCAAGAGAGATATTCAATATACATTGTTAAAAGAATGTAAATAAATGTCTTGCAATATGTTGGTACACCAAAAATCTACTTTCTAAAACATATTCTTAAAGCTATTTCCGGGACCAGCAGTTAGCATAATGGCTATGTCACTGGACTCCCACGTAGTCGACTGAGGTTCGCATCCTGAACCCGGTGGCTTAAAACTCACGCCGGGCACGTGTGCGTGCGTGCCCAAGATCCCAAGAGGAGAATGGAGGAGAAGGGATTGTGGCGTGGCCATTCCCCCGGGGGGTTATTTCTCACTTTCTGTCTCTCTGTCTCTCTCTGTCTGGCGAGTGCATGCACCCTATAGCAAAAACCTCTCAAAAAAAACAAAAAAAAGCTATTTCCACCTACCACACAGTTTTTAACAAAGGTCAGAAAGTACAAGAGAAGAGAAGAAAAAGACAGTAATCTGGATGTTTAATCTTTGCAAACAAATCACACCTAGGTCTTAAACCTGAAAATTCCCCCAATAAAACAAACTCATTATTTCAATTTTTAAACCACTTTAGTTTCTTAATACTTTTTCACATCATAAACTACTCCTTAATTTCCTACTTGGAAATTTTGTACCTGATGTCATGATCTAAATGATCAAGGAAGTAGGAAAAGAGACAAACTGAAACAAGTACAATTGTGCAATGAAAATGAGATGCAGATTCTGAAATGACAGTCATCTATTTTAATTTGGTGGGTTTTTCTTTGGTTTTTATTTATATTCTATAAGGACAAAAGTACATTTTATATTTAAATCATTTTAAACTACTTTATTTGAGCAGTCTCTTTATCTTCATCTTTATCCTTTAAAACTATTTACTCTTAGCAACAGTGATTGCAGTTCTGTCTCATGCAATGAAAACTACATGAGAATTGCATAAGAATGGATATTCTGGTTAAAGTCTAGATGACAAGATAAATTAACAAAAATTGATTTTTAAATTTTTTATTTTATAAAGTATGTTTATCTTCTTCAAAACAGTATTTGCTTTTAAAAGAGCAAGTATCTGGGCTTCCAGTCCAGAATGGCAGGATTCATTTTTTTCATGCACCTCCATGCTAAGTACAACTGTAAATCCTGGAAATTACACCAGGGTTAGGCAAAGGAGAATCCTGAAAGATGTAATGAGGAAACGGTACTAAAGACCTCAGGACTGGAAGAACAATAAAATAGGAAAATGGCTTATGCTCCTCCATCCGACAGAAAAAGATGACCCAAATCCAGTCTAATAAAATCTAGTCTACATAGAACAATTCCTCCACCTCTCCAAATAAGTATCTAATACATCAACACATGCCAAATCATGATGACAAAAATGTTAGAATTTCCTGGCAAAGATTTTAAAGCAACCATAATAGAAGTGCTCTAAGAAGCCATAATGAACATATATGAACCAAATAAAGAACTAGAATGTCTCAGCAAAGAAACAGAAGATAGAGATTTTAGAACTGGAAAATAAGACAATAAATTAAAAACTCACAAGAGTTATAACATGCTTGTTATGACCATAAGCTGATGATAAACATGAGAGGATTAACATTATTAATCTTTAATATTAGTGCTAAAATATACTGAATTCCTCATTGATAAATTGTGATTTTTCCACTTATATAACTTTTTAAGTACCCAATTGATATATTGGAAGCTTAATACGATTAAAATATCAATGCATTTTATACCATTGATTTAAAAGTAAAGATGATATTTCCTTAAAACCCACCTTTAAAGGAAACACTATTTGTAAATTGTATTTGTAATTCTTTTCATACTGCCTATAAAAAAAGTAGCATGCTCCATTCACTGAAAGCTATTTGAAGATACATTCACTTATCCATTCTGATACTATTAAAACTCATTACTAATATTTCCCTGTAGTTTATTCTATGGAATTACAAAATTATCAAAATAATTTATCTTATATGTATATTAAATTTAAGGTCATTAAAATTATTTGAAGACTATTGTCTTTCCATATTCAATAAAATGATAACTAACATTGCAGAGAAATAGTTCTTTTAGAAGACAAAATTCATGAGTTCTTTCATAAAACATAGTCTGAATTCATTCATTCAGATAGCAACCACAGGTTGTAAGCTATGAATAGTTTTATGATGAGTAAACTTAAGGTAGAAAAGGTATATTTTTTCCCCCAAAATATGATACATTTGAAAGACCACTTTTATAATAAGCTGATTAGCAGAATTTGAAATAAATTATTATACAATAACAGAGATGTAGTGTATTTCTGTCATTCTCAAAGAAAACCAACACTTCCTTACTCAAAAGTATTGCCTCATACTGCAAAATAAATGCAGATATACATAAAATAAAACAGAACAAGCTTTATCTATCAAGCTTAATTTGATTCCTTCCTTTAAGCATCATGAATAAAAGGAGGTGATTTGGGGGGCATATATTTACTCACTACCTATGTTCTAGGGTTAAGTGATTTGTTTTCACTTATATCTCTCTTCCCACAACCTTATGATATGACAGTTTTACCTGAATTTGAAAGATTTTAAACTCAGACAGATGAATACCTTTCTTTAGATCACACACTGAAAGTAGCTGTTGAGTCTGGATTAAAATACAACTGTACTTTCATCAAAAGTCTGTTCTCTATCAACTTCATTATGCTGTCTCAAACTATTGTCATGTGTAATTTGGTTGTTCAGAGTTCAGATGGAAAACTTAAATGAGCTTTTATTCACACAGCTGAATGTCATTGTCCTCAAATTTATGTCAGATCTATCTCCTTCCTTGTTGCATATTCATTCCATATCAGAGAATAAAATTGAGAAAAAAATTGTTGACAACTGATGGTCTAGGAACCATGTGTGCACAGCAGTACTCCTTGTCAAAAGGCAGTAGACAAAGGTAAGAAAACATTTCTGATCAAAACCCAGTTGTTTTCATAACTGCTTTTCTCCATTTCCAGCTGTTCCAGCCTTTCACTCGGCAGCAGGAATTTAATGACAGATGCGCCAGGAGT
>NW_006204333.1:7415-35800 GCF_000334495.1 Tupaia belangeri chinensis
AGCAGGAATTTAATGACAGCTGCGCAAGGATTATGATGAGAGATTCCTACTTTAACTGATCTTTTGGACAAGCTAATAGCTTTGCTCTGTCACTGCTAGGTCCAATCTAGTGCTGGTGATAGGAAAACTAGTCATATTATCATTCGACTAAAAGCTGATCTACAATTAGATATGGAAATAGAATATTGTTCCATTTGGTTTGAATTGCCATGTAAGTTAAAAAGACTAAGTGAATAAGACTGACTACAAATGGAATATTATTTATTAATTGGCTTGGTTTTATAGAAAGACAAAAAAGTCTTTTACTATAAGAGCAACAATGGAAGGCATTATCACTCCAAATTCCAGATGTTAGTTAGCAACTGTAATGAGTCTTGAGTGATAGAAATATTTCTTCAGAAGAACATGACTAGTATGAGATATTAATGATGAAACCAAAAGTGATTTTAGAATGATGTAATAATAAATACGAGGACCAGACAGTGGGGCAGATGTAATGTGACTGGACCCACATGGGAAAGGCCTGGGTTCCCATCCCATAAGCAAGTACACATGCCTATGATCTGTGCCAGTCAAGGCTGGAGCTGAATAGTGGCCTAAGACCCTATTGGACTGTCTTTCTCTGTCTCTCTGTTTGTCATGGAAGAAACAGAAAGACAAAAGTAGAAATTTTAGTTGTTTTGAGAAGTTTTAATATTTCATTTGAAAAGTTTTAATATTTCATTTAGAAAAAAGCAATGCATCTTTGCATTGTTTTTTTTCTAGCCCTATTCAGTTCTCCATAGGGTTCATATAAAATATTTTCTACTCTACATTTCCCACTCTTATCCTTTTATTTACGTGCATAAAATAGCCTGCCTTCTACTTTGCTGCAAACTTCTATACCCTGAAATTCCTATCGCTTTATACTTGCAGAGTGTTTTTATAAATTTATCCATGTTTTCTGTGGTTTCAGAAGAGGTTTCCTCCTTTTTGGTCTAACTTCTCCCATTTTACTAATCATTTCAAAACTATTTAATCCAATTCTGTTCTGAGCCAATATGCTAGGAATTAGGAATTTGAAGATGAGTTATGTCCCCCTGTAGGCACTCGCTGCATCTCCTGTCCCATCAATTATATTCTATCATGCTTGCATCATCGGGCTTACCCTTTCCACTGACTTATTTTTCTCTGCAAGTATGAAAGAACAGTGCAAGAAAAACAATGATCTCTCCCTGTCTATTGGCTATCTCTCGCCCTGCTGTTACTTCCCAATTTCTTAGTAACATTCATGTCTATAACATTCATTTATATTCATTTAGCACCTAATAATTCCTTTACTCTATACTCCTGCTTTTATTATACCAATCTTTTGTAATTAAAACAAAAAAACTCTTCTCTGGTTTTCCAGTACTACTCTTTGTGTATTCTTGTGTGTATTCTTATTCTTCATGACTTTTTTCTTTCTTTTTTAAAGAGAAGCATCTTTTTAAAAATTAATTCCTCTATGACAGAGAGAAAAAGAGAGAGAGAGAGAGAAGCAATACCATGACAGGCTCCTGATACCACATTCCACCTCAGTCTACAGCCAGCCCTGGATCATGAGCAAGTACATGCCCAGCATACCCAGGGAGGTCTCCAGATTTGAACTGAGAACCTTCTCTGTGGGGTTGCATCACAAAGCATCACATCTGGGCCATTGTAAGCATTATTATTATTATTATCATCATCATCATCATCATCATCATCATTTTTGGAGAGGTTTTTGTTATAGGGCACATGCACTCACCAGAAAGATAGAGAAAGACAGAGAGACAGAAAGCGAGAAATTATCCCCCAGGGAGGATGGCCATGCCACAATCCCTTCTCCTCCATTCTCCTCTTGGGATCTTAGGCACGCACGCACATGCGCCTGGTGTGAGTTTAAGCCACTGAGTCTGGGACTCAAACCATGGTCGACTACATGGGAGTCCAGCAACATAGACATTACACCAACTGCTGGTCCCTCTAAACATTTTTTATAACTTGAAGTTAGGTCCTCTGTTTCTGGGTTCATGATGCTAATTTGTATTATTGTCCTTTCAACTCTTCTTCCTTTTTCTATTTTTTTTTTTCTTGCTATAGAGCACGTATGCTCACTGGAGGGGAGTGGGAGGGAGAAACAGAGACATAGATATCAATAGATGGCTATCAATAGATAGAAAGATAGATATCATCCCTAAAGGGCAATGACCATGCTGCAATCTCTTCTCTTCCATTTTCCTCTTGGAATTTTGGGATACACATGCATCCAATATGTTTTTCCAGCTGCGAGGTCTGAGATTCTTACCACAGTTTGCTGTGAGAGATCTAGCTGCCTTAACCACCATGCCACCTTGCTGGCCCCTACAATGTTTTCTATCTTTAATTTTTTGACAAAATTATGTATTCATTAAGATATCTATTATCATAACTCTGATTTATTCATCTGTGTAAATTGCCTGTCAAATCTTCTTGTTCTGGGGGAGGAAATTCCCATCAGGGATTGGGATGGGTTTGTCACAGGAGAGAAGGGGGGGGTTTTGGATAGAACTCTGGTAACTTTGTTTTTATCATTTTTTTACATATTATTTTTAAGTCTTTCAACATAATCTAGTAAGAGTCTCTTTGTTATATTATCCCATAGATCTATTAAATTAACCCCATAATTGGTAAAAAATATTTACATATGTATATTAGCATTTATAAAGAAGAAAGCATTGAAAAATTTTTACTTTTACCTAAGTTTTTGTGTGGGTGTTAAAAATTGCATAGTTTGTTAGCTCTAGCTAAGCAATTCTTGAGCAATACCATGACAGGCTCCTGATACCACATTCCACCTCAGTCTACAGCCAGCCCTGGATCATGAGCAAGTACATGCCCAGCATACCCAGGGAGGTCTCCAGATTTGAACTGAGAACCTTCTCTGTGGGGTTGCATCACAAAGCATCACATCTGGGCCATTGTAAGCATTATTATTATTATTATCATCATCATCATCATCATCATCATTTTTGGAGAGGTTTTTGTTATAGGGCACATGCACTCACCAGAAAGATAGAGAAAGACAGAGAGACAGAAAGCGAGAAATTATCCCCCAGGGAGGATGGCCATGCCACAATCCCTTCTCCTCCATTCTCCTCTTGGGATCTTAGGCACGCACGCACATGCGCCTGGTGTGAGTTTAAGCCACTGAGTCTGGGACTCAAACCATGGTCGACTACATGGGAGTCCAGCAACATAGACATTACACCAACTGCTGGTCCCTCTAAACATTTTTTATAACTTGAAGTTAGGTCCTCTGTTTCTGGGTTCATGATGCTAATTTGTATTATTGTCCTTTCAACTCTTCTTCCTTTTTCTATTTTTTTTTTTCTTGCTATAGAGCACGTATGCTCACTGGAGGGGAGTGGGAGGGAGAAACAGAGACATAGATATCAATAGATGGCTATCAATAGATATATCAATAGATATCATCCCTAAAGGACAATGACCATGCTGCAATCTCTTATCTTCCATTCTCCTCTTGGGATTTTGGGATACACATGCATCCAATATGTTTTTCCAGCTGCGAGGTCTGAGATTCTTACCACAGTTTGCTGTGAGAGATCTAGCTGCCTTAACCACCATGCCACCTTGCTGGCCCCTACAATGTTTTCTATCTTTAATTTTTTGACAAAATTATGTATTCATTAAGATATCTATTATCATAACTCTGATTTATTCATCTGTGTAAATTGCCTGTCAAATCTTCTTGTTCTGGGGGAGGAAATTCCCATCAGGGATTGGGATGGGTTTGTCACAGGAGAGAAGGGGGGGGTTTTGGATAGAACTCTGGTAACTTTGTTTTTATCATTTTTTTACATATTATTTTTAAGTCTTTCAACATAATCTAGTAATAGTCTCTTTGTTATATTATCCCATAGATCTATTAAATTAACCCCATAATTGGTAAAAAATATTTACATATGTATATTAGCATTTATAAAGAAGAAAGCATTGAAAAATTTTTACTTTTACCTAAGTTTTTGTGTGGGTGTTAAAAATTGCATAGTTTGTTAGCTCTAGCTAAGCAATTCTTGCTTGAATATGTACTTTTTACCAACATTTTCTCTTGTGTAATTGCTAAATGAAAATAAACAAAACTTAAAAACAATTTCCTAGAATTAAAAAATAACAAGTGCAAAAGATCTTTTTCTTATTTTAAGAAAGGTATCCTGATAGTAACTTAATTTATTATAGGTACTTGAGTAACCTTAAATGTTAGGTCAAATTGCTTATTTCATTCCTCTCTTAGAGTTCCTGGAACTCTTATCTCTTCAGATTATCTGGTAAGTAGTTATCATTTTTCAGTAAATATTTTTGAAAAGTTAATTTTATTACCCCGTGGATATACATAAACAAGGAGATTTTCGAATTAAACATCTCATTTTTAGAATTTAAAAGGAGGATGCATTTAGAGACAATATGTTCTAATACTTTTTCTGTTTTTGGTTTATTTACATTTTTTAAATTTCATTTTCTTTTATACATTCAATCACATTATTTAGCTTAAAAAGTGAGTATTTCAACATGTGAACATTTTTCTTCTGTTAATTATCTTTGGGAAAGTAATACCAAAGTTAGAAACACCAGTCTTAGAAAAAAAGCCTGGTACAGTGAGTGCAACATAGACCCATGCTCCTAAAATTGGGTAAATAACGTTTGCAGTCATAGAAGTGCAAATGCTCCTTGCTTAAATACAAATAAGCCTGAGTCTCAAGGCAAGATAGAGGCAGCAAATGGCTAAATAGAGAAATATAGCTGCCAATGAGGTCACTATGCTAATAACCTCATGCTGCTCATTGATAAGACCTGTCACTTATCTGTTGAAGATATTTTGTAGTTTTATCAACTGTACTAGGGAGAAATGTTCACCTGTTGAAATATTTTAGAAGCCAGACAATGAAGTGATTGAATGTGTAAAAGAAAATGAAATAAAAAAATAAATTAAAAAAAAAAGAAAAGACATTGTTCTTGAATTGAGCTGTAAAATATAAAAAGAGTGGATGGTAATGAGAAGGCTGCTATTGCCAGGTTTCAAAGTGAAAAGAGTAGATAATACATAGAACATTCAAGATGTGGTATTTTTTTCAGATGATCTGGAGGTACATGTAGGTTTGCAGATCCCTATGAGATGCGAATGTGGCACTAGATCATGAGTGGTTAGAGTGTCAAATCTGCGAATTTGTACTTTATTTAGTAGACACCATTATTGACTGGAGGGTGAACCAATGCTTTTATTTTTTTAAAAGAGGATGATAAATTTATTTTTAAGATAAATCAAGTGGCTAATAAAAGAATTGGCAGAGAATGTTAGTGCAGAAAGATCAATTTTAAGAATTTTTTCCCCTCTTTTGTTCTCTCTTATTTTCATTTGTTTTGTTTTAGTTCAAGGTCTAAGCTAATAAGACTTTTCATTAGGGTAGGGAATCACTGAGATGAATAAAAAAGGCTAGAGGAATAAACACCAGAAAACAAACAAAAATATAAGAATACAGAGAACAGATTGAAGATGGGAGAAATGAACAGATTTTGAACCAGAATAAATGGGATGACAATGCTGAATAGAAACAGGCAAGTCTGGGGGAGGTGCAGATCTGAGGCAAAGGGCGGGGACCATGAGTTTGTTTTCAAGCATGAGGAATTAGGGTAAAAGGATAACAACCAGATGAGAATATTCAGGGCATATTAGGAAATTCAAGAGAGAGATGAAGACAAGCGATAGAGATTTGAGAATCATCCACAACAAAACAAATCAAACAAAGAGACATATAAACAAACAATTCAATGAGGATTTTTATCTCTTAAAATGGTTGTCTTGCTAAGGGATTCTATCTCCTGCCACAAGAGTTCCGGACTTCTCTTTTGTATGAGAGCTCTTGTATTTTGAAATTCAGTGCAATAATTATTGAGTGGATCATGTTGTAGCATTGAAGCCTGTCCTTAAGAATAAGGCACTGTGGAATTGCTTTTGTCTGCTAATTGTTTAGTATTTTCCATAACTAGCTTTATCTGCACAAGGTTTCTGCTTGTGCTTGGACTTCTCATGCCAGTGCTTTCACCATAACAAGCTGAGGAATGCAGAAACTCTTCCAAAGCCTGTTTTGGCAGAAAAGTCTTTCATGGGGTTTTAAGCTTGAACTCAGTTGAGTTTGTGATCTCGCAGAGCTATATCACATTTGACTAGATTTAATCATGTTTGTATTTTAATAACCAACAATATGAAATCCAATCAATCTATTAACATACAGAGCAGAGGGGGTAGAATCATACGGTATTAATACCATTTCTGGGAATATTTCAGGAAGATGGAAACTAGGGATATGGAGCTACTAATTGAGACTTTTATGGGAATCTTATTTTTAAAATTCAATAATGAAAGCAAGTAACAACTAACAGTCCAATAAATGAAAATAAGAGAGAATGTATAATTCTATCACTTGGGAAGAGAACTTAATAAAAGCAATAAAAACAAAAACATAAACAAACAAACAAAAAAACAAAACAAACAAACAAAACCCTTATGTCCAGCTGCTGTGGTGCAATTAGTAACATACTGGACTGCAAAGCTGGAAGCCACATATTGACTGCTGCTTGGAGCCCCAGCCCAATGGTCCTGAAACATGCTGGGTTCATGTGTGTACACTTGGGATCTTGGTGTCAAGTAGAGGACTGAAGACAGGAAACTGTGTGACATGACTAGTTTCTAAAAAGGGTGCTTCTCTCTTTCTCCTCTCTTTCTCTCTCTCTTTCTCTCTCCTATATGCATGCTCTCTACCATGAACAGCCAAAAGATTGAAATAAAATAAAACACTTATGGATACCTAGCATTGTATGAAAACTGATCTCTTTTACATTATAGGGTTTAAAAACTGGTTACATTAATGTCTTTATTATTTTATTTATTTATGTATTTATTGGAGAGGTTTTTGCTATAGGACATGTGCACTCACCAGAAAGAGAGAAAGAGAAAGTGAGAAATCACCCCCTCCCCAGGGGGGATGGCCATGCTGCAATCTCTTCTCCATTCTCCTCTGGGGATCTTGGGCATGCATGCACATGTGCCTGGTGTGAGTTTAAGTCACCATGTCCGGGACTCAAACTGTAGTTGACTACATGGGAGTCTAGGACTGTAGCCATTATGCCATGTGCTGGTCCCATTATGTTTTTATTTTTTACTTTAATTTACACTAAATCACATGTATCTTTACAGTGTACACATTACTTTCTCCTGCACAAATACCATGCATATCAGTCAAGACAAAGACATTACTAACTACATTATCATCAGCAAATAGTTTTCATTTTTTTCAATCAATTAAACGTACCTCACTTCTTTTTTCATCCTCCTTTCACCCTCTCTCTTCCTCTATTACCCACCTTGGCATTACCCCTATCCTTACTATCTCTAATATCTACGGTTGCCCTCCCAGCTTCTCTACCTTCTAAACTTTCAATTTCTGCTATAGAGCACAGACAATTGGTATATATTGAGTGGGGACATACCAAATCTGTCTTTCATAGTCTGGCTTGCTTTGCTTAGCACTGTCTTTCATATTCATCCACTTTGTATCAAATGTCAGTCTTGTTTTTTTTATGGCTGAGTAGTATTTCATAGAGTACATATGCCACATTTTTTTCTATCCAATCATCTACTTTTGGACATTTGGGTTGATTCCAAGTCCTAGCAATTGTAAATAATGCTGAAATCAACATAGATGTGCAAGAGTTTTTCCCATTGAGGGCTTTTGTATCCTTTGGGTAAATACATAAGAGTGGAATTACTGGGTCGTATAGTAATTCCATTTGTAGGTTTCTCAGGAATCACCATATCATTCGCCAAAGTGACTGAACTAATTTGGAAAATTGGTTATGTTTTTACAGAAAAAAATATGTGTATAAAATTAAAAATGATCAAAACTTTCCCATGTCTCAGTTTAGGAACACAAGACTACGCAAAAATGATTAATGGACATTATTCAGTTACATATTGAAACAAAACAGCCTTATAGAAAGGGATAAACATTTAAGAGTTAATTTTTAAAAAATTAAACCTAAAATAATTACCTAATATGTAACACTGAGTATATCTATTAGTTAATCTGGGCACTAAGTTACATTTATAAAATAATGTTCTGCAAATATTAAACTTAAAATCCAATTATTCACCTATACTTCTTTGCTCAGCCTAGGTGGCACAATTTATATTATATTGAACTAGAGTGCTGGAAGTCACATGGACATCTGTGGGTCCTGATCCCTGAGTCATGTGTGGGCACCCAGGATCTTGATGAGCTAGAGGGCTGAGGAAAGAAGATTGTGAAATGAAACCCTGGGAAAATTCTCTCTCTGTTGTCTCTAACACATGCACACATGTGCAGTCATAAAAACAATTAAAAAATAGTCTTTTTTCTTTTCTAAAACAATAGTACAATTAGGTGTAGTTTCATTTCTAAGGAGTACTGATAAATATTTCTTTGCATGCTATTGTTTCACACACACACACAATTTTAAATATGTGTGTGTGTGTGTATATACATATGTATATGTACACACACTCACATATATATTTACATATAAGCAACAATGTCTCTAGATTTTGAAAAAGAATGGGTGGGCTAGCTCAGTAGTTAAGGGAGCTGGATCCCACATTGCTGACCACAGTTGAAATTCTGGCCCTGGTGGTGTCAAAAACATGTCATACATGTATTTGAGCATTCCCAAAATATTGATGGGAGGGAGAAGTAGAGGAGCAAAGATTGCAGCAAGACCACTTCCCCTCTAGCAAGTGCATGTGCTCTCTAGCAATTACACACACACATGTGCTCATGACATAGAAGAATGGATCTTATGATGATAGTAACTAAATTCTGAATACCTAACAATCTAACAGACATTCAACAAGGTTTATGCTTGTAAAATATAATTAAATTACATTTTTAATACATATTTTATTCCATTCGTTCGTTAGATATTCAGAGTATAAATCATGGGCTTTAGATCCTGGAAAACTAAACCACTACTTTATAATTATTTGAACTAAAAATATTACTGACCCTTCTAAGCTTCACTCTTCTCAAATATATTTTTAAAATAAAAGAAATAAAGCATGAGACCTAAGAGTTACATAGTTGCTGTCTTCCTCTTTGAATAGGCTTTTCTACCAAGTGATGGTCATGTACATTTGTTTGTTGAGAAAAGAGCAAATGTCCATCCTCGCTGGAAAGGAGTTTGAAAAACCTACCATTTTAAGCTGGGTTCATGGACATTCAGAACAAAATCATGAAGGGTTTTTTTTTTTATATAATTTTATTTATTTATTTATTTTTGCTTCGTTTAGCAAAGGAGAAACATTTATACAATAGGTACCTAGGTAATCACGTGAGAAAAATAATATTCATATGGAGTAATATCCACTCTGCAAATACTGCCCAGGGGACAAAATGTGAACATTTGCACTTACATAACACAAACGATCAAGAACATGATATGTTATAAATATCCAAAACATCACTTTTCCAATGTTGTAAACAATGTCTAATAATTGACTTATAAAGCAGTTGCCTAGGCATTTTTACAGAACCTATATATTTTGTTAGCAATATAAATTTTAAAAGATCCCAACTAGGTCATAGAAGTCTTGATGTTGACACAAGAAAAGTCTTCTAAATTTTATACTTCTAATTTAATCATTGATTTCTTTTGCTTAGTGTGTTTGATATCAGTAAGAAAATATAATAGTGTTCTTGACTTCAAATAGAATAGTTTTTAAGGTTCACAATAAGTACAGTATGCTGGTAAATGAAAATGGTCATATTATACATAAAATGCTTGAAAAAGTCTAGATAGAAAATTTAAGTGATGTTTGATATCATTGGATGAAGCAAATGGAATTTAGATCTGAGAACTATTCCAGCCTACTGTGCCAGCTTTCCAACTTAATTGAATTAATTTTGGCAGTCATCTTGGACTCAGAGAAGCCTTTTGTTCCTGTGAGTTTCCCAAAGCACATGCTGCTGTCCTCGCCTGCTATAAGTGGGCTGAGGCATTCAGAGGAGTAAGCACCTCAGTTTTGGTTATGGCAAAGCCCCTGGGCTGGTCTTCGAGTCCTATCAAAATCAATCAATCAATCAAGATATACTGTATAACTTTTCATGTATTGATATCTAACCTTAACTAGATTATATAAATATACTTCAAAGTTTGTAAAAAATAGAATTAAGGCATGAGTTTATTTTGGTGCAAAAGAATTAAAAATCCATGTATAGATTTTTTAAAAGAATCATTTTATTTAATATTATATATTTTTTTAAAAATTTGGCCAGAGAGAAAAAGGGAAGTGAAAAACCAAGCTTCCAGGTCTGGGATTTGAACTGTGTTCAACCATGTGGGAGTTCAGTGCCTTAACCATAATACCATCTGTCAGCCCCCATGCATAGTTTTATAACACACATTTTCTATGACTTATTCTTTTTAAAGAATATTCATTTATTTATTTATTTAAATTTGACCAGAGACAGCCAGAGTGAGAGAGCAAGTTGCCAGGTTTGGGACTTGAACCATGGTTGGCCACATGGAAGTCCAGCACCCTTAACCACCACGCCACCTGCTGGTCCCTCCCATGGCTTTTTAAAGCCTCTTCATATGTGTCAAGAATACATGACATACATGACCGTTTTTTACGAGCCTACATTGTTGCATATGATTGGTGTTGGCTGAGTGTTTTCTTTGATAATTAATGTAAAACACATTGCCTTTCCCTAGCATTTATTATCTAAATGTTTATGTACTAAAAAAAAAAAAAATCCTTGTTACATTCTTTAAAAGCAAGTTATTAAGGTTTCACCTAGTTTCTTGATACTCTCTGCACTATGCTGCCTCAATGGAATTATATGGAGTAATGTCATGAGGCCATTTTTATGTTCAACTTGTACTCAGAATAAATAGTTTCTTTTTTATACTCTCTCTCATATATTGGTTATTAATGGAATTACACTATCTTAAATGATATCAGGGCTAATTAGTCCTATCCTTCCTTAGTTATAGAACTTTCAGAGTTTGGAAGGGTCTAGGGAATCACATGTCTCAGGATTTGCACAAGAGGAATCCGAAACAAGAAAGTTCTGAGTTATCAGTTTAAGAGACATGTGCTGAACATCTGTCAAATAATTAGTCTCAGACTAAGTCCTAAGGATAAAAAGGCAAACTAGAAATAATCATATAAGGATTAAATGCAGTATTAAGCATTCTAAATGGAATATAGCACCTGGCATACTACATTCATTTGTATAACATTTGAACATTTTACATTTAATATTATGGCTCCCAGTTTTCCTACATTAGGAAAAAAAAAAAAAAACATTAAAAAGGCTGAGGAATCTGTTTGTTTTTTTGAGAGAGATTTTTGCTATAGGGTATGCATGCTTGCCGGAGAGACCAAGAGACAGGAAGGGAGAAATCATTTCCCAAGGGTGATAGCCACACCGCAATTCCTTGTCCCCCATTTCCTTTTGGGATTTTGGGCATGCATGCAGGAGAAATTATTTCCCAAGGGTGATAGCCACACTGCAATTCCTTGTCCATTTCCTTTTGGGATTTTGGGCATGCATGCATACACACCTGGTATGAGTTTCATTCAAGCCACTGGGCCTGGGATTTGAACCATGGTCAATCACATTGGAGTCCAGCATCTTAACCAGTATGCTACATGCTGGTCCTGAAAGCTGATTCTAAGAGAACCTCAGACAGTCTGAAATGCATCTGCCCCAAAACTCTTTCCAGTTTTACATATTAAGTAATTTCTCATCCCATAGGAAAGACTGAGAGGTGGACGCATGGGAAGAAACTTCCTCACTTTCCTAACTAATGCGTTAAGACAAAAATCTGATAAATGAGAGAGTTCTTTTGTTTTCTTATTTTGTTTTGTTGATTTGGTTTGCTTATATTTTTTCTCTCCAGAATGTACAATGCACTCAAATAGAGAACAAAAAGCTACAGTACTACATAGCAGAGAAGTCATCTTTCTCTTTATACATGATAATTACTAGGTCTTTCATAGGCATTAAGGAATGAAGGATCAATACTGAAAATATTATGCACTGAGCAAATAAATAAGTCAAAAATCTATTAATAATAAAGAGAAAATAATCACAGTTGAATTAAAAATTTTAGAGAGAGTATTTTTTCTGTTCAGGAAAATTAATTGATAAATCCTTTAGAATTAAAAGTGAGAGTAATAGCATGGTTTTGAATAAACAAAACAAGAAACTTCAAACTACTTTGCTAAGAAATCAAATAAGAATGGAATGAGAGCATCTGAAGAGGAGAGAAAATGGGAGATAAAGAACATCTGTTCCATAAAAAACATGTTGCAGTTCAAAAAAGCTTTTTCACCAGTTCTAGATTCTAAAGTGGTTGAGAAATAGATAAGGAGTAAGATAAGTATCAACATGTTAACTTTAACAGGGGTCAGACTGACTTGGTGAATTAAATTGAATGTGGAGCCAAATGGGACTTTCTGCTTCTTTGCTTTTGCACTGAATTGATCACAAAGGCAGGGGACAAGGTGTTGGACTGGATATAATCAGAGGAAATCTTGGATTTTCTCAGATTTTATTGCTGTTCATGGAGAGTGGCCGTCATCACCAAGTCCCAGGCACTGACTTGGTTGCTAAGAATACGGGGATTAATAGGGAAAAAGTGACAGAGAATCAGGCGCCGTGGGCAACTGTCAGAGAAGACAACATGCCTATGTCAAATACTCAGGTAGTGCTAGGTTGTAGTTGTGGTGTTGGTAGTGAATAGCTGGTTTCACTCAGTAGAAGCAGCCCTGAAGCAAAAATGGATGTATTAAATCCAAATATCACGAGACAATAACTAGCCATCAGGGGTCTATTAGCCCTACAAATCACCAAACTTTAGTAGAAAAAAAGAATATGATACCATTGCTCCGTTTGCCATCAAGAAAAAGGATCTCAACAAAGCTTATACATAAATACCCCAGAGATAAACAAGATGCTAATTCAATTGAACTTTCTATTTTGATGGTATATAGAAATAATGGGCATCTGTTCAATTTTAAGAAAAATGAAAAAGGGAAGGCAGCAGTCAGTATGAGTAGCCTGGACTGTATTACCAGTGAAAAAAGCTAAACATGGGGCCAGCAGGTGGCATGGTAGTTAAGGCTCTGGACTCCCACATGGTTGACCACAGTTTGAGCCCCAGACCTGGCAGCTTGTAAATCATACCGGGCAGGTCTGTGTGCATGTCCAAAATCCTAAGAGAAGAGTGGAAGACAAGGATTGCAGTTTGGCCATTCCCTGTCCCTATCCCCAAGGAGGGTAATTTCTCATTTTCTCTCCCTGTCTGTCTTTATCAAGTGAATGTACTCTATGGTAAAAACCCAAAAACAAAAGAAAGAAAACTAAAAACATAATTCACGCCTGGTCACTTGTCATCTCAAATGATCTGCAGATTTTGGAGCACCAGCAGAACAATATCTGGGCAAGGCAATAACTCTTTTAGAAAGTAGTAATAATATGATAATGTGAGGTATATTCAGAAAGCATGATTTCAGAAATCAGGACTGTAGTTATAAGAATTAGATCCACAGAATATATGAAAGGGGAATGATGAGGTTGTCCAGTGGTAGGACAAACTATGGTAATAATGTTTCTGTGACTTCAGCTTATACCTACATTCTTGTTTGGCTGGGTTATAAGGTTCCATTTAATTTTATTTTCTTCTTTGTTACCCTCTTAATATTGTTCCTCTTTCTTTGGTGGCTTGATTTTGTGATAATTTAACCTCATCTTCCATTCAACTCTTGGTAGACAAAATGGCAACTGGTGCAAAGGAATCTAAGATTGATGGAACCCAGGAGAGAAGTGGCTGCCTTAGCAGCAGTGTCTTCATTGGGCCTCAGCAGAAAAGCAGTGGTTCATTCATTCCACACTCAGTGGTGTGCCAGTATAGCACATCCAAGTAAAAATAAGATCTGAATAAACATTTGCTCTGTGGGGAGGACTGTGGGCATAGAGAAATTAGTCAATGGGTACCAAGTTATAATTAGTTAGCAGGAATAAGTTTTGGCATTCAATTGCATAGTATGAGTGACTATGGCTTAAAATATTGTGTTGTCTATTTCAAAATAGGTAAAACAGCATTTTGATTATTCCCACTACAAAGAAATGATAAATGTATGAGGTGATGAATATTCTAAATATTCTAGTTTGATTCTTACACAATGCGTGCATGTATCAAAACATCATACTGTATCTCATAAACATGTACAATTATTATGGGTCGATTGAAAACAAAATTTAAAAACATGGTTTTTTTGGAGAGGTTTTTGCTATAGGGCGTGTGCGCTCCCCAGAAAGACAGAGAGAGACAGAGAGACAGAAAGGGAGAAATCACCCCCCCCAGGGGTGATGGCCATGCCACAATGCCTTCTCCATTCTCTTCCCGGGATCTCGGGCATGCATGCACATGCACCTGGTGTGAGTTTAAGCCACCTGGTCTGGGACTTGAACCACGGTCAACTACATGGGAGTCAAGCAACATAGCCATTATGCTAACTGCTGATCCAAAAACATGTGTTTTTAAGAAATGAATATCTAAGGGATACTAAGGGCCCAGTTTCTTTCACATGGGGCATTATATGTTCTTAGAAATAATCAAATAGGATCTACTCAGTTTAAAGGAGGGTCTATATTTATAAACTAGGTTCTGATATTAATGTAGAGGTCTTTCTAACTCAGGTGATAACCATTAGCTAGCAAAGATAAAAAAAGAAAAAAATTCTGTTAAATTCTTTCATTATTTAGCAGACCATACCCAAAAAGTAGAAGAAAGGAAAGGAAGGAGGGAGAAAAAATGGAAGGACTTTGTTTTCTATATTTGGGTACACATTGACATACAATCTGGTCATATCATTCCTCCAGTGATGTCATAAAAAAATTACTGATTTTTGTGACCAGCAGCTGGCATTAATGATTATGTCACTGGATTCTCACATGGCCCATGCAGTTCAAGTCCCAGATTTGGATGCCTGAAACTCACACTGAACACATTTCGGTGTGTACCACAAATCCTGAGAGGATAATGGAGGAGAAGGGATTGTGGCATGGCCATTCACCCTCAGGGGTGATTTCTTGCTTTTTAAAAATTTTTTAATTGCATTTATTTGTTTTACATTCATTCACTGAACATTATCACAACATACAAGGCTGTGACTTCCCATCCAGACCACACTGTGTATTGGCTCAATCGTACATGTTCTTTGTCAACAAATAATTTTCCATTTCTTGTTTCAGATATATATTTCTTCTGAAACATTTTTAATGAATTAATTTATATTCATTCTCTAAGCATCATCAGAGCATACAGAATGTGATTTCCCATCCAGAATATACTGCATAATGGCTTAATCATGCACATTATTGTCAATAATTTTCTGTTTCTAGTTTCATATATATATACATATATATATATATACACACACAAATATACAAATACATATATACATATATGTATATATACATATACACATATACAAATACATATATATTTATATACATGTATTTTACCCCTATTTCTGACCCTCTGCCCTTCCCCCCCTCTTCCCACACTATCTCTGGTGTCTACAGTTGTTTTCCATTCCTTTGTCCCCCACATTTTATTGATCACACAATTTCTTATATAACCTGACTACTTTCATTAGCAAGTTCAGCTGGTAATTTCAAGAAAAGCAGTTTTAACTTTAATAAATCAAAGAAATGCTAAGAAACTTTGCTTAAAGCATAAAGCCAAGGGGACCAGCAGTTGGCATAATGGCTATGTAGCTGGACACCCATGTAGTTGACCACAGTTTGAATCCCAGACTCAGTGGCTTAAACTCACACTGAATGGAGGAGAAGGGATTGTGTTGTGGCCATCCCCGTGAAGAGTGATTTCTCACTTTCTGTCTCTCTGTCTTTGTAGTCCTGGAGAGTGCATGTGCCCTATAACAAAAACAATCTCAAAAAAAAAAGAAAAACACAGGGATTCTGTTCAAATAGTAGGTGCATGAACCTATCGACAACTCAAGACAAGACAAAAATCCTTAAAACCGGGAAACAAAGCCTCAAAGAAAATCAGCACTATTTTAGTCAAAAGTCATGAGTTGCTATTTCACCAAAAGTCATGAAATTGCTACTTCAGTCTCATGTACTTAATCTATCCTCTGTTGTGGTTCAATCTTCCCGATTAAATTCTGGGATATAATATTCAACTCTAGACATGTCCCTACGATTAAGCTGGCCATTTTCTTAGTTTTTGAACTCTTATTTCTGTGTGTCTGTATTTAATTTTCCTGGTATGACACTCCTTTGAGAACTTCTTGGAGATCTGGTCTGCTGTTGGTAAATTCTTTCAGGTTTTGTTTATCTGAGAATGTTCTTGTCTTTTCCCATATGAAGGATAATCTTGCTGGGTACAGTATTCTTGATTGCAATTACTTTTCCCTTCACACTTTGAATATATTTTCCCATTCTTTCCTGGCTTGCATTGTTTCTTTTCTTCTTCTTCTTCTTTTTTTTTTTTTTAAGAGGTTTTTGTTATAGGGCGCATGCGCTTACCAGAAAGACAGAGACAGAGAGACAGAAAGCGAGAAATCACTCCCCAGGAGGGATGGCCACGCCATCCTCCATTCTCCTCTCGGGATCTTGGTCACGCATGCACATGTGCCTGGCGTGAGTTTAAGCCATCAGGTCCGAGACTTGAACCACGGTCGCCTACATGGGAGTCCAGCGACATAGCCATTACGCTAACTGCTGGTCCTGCATTGTTTCTGATGAGAGATCTGCTGTTAACCTGACAGGATTCTCAGGAGCCGTGGAAGAATCTTCTTTCAAAGGCCTGCCCCTTGACTCTCCACTTGAGTTTGTGGGCTGGTGGCTGAATTATCAGTATAAAGTCTTCAGTTCTCTTTTTTCCCTGAAATCCGATTTCTTGCTTTTTGACTCTCTCTTTGTCTCTCTGGTGAACACAAGGGCAAAAGAAACAAAAAACAAAAAAAAACAAACAAAAAAACCCAAACCTCTAAGAAAATTAACTGATTTTAAAAGGTTTACTAGGTTTATTTAAATTTAAGATGACTTTATTTAGAATAGAAATGTTCTCTCCCAAAGTAAAATATAAATATCTTAAATTTCCACAAAAAAAGAAATGAAACACTTTGATAACTTTTGGAAGACCTTAGGTAAGTATGTCAATAACCCTAAGGTACATTCACTATTTTGATTATGCCACACTGCTTTACTTAGAATTAAAGTTCATCTCACTCATTACATCATAATGACCATAGGAAAGGAAATGTAAGAATAAAAATAAAACAAAAACAAATGTCTATATGGAAATAATAAGTTATGTATGCATTTTAAGAGCACAGTCATATTGAAGACGATATCAAAAACTGGGAGGCAAAATTAACTCATCTCTTCTTGAATTTACTCAGACACCAAAAAAGTGTTTTCACAGTTGTCAGGTGCCCTAGTTGACAAGGAATCCAGCTGAATAAAGCAAAAGAAAAAGTGGCTGGTAATATGAGTTGACATCAAAGTTTTATGGAATTCCAAACTTGAGTAGACATCTTGGTAAAGGAAAGAATAGAAAATAAAATTAATTAGGAGATTATGCTGTTCCTTCTTTGGGGCTTATATGAAGTTATATAGAATTCTTAACCACAAAATTCACACTTAATGGGAAGTCTGTTTGCCCTCTTTTTAGGTCAGTTGATCTAAAACAAAAAGTTTAAATGTTTGACGAAAATTCTCTCTGATTAAGGAATCGGTTCTAGGAAAAGCAAATTTCATTTGTAATGAAAGCTAGGATACAAACAAATGGTATTCACATATAACAGAAGAAAATTAATATGAGCTTAGGATCATCAGGACAAGACTAAAACAGAAATAAACACTGAAGCAAAATTTTGTCATGTCTTGACTAAATGCTTAAAATGTTCTCAGTAAATTGCCAAAGCTGCTTATATAGTGGGTTAAAGTTTTCCCAACTCATTTTGGGTAAATTTTAGTCTTGGTCAATTGATCTTCATAGTTATACAGGTGTCAAGGTTATTTACTGGATCATCAGGAAAGTCATGAAAATTCATGGTTTGCATAGAAAAACACAGACAGAGACCAGCAGGTAGCGTGGTGGTTAAGGCACTGGGTACTCCCACATGGCCGACCACGGTTTGAGTCCCCAGACCTGGAAGACTGCTTTCTTACTCTCTACCCGTCCATGTCTCTCTCTGGTCAAATAAAAAAAAATGAATGAATAAATGAAATGAAATAAAAATTATTTAAAAAAAAAGAAAAACACAGATCCAAAAAACCAACATAATACATAGTGAGAAAGAACTTTCATTATTTCTTAACATCAGCAGATAGATAACAGGTACATGTAGAGAGAATTTGTTCTTTTAATTTACACTATCAAAGTAAACTTTTTTTAAAGGAATTTTTCTTGAATTATTCTTATTTTACTTTATTTATTCATTTATATTTGGCCAGAGAGTTATAGAGTGAGATAGAGAAATTGAGAAAGCAAGCTGCCAGGCCCAGGACTCGAACTGTGGCTGGCCATGTGGGAGGCCAGAACCCTTAACCACCATGCCACCTGCCAGCCCCTCAAAGTAAACTTTTGATGGTAAATTTCCACTGGAGCTAGCAGACCTAAGTAGAGGAAACTTGGATAACTTGGGCTTCAATCACTCTGGTTTATGTTGCAACTACTTTTCATCATAAATGAATAAACTCTCATATTTCTGTGAGTTTTATGAACTGTTTTCTTGTAATTGTGATGTCTGGTTCACATATAATTATACATATTTGTGGAGTATTTTTGTGGTGTAAGGTATATTGAAAGCATGTGTACAGTATAATCAAAACAAAAATTATTGTCATATTCATCTTCTTCAGCAATGAACATTACATTATGTCGTGTACTCCAGTGACAGTTCTATTTTTTTTTCGAAATATATATTGAGTTGTAAATGACATTTATACTCTGCTGTAGTATACCATTCCAAACCTATTCTACTTGTTTATATTCATTCTTCTGTCAAAGTTTTTTTCATTAATCTCCCACTCCCTCCAGCCTTTCTTCCATGCAGGGTCTGGAATCTACCATTACTCTCTCTACTCCTATGTAATCAAGACCTTCAGTTTTCACTATGGAGTATGGACATTTAGTATATTTAAATTGAGGATATTAAGTATTTGTTTTTATTGACTGGCTCATTTCACTTTGCATTACATGTATTAGATTTGTCCACTTTGTGTCAAATGACAGAATAATTTTTATAGCTATTTAGTATTCCACTGTATTTACATGCCACATTTTCTTAATCCATTCATCAGGATTTGGGCACACTTAGATTAATTCATATCTTGGCTATTGTGAATAATAGTACAATGAACATAGATGTACAAATATCTTTCTGATAGAGTAATTTACTGTTTTCAGGATAAATACTCAAGAGTGGGTATTTACTAGGTCATAGAGTTTCATTTTTAGATTTTTGAGGAAACTCAATGGTATTTTCCATGGTGGCTATATAATTTATCATTCTACCAGCAACATATGAGGATTCTCTTTTCTCTGCAACCTCACTAGCGCTAGAGCCATTCTGACTGGGGCTTGATGATCTCTCACTGTGGTCTTGATTTACATTTCTCTTGTGATAAGAGATATTGAACTTTGTATAGGTTTTAGTCATTATATATCTTCCTTTATGAGTTGTCTGTTCAGGCCAGTTACCCACTTTTTAACTGATTGCATGTGTGTGTGTGTGTGTGTGCGTGTGTGAGAAAGAGTCGTTTAAGTTCCTTATACAATATATTCTAGTTATCCTTTATCTATAGTTTTCATATAATGTCTCCCATTCTATGGGTTATCTGTTGTTATCTTTGCTGTGCCTAAGCTTTTAGTTTTATGTAATCCTACTTGTTTATTTTTGGTATTGTCTACTCTTTTTTTTTTTTTTTCTTGAGAGGTTTTTGCTATAGGGCGTGTGCACTCACCAGACAGACAGAGAGAGACATAGAGACAGAAAGCGAGAAATCACCCCCCAGTGGGGTTGGTCATGCCGCAATCCCTTCTCCTCCATTCTCCTCTCGGGGTCTTGGGCACACACGTACACGCGCCCGGCGTGACTTTTAAGCCACCGGGTCCAGGACGCGAACCGTGGTCGACTACATGGGAGTCCAGCGACATAGCCATTACACTAACTGCTGGTTCCTGGTGTTGTCTACTCTTCAGGAGTCTTATTTAAGAAATCTTTGTTGGGTCAGTGGGTGGCGTGGTAGTTGGGGTGTTGTGCTCCCACATGGCAGATCACAGTTGGGTCCTGGGCCTGCTGGCTTGGGGGGGTGGGTCATACTGAGCAAGTGTGCATGCATGCCCAGGATCCCAGGAGGAGAATAGAGGAAAGGGAATTGCAATGTGGCCATCCCCCTTTGTTGAGGGAGGTGATTTCTCACTTTCCCTCTCACCACCTCTCTCTCCAGTGAGCACATGTGCCCTATGGCAAAAGCCTTTAAAAATATCTTAGCCTACTCAAAAAAAAATTTTTAATTTAAATTGCAGGGCATATGAACTTGTCAGAGAGATACAGAGAAAGAGAGAAAGAACTCCTAAAGGGGTATGGCCTTGACACAATTTCTTCTCTTACATTTCTCTGTCCCATTGTAATTTGAAGCATTCATTCTCATGTGCCCTACATGCTTTTCAAGCCACCTGGAACTTGTATTTGAATCAGTCAGTCACATAGAGTCCGACTCCCTTAACTTTTAGGTGATGGGGCCAGCACTTTTCTCAAATATTTTGGAATATTTCCCTTGTGTTTTCCTCAAGCAATTTTATAGTTTTAAGTCTTTATCCATTTTGAGTTAATTTTGGTAGATAGTGAGAGATAGGGGTTTAGTTTTATTCCTCTCTCATATTCCCAGAACTATTAGTTGAAAAAACTGTCTTTTCTCCACTAATTACCTTGTAACTTTTGTTAAAAAAAATATCATTTGACTGTATGTTGTTGAATTTATTTATTTAGTTCTGGATTTTCTATTCTATTCCATTGGTCTGTGTGCCTGTTTTTGTACCAGTGCTATGCTGTTTTAGTTATTATAGTTTTATAATATATTTTGAAGTCCAGTAGTGAGATGCCTCCAACTTTATTTTTATTGCATGATATTGCTTTGGAGATATGAGGTCTTTGGTGATTCCAAAAAAGTTTTATGATTTTTTTCCTAGTTACATGAAGAATATCACCGACATTTTGGAAGAAGTTGCACTGAATTTGGAGCCCATTTTGGGAAGTATCAATATTTTAATTATATTGGCTTCCAATCTATAAATAAAGGATGATATTCCAATTTTTTCATATTATTTTCAGTTTTAAAAATATTTTTCATAGTAGAGATCCTTTCATTTTTTGGATAGAATTTCTAGGAAAACTATGACTAAACATATGAGTAGAAGTGAGCTAAGAAAGAGCATTAGTGAAGTAACCTCTGTTTATTTAGACTACAAATATTTCTTAATATACCATGTGTCAATCTTAGTCTTTGAGGATGCAGCAGAATATCAAACATAGCAAATCCTTGTTTTCTAGGTTTAGCATTCTGTTTACAAAGATACCAAAATCAATTAAAATACTACAAGTAATGAGACCAGCAGATGGCATATTGGCTAAGTCACTGGACTCCCATGTAGTAAATTGAGGTTCGAGTCCCGGACCTGGTGGCTTAAACTCATGCTGGACACATCTGCATGTGTGCCCAAGATCCCAAGAGGAGAATGGAGAAGAAAGGACTGTGGCATGGCCTTCCCTTGTGTGGGCGATTTCTTGCTTTCCGTCTCTCTCTTTTTGGTGAGCACACGCGTCCTATAGCAAAAAAACCTCTCAAAACAAAACAAAAAACAAAACAAAATTACAAGTAGATGGTTTTAGTTAAAACCCAGTTTAACTAAAACTGGGTTTGTAGTGCACATTTTGTTTGCCTCCCCAGGAATTTACTTTTCTTCATATAACTCATTTTCTTCTGGGGAAGATAATGTTTCCCCTCTTACTTGGTATGAACCCAATTGCTCTAGAAGTAATGTCATGCCATCTTTTTACAAGTAATCTATTGAGCAATCCAGATCTAAGTAATGAAGTCAGGAACAGTATTATAACACAATTCTAGCCAGTGAAATATGAGGGGAAGATTGATTCCTAGGAGAAAGTCACTAGCAAGAAAATGGCCTCTTTCTTCCCTCGAGATGCTATGAACTGCTGCAGCTATAGCTCTATGTGTCTGAGAGAATCTCAAGAAACAAACCTCTTGCTAGCCATACTGATTTCTACCTGAGTCTCGATATTTCAGTTACATAAGACAATGATCATACTTGTATAAATCAGTCTGATTCTAATTTTTGTTACTCATCTAAAAACAATAAATAAAACCAGAGAAGATCGATGTTTGAAGCATTAGAAAAGAGGGTAGAAGGGTGGTAAACAGGGGACAAGGTAGACTGCTTCAAACTTTTAGAAGCTTGTTTCTGGGGCTTACCAGATAGCCTATTTTTAGGGAGCTAGATCCCACATGGTCATTTCAGTTCAAATCCCAGCCCTGGTAGCTTGAGAAACACAATGGTCATATGTGCCTTCATGCTAAAAAACATCAGCAAGAAGGAGAAATGGAGGAGCAGAATGTAATGTGACCACAACACACTGGGGCTGGGCTGGGCACTTTCTTTCTCTCTCTCTCTCTCTCTCTCTCTCTCTCTCTGACAAGTACGTGCACCCTCTGGCAATATTTTTTTAAAGAAGTTTGTTTCTGAAGAATTATTTAAATTGAGATGAGAAGTCAACCATGATAAGCCCTGAGAGGAGATCCTTCAGTGAAGTGGAAAGAACATTCGCATTGTTCAGCTGAGAATAAGTATGAGATTAGATTTGAGCAGTGTCTTATGCAAAAGGCTTGTGAGTAAGGTGAAATTTCATTCTAAGAGCCACTAAAGCATTTGAAGTTTTGGGATGGCAAACTATTTTTTTCCTTTTGCATAATATTAAATCTGATGTTTTTAGCTACAATTAAAATGTGGTATATAGTTTACAGCAACCACATTTCATTTTACAGCACTAAGAAAACTAAAATGGCATTAACATCATTCTTATGGCATTTAAACTTGTCTTATTTCAAGAAGTATTCAATGGTAGGATTTTTTAGTAGATCATAAAAGCATTCTGTGAGTAAAATCAATAACTAAGAAGTAAAAATGCAAGACAGTATTATTTTAACAAAAAATAGAAACAATTGTGGAAATTTTATTTTAATTATCATAGCAATAAAAATAAATTGGGACAGCTAATAGTGTGGTGGTTAAGGTAGCTGGATCCCACATGGCTAACTGCATGGTTTAAGCCCTAGAATAGATGGCTTGAAAACCACATTGGATGTGTGTCTATCCAAAATCCTAAGAGGAGAAAGGATCGTAGCAGGGCCATACCCCTTCAGGAGGATGCTTTCTCATTTTATCTCTTTCTCTCTCTCTTTCTCTGTCTCTCATGAGCTCACATACCCTAGAGCAAAAACTTTTTAAAAAGTAATATATAAAACTTTAAAATTTTAATGTAGACTAAATGATTGTTTTTCTTTAAAGCTATTCCTTTCAAGACAGGTGTGTACTACAAGTAGGGTAATTGAGATAATTAAGGAGGCATGTTTTAAGAGAAGGAGATAAGTTTACTAGATAAATTTAAAATAGCTTTCTTAAATTTCTACATGGCTACTTTTTAAAAGTTTCTTTCATGAGAGTGAGATATAGAGAGACAAGAATGCTCATCAGGGTCTCATGCTGTAAATGCTCTCTCTGCCCTCATCCACCTTGCCAACTATGCAGGATCATGGGCATATCACCTATAATAGAATGTTGACCAGGGAAATGAACCCATGATTTTCCATACAGATCCAGCTTTACTTGAATGGTGCATTACTCCTGGACTCCCAAGCTGGCCCATGTTGTTATTTTAAAAACAAAACAAACAAACAAAAAAAAAAAAACAAACTTGTACATCAAATTAATTTTTTCATGAACTTTTTGCCTTTTTCTATTTTCTGCATATACAATGTGTGTGTGTGTGTGTGTGTGTGTGTGTGTGTGTAGAAAAAGAGACAGAAACACAGACACCCTCCATAAGGTCTGGTCATACTGCAACCCCCTTCCTCCACTGTTCTAACTTGCTGAATCTTGGGTCATTCAAACTGAGTATACAAAGCATGGTTGCCATGTGGCTTCCAGCACCACAGTTTGGTATGTTATTGTCTGCTCACCACAGCTGAACTTCATATTGCAACTCTTAATGAGCTATATATCATAATGTGTTTTTAAATCATGCATATCTTCATTAAAATATTCACTATAAGTGAATTAATGTAGAAAATTAAAAAAAATATTCACTATAGAAAGATATTAAATTTCAGAAATATTTACCAAATCCCTCTGTGTGCAATGCCCTATGCCAAAGACTTAGGAGCTAAGTACAAAAAATAAGATTCTCTTCCTACCTTCAAATATCATACCACCTCAGAGAGGAGAAAATATATTTCAGACTTAAAAATATAAAATATAATGACAATTTTGAAAGAGGTATAAACAGGGATTGCAGAGATACCACTTTTGCTAGTAAAGAAAAGAATCATGGACGAGAATGTGAGGAGAGTCTTCACACAAAAGCCAGGTGCTCACAGGTGGGGCAGAAGTTCCCAAGTAATTCTGAATTAAATAATACATTTTTTAGTGGGTATAGTGTCTGATAACTCATGTCTGATTTACCAACTGTTAATATTAGCACAACATCCTGTTTAGCCTCATCGAAAGGAGCCATACTTTTCTATATAACTCATGATGGACTGTATGAGGAGACTTCAAAATGTTTGTGGAAAATGGAATTAAGGTACAAATTTATTTTGGTGCAAAAAGTTTTGGAATCCATGCAGGTTGGTTTTTGTTGTTGTGGTGGTTTATAATATGCACTTTTCATGATCTATTTGAAGCTCCCTTGTATACATGAAGCTTAAATACTAGAAACATACTTACTAATGCCAAGAAATTAGCAATATGATAAAAGTCCAAGAAGAGAAGGTTTTGGTGATTTATTGTGCATTTTATTCTTACAGTAATTAAGTGGTAAGAAAGAAGATCACAGACCATGGGTAGCCAGAGAAGCTACAAGGTGTATTATAAAATAATTACAGTTCTAATTCTGCCAACCAATGCCTATATGATCTTGTTGTTTACCACTATGAGCTTTAATTTTAACATTTGTAAAATAAAAATAACATGCATGGGTTTGTTGTAAGAGACACATGAGAAAATGTGTTGAAGTATTTTAGGTTCTAGAATTATTATGTCCAACATAGTAGCCATTAGCCATATGTGGCTATTTAAATTAAATAAAACTTAAAATTAAGGTTTTTAGGCATGCTAGTCACATTCCAAATACTTAATAACCAGGTGGCTAGTGGCTACCATATTGAATCACATGGACATAGAATAGTTCTATCATCACAGGAAGATTTGTGATACAGCACTGCTCTAGAATGTTTTGTTCTTTCTATCTATTTTCATAGTCATAGAAAAAGATGTTCTGGTCAATAAATGAACTCTTTAGATAGAAAATATCTATATAGCTCAATGGCTACTGAGAACTAGTGATTTCAGGGGGGGAAAGAGAAATTAAGATTTTCTACTGACAATTCAGCCTCCAGCCCCCAAACTTGGGTGCAGAGGCAAGGGAGAGACGTTCAGAAGACTCCTCCCTGGCTCCTGAGAACTAATGATTTCACATGACACGCTTGCACGCCGCACAGTTATTTATTTATTTATTTATTTGCTTTTTTGTTTAAAAAAAAATTGGTTGTTTTAGCTTTATCCTTCTTTTTCTTTCTGTTTCTTAGTGTGTTTTTTTTTCTCTCTCTCTCTCTGTTTCCTTTTTCTTTTAACTCATCACTCTGCTCCTCAATCTCCATCCAATGTGTTTTTAGGTGGATCTAAGGGAACCATAGCCAAACATCCAAATACTATTAGGGTTAACATATTCCTCAGTATCCACTGAATCTGCTGCACAAAGAAGAAATCTTCAGTAGTTCTAGGTTCTTCAGATCCTTTTACCTTTTGCATAAAAGTAGTTGTGAATATTTTTTTCTAACTCCTATACCTGAAACCTGCTTAAAAATATGTACACACACACACATATATATATGTGTGTGTGTATATATATATATACATACATATATATATGTATGTATGTGTATGTATATATATATATATATATAGTCAGAAGGTATATCTATGATTTAAGTCTTAACCAATTGATTGAAAGGCTATAAAATTATGTCTGGGAATGAGAATGACACTTAAAGATTAATATTATATAATACATTTGGGACAGCTAAAATGAAAGAAAAGCGATAATAATCAGCATACAAAGTAATGGAACATTAATATTTTAAATATATTGTGACTTAGAGGGAAGCATCCCCAAATGTCATACATGCTTTCAGTGACTGTATCTTTCTTGGTCACGGTTTTGTAATCTGGCTTAAGTAGTAGAGTAGTTCATTGTACAATTAACTTTTAAAAGGATTACATGTACTTAAAAGGTCAAATTTAAAATAATAATAAACAAAGTTGAATAAATAATTCTTTAAAAAAGGAAAGAAGGAAAGAAAAGACCAAGATGTGTGTTACTCATTTGGAGCTATTGTTTCTAGGTGATTATGAAATCAATTTCTAAATAACTTTATTTTTAGTATCATGGACTGCTAACACCAAAAGGGTCATAGACACCATTCGTTTTTGCTCTCCAATTTTAAACAGCAAAGCCTCCTGCTGAGGCTCCTTCCCTATGGCCTCGTTCTTTTTCTATTCATTTTCACACTATTGGCCAAGCAAGGGATCTTTCTAACGCCATCTGCTTAAAGTCTTTTGATGGTTTCTCCTTCCTTAAGGCAGCACTTGCTAGTGTGTTCCATGAACACTTAACTGGTTCAGCCTTTTGTTATTTGCATCATGTGAAAGGGGTTGGACTCCTCAGTTGTGTTTTTGACAAGTTGGGTTCAACGCCATCCACATTACTGGTGCAAGACTTCTCAAACTCTTTAATACACGATGTTGACCAAATTTGTTAAGGCAAAGAAGCTTTTTACTTTTTCTTTCTCAAAGCATCTCCCGAGACTTGTGATTTAAGGGTTACTCTACCCTTTGATACACACTGCTCCGATTAACAAGGTCCATGTTTCTGAGCACATAGTACCATTCCTTTAAAGTTTTATAAGGTCATGCTTAACAAGTCAGGTATAGAAAGCTGAAAATGTTGTTCCCAGATAATGTTTGTGCATTTTTGTAATTTGTAAACTATTTATATTGCTATAAAATGTGAAATGTTATGCTATGAAGTTAAATACTAAAAACAGACTGTCCAAGTTTCTTTTTTGTTGCCCTGAAAATAGCAAAGCCTGAGAAATTAGGACGTTCATTTTATTCACTGAATGTTTTGTTGCAGAATAAGATGGTGAAATTTAAGATTAACACTGAATCATTAATATAGCAGTCAATCCTAATCCAAAGGCAAGGGAATGGGTTAAACTGGGTCGCAAATGTCAAAGTAATTAATGTAGAACACACAAAGTCAGAAGTTGCACATAAATTGATGCAATGTGGGCCTCTATTTCAGGGAGAAAATCTTCTAAAACTATTTTAAAGATAAAGGCATAAAGGGTTCTCTTTGTCATGTCATCTTTTCAACAAGTTTAACAGCTATTTGATACAAATATTGTACATGGTAACTATATATTTCTGTGATAACAATTGAGCTATTGTCTTGGTCTCTAGAATTCTCTTTATAGCAAACTGAGATTACAGAAGCAATTATATTTTGGTATTTAACACATTATCTTTTTCTCAAATTCTAAACTTTTAACTACTATCAGAGGTTTTGCCTCTTTAACTGTCTTTTTATGGATGGATGGGGTCTCAGACAGTGATTAGACAAAACTGGTTCATAAATATAC
Source organism: Tupaia belangeri chinensis (assembly GCF_000334495.1). Classification (NCBI taxonomy): domain Eukaryota; kingdom Metazoa; phylum Chordata; class Mammalia; order Scandentia; family Tupaiidae; genus Tupaia; species Tupaia belangeri. Next base: position 35,555 of record NW_006204333.1, read on the forward strand.
TACTGTTGAATATGGCAACGAAGACTTGTAAAAACCATCACTTTTTTTTATGAAGTTTGTCTTCATTAACTTACTTTTGATCATCTCAGAAAGTACTAAACCAGATCTGGGAACATGTTTTGAGTAATATAAATAATTGCCAAGCTTCCTTTTGACCGGAACAGCCATCTTCCAGTAATTAACCAAAATGACGAACAAGAAGGGAACGAGGAGAGGCACCCGATATATGTTATCTAGGCATTTTAC
>NW_006204333.1:35999-75880 GCF_000334495.1 Tupaia belangeri chinensis
TGTGGAAGTCCAGCGACATAGCCATTACACTAACTGCTGGTCCCCAGCATATTAAGCATTCTAAGAGCAGAGATAGCTTCCTAAAATGTGTGAAGGAAAACGATCAGAAAAAGAAAGAAGCCAAAGAGAAAGTTACCTGGGTTCAACTAAAGCGCCAGCCTGCTCCACCCAGAGAAGCACACTTTGTGAGAAGCAGTGGAATGGAGCCTGAGCTACTGGAACCTATTCCCTATGAATTCATGGCATGATGGGTGTTAAAAATAAACTAATCTGTGGTCTATAAAAAAAAATTATACCGAGTGTCTGCACTCTATGACTGAAACTGGTTGACTAAAGGTTGTACAAACATGAGAGATGGGTGTGAATGTCAGATATGGTGTGTGTGGAGGAGCAGGGGCCTAAGGAAGGACATTTGGAGGGGGGATACTGAGGCAGAGCATTAGTGGGATGTGGGGAGGTGTGGTGTTATCAGTTGAAGATATTTTGATCAACTGGACTGGGGAGAAATGCTCACATATTGAAATGTTAACTTTGCAAACTTAATAATGTGATTCAATGTATAAAAAAATTGAAAAAAAGAACTAAAAAAAAAACTAAAAAAATTGCCATGATGTTTACATATTAACTGAACTTTTTAGAAAATGTACCAAATAATAAATGAGAAGGATTTCTCCTTTAACACTTCAAGAGGAATAAAGAGTCCATACTGATGTTGTGAGTTAAAGAAATCAGTTTCAGATAATTGCCCTGATAAATAATATTTTTCTACTTAATAGGTTTTGTTTGCCTGTGTTGTTTGTGGAAAAGATTTTTATTTCTCAGATTTAGAAAGGCAGATTTCCACAAAAGAAAGTCTTTGTGACTTAATTGATCTCTCAGAGGGAGTGTGTTCCAGCTTAGGAGGGCAAAGTATATTTTCTTGCTGGATCAAACTCTAAAGCAGACATTTATGGGGATATTATTCCATTCTGCTCTCAGCTGCTTGACCAGTTGGCTAGTTTGCTGCCAGTGAGTCAAAGGTCATGAGTTTGATACTTCAACAGATCACTTTGCTGTACACAGAGAAAGCTCTGTAACAAAGACGTGGATTACAGCCTTATCCCTGCCAGCACCAGCTGAGTTCCAAGTGTGAGGCTCTTCCTATATGAAGAACCAGGTTCTCTGAAGACATAATGGTCCCTCCAATGAACAACATAAACACTCTGGCTCATTAGGTGATTTCTTCCAAAATAGGAAGACAAAATATAAAGAAGTTTATGTCTTTATATTTTACATATAAAGACAAAATGTCAAGAAATCTATCAGACTGGGAACCAGCAGTTAGCGTAATGGCTATGTCGCTGGACTCCCACGTAGTCGACCGCGGTTCATGTCCCGGACCCGGTGGATTAAAACTCACGCCGGGCGCATGTGCGTGAGTGCCCAAGATCCCGAGAGGAGAATGGAGGAGAAGGGATTGCGGCGTGACCATCCCCCCTGGGGGGTGATTTCTCGCTTTCTGTCTCTATGTCTCTCTCTGTCTGTCTGGCGAGCGCATGCGCCCTACAGTAAAAATCTCTCCAAAAAAAAAGAAATCTATCAGACTAACTGGTCACAGAGAAAATGGGACTCTAGATTTAGTGTTAAGTAAGGAAATAATGACTAATACAAATAAACTTTTTTAAAAAATGACATCCAAAGTTTTAACTGGAATGCATATATTCTAGGTTGAATGTTTTCTATAGTGGACTAAACTTTTTTGAGGAAGTGTACGTGAAATATTTCTGTTGTACAACATTGAAGTGAGAGTACTCAAATAATCAATAGTGTTAGGATATTTAACAATTGTATCCATATGTGGTAAATTTTAGAAATGTGTGACTTATTTATGCCATAAACTTGAAATGTATTTATCCGTTACCATCTTTAAAACTATTTCACTTAAGTAAATCAATATTTTGCCTGTTCTACATAAAATTATTTATTGTACATTTTAAATGTATAGTATGTAAATATAGGGAACTGACTAGTAATTGACATTAGTCTGCTTGACTTAACTATATACCCTACCATGGAATTGGTAACTGAGTCTTATTAATTATATTTCTTAAGCATCTCTGGAATCTGACATTCTTATCTCCACATATTATTACCAATAGTTTAGAGCTGCCTTTTATAATCTCTCACTTGAACTTCATAATATCCTCTTATTGGTCTGCTTGCCTCCAAAGTCAGAGACCCCTTTCTAGAACATAAGTTTCGCCATGTAATTTCCTAGCTCTTTTTTCTCTGTAGGATAAATGTGAGACTCCTATGGTCCATGCACTCAGTCTTGGCTTGGCCACTATGATAGGGTTATATTGAATTAGTTCCAGATCTCAAAATGTGCTTACTGGCTAATAATTTCATTTATTTACATACTGACTAAAATCTGTTTCCCTTTCCAATGGTCATTCCCAATCCCTTCTTCTTTGAAAACTAAGAAATAAACAACTAATTCTTCTGTTTTCTGTGAATAACATTTGGGCTTCTCTGACAACTCCCAGAGTTGAATCATAGTTAGCATAAGTCCATCATGCTACTACCCCTTGTCAGAGAATACTTCTAGCATAAGCATGGTTAGTCATAGGGACAGTCTTCTAAAGGCTTCTAGTACAGTCTCACTTAAAGTATGGTTAGAAGACAAGGATTTTTGTTCTGACTGTTGGGTGATGTTTTCAGAGGATGTGTTATTCTCAATACTTTCAGGGAACAAAAGCTAACCCTGAGACTAGCAGAGCAGAAAAAGAAAAGAAATATAACTTAATGTCCTCAAACCAATTATTTAACTGTAATTACTACCTCTCATCTTATCAAAGATAAATATCTTATTATTTGAGCCACTTTTTGGTGGGACTCCTGCTCTTTGCAGCCAAAAGCAGTCTGATACAAATTCCCATAGCTCCTAAGAAGCACATCTTTGCTAATACATATCTCAGTTTTGCTAATATTCACCTCCTTTGAAAAAAGAAAAAGCCACCTAATTTGTATGCCTTTAGAATTCACCTTCTCTGTTATTTCATTAGTTTAGACATAATAATTTCTATACATATCTGTCAGATAGCTTTGCAGACTTTATTGGCAAATCCAAGGCATCATTTTGTGTGCTTGGCACATTTTATGTTATTTCCCATACATAAACAAATCATGAGGAAAACAAATAATTGTTTCAGCTCATTTCTGTTGGCTTATATAGTTCTAGTACTGAACTTCACATAATGGATAAACTTTTGTTGATGATATAAATGATGGCTCCATGTACATAAAAGTAGTACTAACTATGAAACACAAAGGACATAGGAAAAGCACATTTTCTGATTTGACAGTACATGATGTTGAAATATAATACCTTAAACTGGTAAAAATCTTTTGCATTTCAAAGATCTTCATATACATAATTTAATTTTCTTCCTCACAGCAGTTTTCAATGTAGGAGGGAACAGTATTGTTATATACATCTTTTGGGTAAGATTCCCTCAGTCACAGAAAGGATCATTCATTTGCCCAAAGGGTTGAACTCACATGAAACTGCTTTTCAGAGTATCAGACTTATATCCTTTTCTCTTGTTATTGCTCTTCTCTCACTACAACTAGACCATGGCTCTTAATATTTGGTAGACATCAGACTCACTTAAAGGGTTTTGTAGAGACAGTCATATGTTATCAGAACCTCTGGTGGGTGGAGTCTGGGTACATGCTCTATCGACAGATCTCTACCAGTGTTTGAGAGAGGAGACCCGCAGCTCTAAAAGAGCGCTGCACAAATTATGATTCCTAGACTATCCCCCACTATCCACCACACATCAGAATTAGTCTTGTTAAAAATGCTGATTCCTATGCTTTCTTACAGATCTTAATTAGACTATTTGGAGCTAAAGAAACTGCTTTTGTAAGTTTATCAAGTGATGGAACCACTGTTCTATGACTTCATTTTAATGTATATATATATATTTTTTCATGGCTGCTTCGATCTGTCTGACCTCAATTCATTTTCTCAGACCATTACTATTGTTGGAGTAAGACTAAAACCTGTTCATCAAGATAGGCCATTTTCTCTTTTTTGGAGAGGTTTTTGCTATAGGGTGCATGCACTTGCCAAAAAGATAGAGACGGAGGAGCAGCAAGCAAGAAATCGCCGCTCCCCCTCCCCCGGGGGATGGCCACACTGCAATCCCTTCTCCTCCATTCTCCTCTTGGGATCTTGGGCATGCACACACACACGTCCGGTGTGAGTTTAGGCCACGGGGACTCAAACCACAGTCGACTACATGGGAGTCTAATGACGTAGCCATTATACTATCTGCTGGTTCCAAGATAGGCCATTTTCAAAGGAAGGAGTTTTTTTTATAGCAATAAATAGCTAAAAGACAAGATAAATATGAATGTTCTGAGAGATTACGTCACTAATCCATACTGATATATACAGGGCAAGATTTATCAGTTGTTGTTCTCAAGAAAGGAAGGCCATTTTCAAAGGAAGGAGTTTTTTTATAGCAATAAATAGCTAAAAGACAAGATAAATATGAATGTTCTGAGAGATTACTTCACTAATCCATACTGATATATACAGGGCAAGATTTATCAGTTGTTGTTCTGTTTGCCTTTTCCTTTGGCAGCAGCTATGGTGGTCTCTCTATTTCCACATAGTGCTATAGCATGAGAGTTTAGTTTACGAAATTCAGTACTTCTTGCTTGGCAATAAGAGGAAAAAAATGATTATGTTGTACTTAAACCTGTTCACATAGTGCATAGTAAGTACTCAATTGTATTAATTTTATATAATTGAATTAAAATCACAGCAGACTTAGTAGCTAAAATAAAAACAATTGTTTTCTTACAGTTTTGATGGGTTAGAAGTTCAGGTATAGCGTGATAGAGTCCTCTACTCAGGGTCCTTGCTAGAGTACAATTAAGACTTCAGCTGGGATGGCCCTCATCTTACAGAGGTGGCATACAGCCCTCATAACCTCCCTCAAGACCAGCACGAAAATTCTCTATGACCGCTAGGCCCTCTTTTGAAGGGCACACTTGATTAGGTGAACCTGACCCAGGAGTTATCACTTTTGGTAAACTTAAAGTTAACTGATCAGTGACTTTCACTACATCTGCGAAATCTTTTTCTTTCCCTTGTAATGTAACTTGATCATGGTAAGGAAAGGCATCAATCCTATTGACAGGGCTCACCTGTTCTCAAGGGCTGGCTATTACACAAGGCAAGTGTCCCAGCGGGCAGGACTCTTAGAGGCCATCTTAGAATCTCCCCTGCTACATCAATATTCCTTGCATTGGTTATTGCTTTTTATTAAGATTCGTGTAAATGCACAAAAAATAAAATAATCAAAGCAGAGTAGATAATGAAAGTATGTCTATCTCTCATGACTGAATTTCAGTCACCTTCCCTGATTGCTGACAATTTTAAAAGATTTTTATTATGGTTTTAGAGTATGTATTTACGTGCTATAACACTCATTTGCATACCACTTTGCTTTTTTATTTAACAATCTCCAAAGTATATCATAAATATCTATATGGATGTATGAGTATATATGTGTGTGTGTTTATATGGATTGTATGATTATTTTTTTATACATGTACCATAACTAGCCTTATATTGACAGAAATATAAGTATTTGCTCTTTTATCATTGTAAATATTTTTATTACATATTTTGTGTAGATGTGTTCATATAAGACAAATTTCCTGAAATAGAATTGCTGCTTCAAATACTAAGCACTCTTAACAGTCTGATAAACATTGACCATTTTTCCCAAATACATTCAAGTTACAATCCCAGTTTCTTTATGATCTTTGCAATACTGCATTAGAGAATTTTTAAGTTTTCCAATCTAAGAGTTGAGCAAAGGCACTTCATTGCTGCCATAATTGGTTTCCTTAATTAAGAACATGATCAAGGGGTCAGACAGTGGAGCAACAGTAAATGTTCTCTGAGGCTGAGCCATATGAGAAGGTTCTGGGTTCACATCCAGAGATCACCATGAGAGTTTAGTTTACCTGGGTACACTAGCATGCATATGTGCCCATGATCAGGGCTTACCAAGCCTAGGGTAGATAGAGACAAGATCCTGTTGGATATGCGCTCTCTTTCTCTTGCTCATGGAAACAAACTTTTTTTAGAGGTTTTTGCCTTAGGACACATATACTTGTCAGAGAGAGACAGACACAGTTAGATGGAAAGAAATCCCCCCCACCCGCCCCCAAGGGGGATGGCTACGCCTCAAATCCTTCTCCTCCATTTTCCTCCCAGGATCTTCAGCATGCATGCACATCTGCCTGGTGTGATTTTCAAGCTACCATATCTGGTACTCAAACCACGGTTGGCCATGTGGGAGTCCAGAGATGTAACTGCTATACCATCTGCTGGTCCCATGAACTTAAAAAAAAAAAAAAAAAGTCATGGTTGAGGGACCAGCAGATAGCATAGTGGTTACGATTCTAGACTCCCATGTAGCTGACCAGTTCAAATCCCAGACCTGGTGGCTTAGACTCACATGGGGCGCATGTGAGAACATGCCCAGAATCATGAGACGACATGGGGTGCATGTGAGAACATGCCCAGAATCATGAGACGAGAATGGAGAAGAATGGATTATGGTGTGACTATCCCCCTGGAGGGTGATTTCTCGCTTTCTGTCTCTTTGGGGAGCATACAAATTCTATAACAAAAATCACTCTAAATAAAAAGCATGGTTGATATGTTTAAAGCCATGATATTTCTTTTCTTTCATTCTTTTTTTTTTTTTGATTAATTGTCTCTTTATGCCCTTTATTATATGTTTTAGTGACATAACCACTATTCCATCTGTTGGTCTCATAAACTTAAAAAAAGATTGTGGTTGGTATTTTTTTTCTTTTTTGATAAATTGGCTATAAACTTAAAAAAAAATTGTGGTTGATATATTTAAAAGCCATGGTATTTTTTTTCTTTTTTGATAAATTGGCTCTTTATATCGTTTATTCTATAAGTTTTTTCCAACTGCATTTCTTGTCCTCTGGCACGAAGCAGAATACTCAAAGTGTACGTGTACGTACCCCAGGGTGAGAAGCAACAGTAAACTATTCTGATACATGATTAGTCACACAAGCATCTCACGATGTAAGGAAAATCCATGAGTGGAGCTTTCATCCTGTGGGATGTGTGTTCTTCCCTTCCGTCTCTTTCCTCAATCCCTTTTGTCTTATCCAGGTACAATTCTAGCTCTCATTGTAAGCTTTAAAAATGATCATGTGGGAATAAATAATAGGTGCAGATTCAGAAGATCTGCCTTTGAATTCTGATGGTCATACTTGCTATCCGTAGGCCTTTGTGTAAACCATTTAATCTAGTTGCAGCTCAGCTGCTGTGAGGTTTAAATGATGTAAAATACATGTGCATGACTTGTTAAATAAATCAAGTATTTAAAGAAAATGAATGTCTTCACTTTTTACCACTGGTTTAGCTTATGATTCAAGCATGTTCTGAAATTCTAATACATTTTAATCTAAAAATGCAACAAATGAGGTAACACAAATAACCATATATAAGTGTCAGTATCTTTTGTTACTTACTCAGAAGTAAAACTTAAGCCACACCAGAAAATAATGTTTTGTGATTTTGAAGTCCTCCATGCTATTACAACGCAAGATTTTAAAGAATTCTCTTCCCTCAAGCTACTCAACACTCTCATCAATCTGGGTCTAAAAATGCTTACTCTGGAAGTTTTAAGTATAAGTAATTTGGGCCTGTTGGGGTCATGATGGTTAGCTTGCTGAGTCTGCAGTTGAAGTCCTGGCCCCAGTGGCTTTAGAAACACGATGGCCATGAGTACATGAGTGCCCAAAATCCTGAAAAGAGAGAGAATTAGAGAAGAGATTATGGTGTTGACCATTTACATGTTTTCTCACTTTCTTTCTCTCTCTCTCTCTCTCTCTCTCTCTGTCTCGCTCTCGGGTGAATGTACACACCCTCTGGCAAATTAAAAAAATATGTGTGTAAAGAAACTAAGTACTCCTAAAAATGAAAAGAGAGCCAGATCATGGCCTGGTAATTAAGGACTCTAGATCTAATTTGAATAACCACATGGTTCGAGTCCAGAATCTGATGTCTTGAAAATCAAACTGGGTATATGTGTGTATGTGCCCAAAATCCTGAAAGGAGGAAAGAGGGAGAAGAGATTGCAGTGTGACCATCTGCCATAGGAAGTGGTTTCTCACTTTCTCTCATTGTCTTTCTGTCTCTCTCTCACACAAAGCAAATTGAAATTAAAAAAAAAAAAAAGAGGGACCAGCAGTTGGCGTAACAGCTAAGTCACTGGACTCCCATGTATCTGACACCAGTTCAAGTCCGAGACCTGGTGGCTTAAGCTCACAGCAGGCACGTGTGCATGCGTGCCCAAGATCCTGAGAGGAGAATGGAGGAGAAGGGATTTTGACATGGCCAACCCTTCTGAGGGGGTGATTTCTCACTTTCTGCCTCTCTCTCTCTCTCTGTCTTTCTGGCAAGCGCACGCGCCCTATAGCAAAAACCTCTCCAAAAAAAAAAGATAAAGAAAAATAATCTGTTTTGTGAGAATATGACAAATAAAAGCAGGTATTTACAAAGGAGACAATAGCCATAGAGACAATTAGTCTAATAGGTAGGAGCTAATATCCCTTTGAAAAACTTGAGGAAAAGAGGATTAAATTATCTTGTCATTACATTCATGCTGTAGCAAGGTGGAAAGAAAGATGGGTATCACCTTACATTTGTAAAATGTTCTTCCTATTAAATATTTTATTTAAATGTATAAATTGCTATAAGCAAATCATAACTTTGTAAAACTTCTCCATACACTGTTCAAAAGAATATCCTTAGCAATTAAGATTTTACACTGGAAAAACTCTTTGCAGGATCATAAACATAATGGCAACCTGGCTTCCTGCCCTTTTAGCCCTCCAGGCTTTACATCTGGGTACATGTCAATTCCACCTGCATCCCTTGTCCTACTACAGACTCTGGAGCTATTCTAGGATGGAAAAAAAAGAGAGAGAGAGAGAGAGAACAGATCTAAGTTTCACAATCAAGGCAGACTTTCTGCCTTTCCCTCTCTGGAGTAAAGAAATACAAGAAATATGCACAAGATTGTTTTATGGGGTGGAGTTAAGGGTTTAGATGCCCTGGTGAAGTGTTTCCTAACCCTCACCAGCCCTGATCTGGAGGTGCTCAGTAATGTCGGTACCTTTCTTGTGAGTCTAACTTTTCTCGTACACCTTGATTTTATCTTTAAGTCCAGAAAAGTGGAGAGAGGCTGCCTTAGCTCTTACTAAAAGGCATCTCAGAGGAGAGATGATCGATGCACCCTATTCTCAATATGAAAGCATGGTAGGATGCTCACACATAAGCTATTCAAACACACTCAGGAAACAGAGGGACTTTAAGAACTTCTCGGGATATGTAACTTGGCCCTGATTGCTCTTCCATCTGTTTCTTTAACAGTAAGCCTCTAAAACAAACGAGGTCTGTGTGCTTGTCTGAAAGGAACAGGCCTGCTGGAGGAATGAGGAAGAAGAGAGGGCAGCTAAACAGTCTCTCTGCCCTTAGTGTTGGATATCCTGCCAGAAAATGACCTCCTTAAAGGCATACATTGAGTCAATCTTATGCATATTTGTCCTGTAAATAAGTGCACAAATAAGAAAAATTGTCAGTTTCAAGTAAGAGTTTCTGAAACATCATGCTGGAGACTAAAGGACTGATGAAGCTGGTTGGGCTGGAAAATTAACCTACAGATGCTTAGTAAGAAAGGGCCCTGAAATTGATTTATTGGTTTCTCCCTACACTTTGTCTCTCATCTATAATAACCACATCCTTACCTAATATCTTAATAGAAGGGGGCTTCAAAAAGTTTACAGTAAAATGGGATGAAAGTATGAGTTTATTTTGGTGCAAAAACTTTGTATGCCATGCATAGTTTTTTAATAATACACATTTTCCATAAACTGTTTAAGACCCTTTGTTCTTTAAACCCCCAGTTGATTTTATGCCTGCTATTTTAGTCCCTTTGTGATTAGTCTTCAGCCCATAAACTTTCTAAAGATCAGATTACATTAGAAGTGTAAACCTATTGTGTGACTACTTGTGTGATAAGTAAGTCACTCTCCCCGCCTGACCCTCAATTTCCTTTTCAATAAAATGGTAGTCATTATACCCACTTCATTGGTCTTTAACAGTATCGGGATGCCTTGCACATGATAAGAGGTCAATCAAGACAAATTAGTGTGGGTGTTATTTGCTTTCAATCATGAGAGCATTTTGTCTGGGCTTCTAAAACTCGTTGCCAAAACCTCCCACCATCTGAGATGTCTCTCTCTTCCCCTTGGCCCATTCTCTAAGACCCTGCTACCACAGAGGGGTGGGTCTCCCTAACAGAACATGTTTTTCTTGTTGGATTACCTTGTTCTTGCTGCTGTTGAAACCTGTTCTTACCACCTGTTTCCATCCTCAGCTCCCCGGGGCTCTATTAATGTCCAGCACCTGGCCACTCCCTGTCTGGCTACTCCGCTGATTCAGGGTTCTGTCACTGGTTTGACTCAGAAAACACATTATTGAAGAAACACATTATTGAATTTAGAAAAAAAAAAACCAAAGTGATAAATCCAACACATATTCTAGCGAAATTCAACACAAATACTATGTAAAACATTACTCCAGTTACCCTTTTATTACTAATAACTGATAAGCACACTTTTTACTTTCAAAATACAAACTTGAAAATTGTTTTAAAAATTACTGTGTCTTAGCATTGCAAAAGAATTCAAAAGAAACAAATCATTTTGATGAACAGCCTAGCATTGTTGCCTTCCTGGCCTTAGTTTAATTTGGATCCCTGAGTTGTATCATAGACACAGAACTTACTCATTTAGCAGACTCAAAACATTCAAAGTCTCAATTAAAAATGTAGGTTTTTTTTTTTTTTTTTTTTCTTTGGGTGGCGGGGGAGGGAGGAAATCAGCAGGTGTTGTGGTGCCAGACTTCCACGTGGCCAACCATAGTCTGAGCTCCAGGTCTGGCAGCTTGAAAATCACACAAGGCACATGTGCATGTGTGCCCCAAATCCTGAGAGAAGAATGGAGAAGGCATTTCAGCATGCTTGAAGTGATTTCTGCTTCCTCTCTCACCATCTCTCTCTCTCTCCAGCAAACATACACACCCAATGGCAAAAAAACTTAATGAAAAAAAGAGTATTTTTCAAACCCAAAGACATACATACCACATAAACACACACACACACACACACACACACACACACACACAATCACTTGTAAAGCCCACTTCAAGTGATTTTTGTTCTATTCCTTAAGAGTTTTGTTATTAAGTGGGACAGAATTTTCTTATTATTATTTGTGTAGGATATATGCTTAATTTTTTTCTTATCTACAAATAAATTAAAATGTGATTGTTACTCCTACATCAACATATCTGAGTTTTAGCTTACTTACCTGAATTGAAAATTTTGTTAATGGGGAAACAATCTCTGAGTCTTGCTACATTGCCCAGGCTGACTTTGAACTCTCTATCCTCATGCCTCAGCTTCCCAAGGAGCTTGAATTACAGGTGTGAGCATCCCATGCAAGGGCTAAACTTTTGAGCTGGAGTAGTGGATGATACTTGCAGCATCATTTGAGTTTCAGGAAGGAAAGAGAGTAACGTCATGCTAGTCTGGTTATTGAGATGCCATAATTCAGCCATCCTTAAGAAAAGAATATGGGTCCCTGCAGGTGCTTGTAAGGGGACTGAGCAGGATGGGCTCTGCGGCTGCAGTTTTGGGAATCCAGCAATGGTCCTTGAAGCTGACTCAATCAAGGGGCACAATGTAAGGGGGGAATCTCTGAGCAGAACAAAAATGCTTGATTAACAATGAAGGCCCATGAGGACCAATGGTGGTGATGGTGAGCAGCAAGAACTGAAAGCCAGATGTTCTCTCTGTTGTTTTGCAACAACAACAACAACAACAAAAGTATCTTATATACAGGCTGAGTATCCCTTATCCAAAACCTGGGACCATAAGCATTTATTTTATTTTATTTTGGATTTGGGAATATTTGCATATGCATAATGAGATATCCTGAAGATGGGATCTAAGTTCTAAACATGGTATTTATGTTCCATATACATTTTTTACCCATAGCCTGGAGGTAATTATATATAATATTTTTGTATTGCATGTTTGACTATGACCCATACACTAAGTTAGGTGTGGACTTTCCTACTTGTTGTATCAGATTAGTGCTCAAAACTTTTTGGATTTCCAAACATTTCAACTTTAGAAATTTTAGATTCAGGATACTATTCTACAAAGGCAGAATAGAAGGCCAAGTACATAGACTAATATTGACCTTTAAAGAAAAGATCGTAAGTTTTTCCTATCCATAAGAAAATATTCTGGGGGGGACCAGCAGTTAGCGTAATGGCTATGTCGCAGGACTCCCACGTTAGTCGTCGGTGGTTCGTGTCCCGGACCTGGTGACTTAAAACTCACGCTGGGCACATGTGCATGCGTGCCCAAGATCCCGAGAGGAATGGAGGAGAAGGGATTGCGGCGTGACCATCCCCACTGGGGGGTGATTTCTCGCTTTCTGTCTGTCTCTCTCTGGTCTGCCTGGCGAGTGCATGCACCCTATAGAACCTCTCAAAAAAAAAAAAAAAAAAAAAAAAAAAAAAAAAAAAAAAAAAAAAAAAAGAAAAAAAAAGATTTCTCGCTTTCTGTCTGTCTCTCTCTGGTCTGCCTGGTGAGTGCATGCACCCTATAGAACCTCTCCAAAAAAAAAAAAAAAAAAGAAAGGAAGAAAAAAAAGAAAAGAAAGAAAGAAAAAAGAAAAAAAAGAGAAAATGTTCTGGGGTGTGATGTGACATGATCTGATGTATTTTGAGGATCTGAGTCTCTGGCTCACAGTTTTGCCCTCACTCCCCTGTGTATCTAGAAGATTTGAGATTATCCTAAAATTATTATTATTATTTCTGCCCCACACTGGAGCAAAACTCAACAATGGGCTCCTGACTAACATCAGCCCATCATGAGTACTGTCAGCACAGAACACCTGCACCTAGCAGGTCAGACTGAGTTGGAAATCAGCTATTCTGAATCAGCCACGTCCAGATTGCTGGTTTTGTACATTACACAAACTGAAGTCAGAGCCTGCTATGCCTGACCTTCCCAGCCTTCTTTAACTGTACTGTCTGGCACCTCTTCCTGGATACAGTCTCCAGTGGCACGTTCTCTGACTGTAAGAATCCTTTGTGCAAAATAGAAAATGGTATCCTTTTTCTTCCTGGTAGGTTCAGCCCCTGTGATAAAGTTACAGGGCTTGGTGAGTGGTGGGAGGCTGAATGTCAGTTCCCACTTTGCCTGTTGGTTGGATGTTCTTGTTTAGAAGACAAACTATATGACACCATGAGACTTCTCTGATTCCTTGTCCAGTTTTCTGAAATTAGTCTCTCCTTCATAGCTCTCTACAAGTAGTTAATAAATTTTGTGATTAAAAATAATCATCATTAACCATGATTTCTCAAAGATCCCCAAACCCATGAATTAGCAGTAGCAAATCAGTTCAATAAAGAGTCACCTGTATATATTTTACAAGGCATATTCATCAACAAAAGATGTATGCAGTTTTATAAAAGAAACTTAAGAATAAAAATAGAGGGAACCAGCAGTTAGTGTAATGGCTATGTCACTGGACTCCCACATAGTCGACCGCGGTTCACGTCCTGGACCCGGTGGCTTAAAACTCACACCAGGCACGTGTGCGTGCGTACCCAAGATCCTGAGAGGAGAATGGAGGAGAAGGGATTGTGGCGTGACCATCCCCCCGGGGGGGTGATTTCTCACTTTTTGTCTCTCTGTCTCTCTCTGTCTGTCTGGCGAGCGCACACGCCCTATAGCGAAAACCTCTCCAAAAAAAAAAAAAAATAGAATTGTGGGGCTAGCACGTGGCATGGAAGTTAAGGTGCTGGATCCCAGAAGGCCGACTGCACTGTTCTAGTTTGGGACTAGCTGAGGTGTGTGCATGTGTGCTTAAAAGCCTGAGAGGAAAAGGGAGGAGAAGGGATTGTGATATGGCCATCTCCCTGGGTGTGTGTGTGGGAGTGATTCCTCACTTTTCTTTTGGCTCCTTGTGTTTCTCTGGCAAGGGCACACTCCCTATAGCAAAACTAAAGAAAAAGAAAAAAGACAAAAGAAAAAAAATAGAATCGTGTACTTGGAATCAACCTTGTGCATAGAAAAGCAAATTTAGAATGAAAAGGAAGTAGACATGAGTAAGAATAAAGAACTACTGAATATGGGGATATAAAGGAGGAAAATGGGAGTCAGGCAAAAAAAAAAATAGAGAAAAATAAATAAATGCTATTGAGTGAAGAAATCCTCTGATGCTTCTAAGAAATCCTAAATGTGAACTAAGCTCTCTGATATAGTTGTAAAAATAATAGAAGGGTTTCTATGTTTCTGAAAGGATATTACCATCCCAGAATACCAGAGTAATAGAACACTGTTACAATTAAGAAACATTTTCAACAGTAAGATCAGTTGCAACAAAGAAGTCTAAAGACTGCTTTTTAATCCCCTTCAAGTTAAGGATTTACTTTTCTGAGAATACTGAATATTGATCACGCTGAAAATTGTAACTGAAACTACATTAAATTAGAAAAAAAGGCCTCTGTGTAGTTAAGGAAAAATTAAAGGAGCAATAATAATGAAACAGATATAAAGAAACAAGATTAAGAGTGGTTACAGTATTAATCAATGGCTGATTGTATGTGTTCTATTCACCTTTGGCTGGAGTAACAATAACACCAAAATTTCAAGAAGTTATGACAAATTTTATTTCTTGATCACATTTCATGAGGACTGCAGGTTGACTATAGTTCTGCTGAGTTCAGCTCACTGTGACTTGATGTAGTCTACTTGGCTTTCCTTGACTGCACTTGGCAGGGCTTGAATCCATGTCTTCTGAAATTCAGGCAAGAAGTATTCTCTCTCTGTGATATGCTCTAATGGAGGAAGGACAGGAGCAAAATGAATAGCTAAGATGAGCATTTATATCTCCTGCCTGAACAAATGACATCCACCACGATGTCCACAATGTCTGCCCATATTCCATTGGTCAAAGCAAGTCACATGGCCAAGTACAGACTTGATGAGACAGGAAAATATAATTTATGTATTTGTTTCCTATGACTGCTGTAACAAATCACCACAAATTGAATACCTGAAAGTCATAAAAATCTATCCTCCCACAGTTCTGCAGACTGGAAGTTCAAACTCAGTAGATGTTGATTGGGCAGCATTCCTGAGGCTTCAAGAAAAACTTCATTTTTTGCTCTTCTAGCTTCCTAATTAGAGGATCTTTTGATTCATTTTCTAATTTTAATATAATTTTAACATTATAGTTATGGCATTCAAGGCCATATTGTTTTAAAATATTGTTTTGTATTTTTAAAAGAATTATTTAATTTTATTTACATTATTATACTTTTTAAATTTGCTATAGGGCATGTAAACTCACTGAAGACAGACAGATAGAGAGAGAGAAAGAGAGAAAGAGACAAAAGGAAAGTGGGAAAACAAGTCTCCAGTCTGGGACTTGAACCACTGGGAATCCAGCACTTTAACTACCATGACACCTGCTGGCCCTTTGAATGTTTTCTTTTGAAACATTCAAACCACTTGTCTTCTTAAGATAAATTGCTAATGAGTGTTGAATTGTGTCAGAGATCAGAGGGAGGACTGCTCAGCGAGATCTGGAGAAATAACTAGAGGCTTCAAGAATGAGCCAGTTTGTTATGTAGAACTTCAAGGGGTTCCAAAGTTCGAAACAGACTAAAAAACAAAACAAAACAAAAATCAAAACCTCTTTGTATTGTATTGGGAGTGCTTTTATCTCATATTCATTTTATCAAGCCAATATCCTCTAAGCATAGTCAGTTATTATTCTCTTCCTTTTATAAATGAGTAAAATGAACTATAGCAAGATAAAACAGCTTCCCTGACATCAGATTAAAGCATAATGCAGTCAGTCCTAGTCACAATGATGATCAGTTACGGAATTGTGTGCTTAGCATAAAGAAAAGAAAATGGAAGGCAGTGAAAAAAAGAATGTCTCACTGTCCTTCCATTGATGGGAACTTTTTAAAATACAGAGTTTAAGAGAGAAATTAATTTTAATTAACAATTAAGTTAAATACGGCCATTCCATGGTGCAGAGATAAGGCACTGCTGAATGGTAGCCAGATACCACATAGCAACCACAGTTTAAATGCCTTGCCTCATTCTCCTGGAGCATGCCTGGCATATGTGTGAGTGCCCAATATTTGACAGGTTGAAGGCCTGGAAAAGGGGGATTATGGCATGATTAGATTCTGTAGAGAATGTTATTCCCTGTCTCTTTCATTCTCAAGTGTACGTGTACACAGTATATCATGAATAAAGGAACTATAATAAACATTTTAAAAACATAATTAAATTGAATCAAATTTATAGATTAATAAAAAGGCAGTTCCTTCAACTTAGAAGTATTATGAAAAATATTGAATCAAATTTATAAGATTAATAAAAAGTCAGTTCCTTCAACTTAGAAGTATTATGAAAAAAAGTCAGTTCATTCAACTTAGAAGTATTATGGAGTGTTGGAAAAGTATCTGAAAAACATTTTGATTGGTTTTAACTGCTAAATAATGATCTTTATTCCTTTGGCTCTGCTATTTACTAAAAAAAATGAAAAATACTCAAAAGATTAATGTTGTTAACATAATACATACCAATATTTCTGTGTTGGCTCTTGCAGTACAGATGGATTACAATATATCTGGAGCCCATGTTTCTACCTCAGTGTTTAATTCCTATGAGGCTCAGAGAGGATGTTGTTGCTTGGCAATCGTCCTCCACATAACTTATAAATCTGCATATCCCTGTCTTTGTCTTTATGTGAACTCAGCAGAAAAATATGTATATACAACTTGTACCATTTCACCTCCCAACCCTCGTACTGCAGAAAATAGCAGGTGTTATATTTAACACTTGTAGAGAGCCCATGAATGTAGTAAAGCAGAGATTTGCTTTGGAGTTAATAATGGTGGTGGTGAGATTGAAAATTTTAAATGAATTTCAATGCATCACTTTTATATAAAAACATTTTTCCAAATGAATAGTTCTGTAAAGCTATGAATTCTTCAAAGGCTGGAATAGGACTTACTTTTATCATAATGGGATGCATGAATAAAATAAAATATAGATGAACTTAATAATGCTTACATTGAATACAAAAGGATTTCCATTCTAGATATTAAAAACTAGAAGTTAGACTTTCAATTTACAATTAGAGTGGAAAATTCATTTTTAAAATTGTGCCCAGTTTTTGTGACATCGTCACTATTGCACCAGACTGCAGAGCTTGAAGGCACATACCCACTAAAGTTCAAGGTCCCAGGCCAGTTGGCCTGAAAATATGCTGAGCACATGTGTGCACGCCCTGGATGTTGGTGGGCTGGAGGTCTGGAGGAAGAGGATAGCAGCATGACTGAGCCCTATGGAGGGTGCTTCTCTCCTTGCTTTCTCTCTTGTGAGCATGCATGTGCATGGAAAAAAAATCTTTCAAATTGATTTGGTTTAAGATGCCTAATGTTAATTTCAAAGTTAGTAATAGCATGAATGATTTAAAATTTAAATATAAAACTTTAATGATAATTTCATCTTACTTTAGACTAATGATTTTTATGAACAAAAAGTTTATTATAATTCAAACAGATTATTTTATACCAAAGCAGGTTAAATTCGGCCAGACAAGCAGTTTGCCATATGTTCACTGTAGTGCATAGTTGCTGTCTGAAAGGTAGATTGACAACATTGAGATAACCCTTCAAGTATTCTGACAGGCAATGTGAGGAAGAGAATTGAAATGGTGTTTCAGGACAAAAACTCCCAAATAAATCCACCATCACTTTTGCCTAGATTGCTCAGATATTTATTATGTGACAGTATCTTAAATTTTGTCTCCTACATCTGTTCTTAGACAGTAAGATTCTAGAAACTTAGGTTTTTCTGAAACTATAAAGTGCTTTTTTTAAAAATAGATTTTTGTAATGTTAGATTTATCACATTCACAGTGTCCAAAAGCTATGGAAATGAAATCAAGAGACTGTATTGGCTATGAATATGATGAACAGAATCAATTTAAAGTAAGGTCAAATATTTCATATAGAAATAAAAAATTACTCAATTTCAATGCAACATCATTGAAATTATTAAATGCTTATTGTTGAAATTAAAAGCAATTTTCTATATTCTTTTATTTGGAACCCAAAATGTCACAGTATCTTACCCATATACATTATTAATCTATTTATTTAGACTTCTTTTATATATTCTATACTATATTTACATATGCCTATTTACATACATATATGTATCTATATATACCTGTATAAATATTTATATTTAGTAAATAGAACCTTAAAATTATTTAACTTTAGATTTAGAAAGTATTATAACAATCAAGTTTATTTAATAGAGAAATTTCTTGAAAGAAGAATTGTGTGGAATGATGTGAAAAATGAGCAGTTGAACGTTATTGGAAGAGGTGTGTTTAATGATGGGGAAAGTGAGAGACAGAAGTGAGCCTGGGATTATTCCCAGAAATTTGGATCCTGCAACATTAAAATATTCTACTCAGCAATATATTTTTTGTAAGCTGGGGACAAGACAATGAGTTGGAAGGGCAAAAGTGTTGCAACCACAATGAGGGGTTGAGGTGGGATTAACAAGTACATATGAGAATACTCCAACTTCCCTGAAACTGGGCCAATTGTATCTCTCTTTCTCTTTCTCCCCTGGCCCTACTGGGCACACTAATTTTTTTTTAAGAGGTTTTTGCTATAGGGCACATGTGCTCTCCAGACAGAGAGAGACAGAGAGACAGAAAGTGAGAAATCACCCCTCAGGGGGGATGGCCACGCCACAATCCCTTCTCTTCCATTCTCCTCTCGGGACCTTGGGCACGCACGCACACGTGCCTGGCGTGAGTTTTAAGCCACCGGGTCCGGGATGCGAACCGCAGTGGACTACGTGGGAGTTCAGCGACATAGCCATTATGCTAACTGCTAGTCCCATGGGCATACTAATTTAAAAAAAATAAAAACACACATTTATTCTTTGTTACTAAAAGATTTCATTTTGCACACTAAAAATAGGATTTAAGGGACCAGCAGTTAGCATAATGGCTATGTCGCTGGACTACCATGTAGTCGACTGCAGTTTGCGTCCCGGACCCAGTGGCTTAAAACTCACGCCGGACACGTGTG
This sequence comes from Tupaia belangeri chinensis, assembly GCF_000334495.1. Lineage (NCBI taxonomy): Eukaryota > Metazoa > Chordata > Mammalia > Scandentia > Tupaiidae > Tupaia > Tupaia belangeri. The sequence continues at coordinate 55,345 of NW_006204333.1, forward strand.
CATGCGTGCCCAAGATCCCGAGAGGAGAATGGAGGAGTAGGGATTGTGGCGTGGCCATCCCCCTTGGGGGTGGTTTCTCACTTTCTGTCTCTGTTTCTGTCTCTGTCTTTCTGGCGAGCACACGTGCCCTATAGCAAAAACCTCCCCCCCTACCCCCCGAAAAAAAAAATAGGATTTAAAATATTGATTAAATTTATAGATGATTAAAATCACATCTACCTATTAGTGACAATTACGTAAATATAAGACAGAAAAACATAGCTTTATAATGCTGTCATTTTGTACACAGACCATTTAGATTTATTAGCTTAAAAAAATCAGAGTTTATGCAGTAGAATCAATATATGAGATAAACAAATGAAAGAAAAAAATTTTGCTCTGTAGTTAATTTGATTTAACAGAGACCAAAATTTGATACCTAACATTTTAGGGCAGGATTGATGACCGAAAATCTAAAAGCTAGTTTCAAGACTTTTAAAATTCTAATGCCAGTTAGACTGCTAAAAAGGTCAATAGGATGAAAATAATAAATAATGTAAGCTTCCACCTTTTAAAAAATTCCAGTTTGAATGGTCTAACCATGATGTCTATCTGTAATATTGAAAATAGAATAACCTCTGTAGAAAAAAATTAAAGACACAAAATTAGCTGGAAAATATAAAAGTGTGCATGCATGTTATGATATAAGGAAGTCCATGAGGATGTATCAAGAAAGAAAAGATAAAAATTATCTTGATTTGTCACCTTGTTTATTTAGTTTCATGCTAATATAAACAATTTCAAATCATATTGCTTGAGTAAGCCTCTGAACTCCTAATGCATTTTATTAGCTATTTTATTATAAGGTCTTTTATGATTAACCAGTTTTATACTATTTTATATGGTTTTATGCTTCTCTAGATCTAAGAACCTTTCAGGACAAGAATTGCATCATACTTCCACCACCCCAGAAGAGCAGTACAATATCTTGAATGCAGTGAAAACTTAATATAGGTATCTACTAAATCAGCTTCTGTACTGATGTTTTCAATATGAATCAAAATGACATTCTAATTTAACATTGATACAAACTTCACAAGTACTATTTTATCCAGATAAATTAAATACAGAAATAAAACAATTACTGCTGCAGCATTATTGATTGATTATTGATTCTAATAATAAAAGATTTATGGTGTCATTTTACAGGTAGAAAAATATCAGGGTAAGGATAATTGGTAAATATGGATTTTCTTTATGCTTTGAGAGTCAGGATTAAGTGATTTACAATAGCACAGCAATAATAAGATCTTAGATTCTTAGATTCTACATTTTAGATCTTCTGGAGGAATATGAGACGTAAAAAATTTCTCAAAAAATGAAATTAAAGTATGAATTAATGTTGGTATAAAAAAAATTTGAAATCTGGGACCAGCAGTGGGCATAATGTCTATGTTGCTGGACTCCCATGTAGTTGATCACAGTTCGAGTCCCAGACCCGGTGGCTTAAACTCACACTGGGCACATGTGCATGCGTGCCCAAGATCTCAAGAGGAGAGTGGAGGAGAAGGAATTACGGCGTAGCCATTCCCCCTGTGGGGTGATTTCTTCTCGCTTTCTGTCTGTCTCTCTCTGTCTTTCTGTCAAGCACATGCGCCCTATGGCAAAGATCTCTCAAAAAAAAAATTGAAATCTATGTACTTTTTCTTCATAATACACATTTTCTGCTAACTTTTTGAAGACTTCTCATAGAATAGTTTTATTTTAGGTGAAATAAAGTTTAAAGAAATACAGATATGTTTACCCAAATAGCCTTTGCTTAGTAACATGAGTTTTCATATCTGATGTACTTGCCAGGCTGTAAGCAATAAACTGTAATAAATAAGATGTAGGCATTTCTTCTTTTAAAAGTCTGTTTCCATTTTAGACTTATTTCTAAGAAAGCCTTTTGGTAAGATGTAGTGATAATGCCTCTTTTCTTCTTCAATTTGAGTAATGAGGACAGAGATGGAAACTTTATCTGAATTAGGAGAAAGAAGAAAATATTAGTGTGACTAAATCCCCATACTCAATAATTTCATAGGCCAATGAGAGAGGAAAAAAACAGTGAAAGAAGCACAAACATTTCAAATATAGAAAATTAAAGTCAGAACAGAGATAGTTGATCACAGTTCGAGTCCCAGACCCGGTGGCTTAAACTCACACTGGGCACATGTGCATGCGTGCCCAAGATCTCAAGAGGAGAGTGGAGGAGAAGGAATTACGGCGTAGCCATTCCCCCTGTGGGGTGATTTCTTCTCGCTTTCTGTCTGTCTCTCTCTGTCTTTCTGTCAAGCACATGCGCCCTATGGCAAAGATCTCTCAAAAAAAAAATTGAAATCTATGTACTTTTTCTTCATAATACACATTTTCTGCTAACTTTTTGAAGACTTCTCATAGAATAGTTTTATTTTAGGTGAAATAAAGTTTAAAGAAATACAGATATGTTTACCCAAATAGCCTTTGCTTAGTAACATGAGTTTTCATATCTGATGTACTTGCCAGGCTGTAAGCAATAAACTGTAATAAATAAGATGTAGGCATTTCTTCTTTTAAAAGTCTGTTTCCATTTTAGACTTATTTCTAAGAAAGCCTTTTGGTAAGATGTAGTGATAATGCCTCTTTTCTTCTTCAATTTGAGTAATGAGGACAGAGATGGAAACTTTATCTGAATTAGGAGAAAGAAGAAAATATTAGTGTGACTAAATCCCCATACTCAATAATTTCATAGGCCAATGAGAGAGGAAAAAAACAGTGAAAGAAGCACAAACATTTCAAATATAGAAAATTAAAGTCAGAACAGAGAAAGAAACAATCATCTTAGAGTGGAATTTTCCAACTGAAAATTTAAAAATTTCCTTTGCCTTAAAAAAAATAATTCATTCACATATATATCTGTGTGTGAGATACTGAAAGTACTCAAAAGTTCATGAAAAATGTGTAGCATGAAAAACTATGCATGGATTTCAAATTATTCACTTGGTATAAAAGTGATTGTTGTTTTACATTGTTGAAATCTGCCATTTCATATTGGATATATTCTTTTTTCTTTTTTTTTTGGAGAGGTTTTCACTATAGGGTGTGTGCACTCACCAGACAGACAGAGAGAGACAGAGAGACAGAAAGCGAGAAATCACCACCCAGGGGTGATGGCCACGCCGCAATCCCTTCTCCTCCATTCTCCTCTCAGGATCTTGGGCACGCATGCACACGCGCCCGGCGTGAGTTTTAAGCCACCGGGTCCGGGACGCAAACCGCGGTGGAGTACGTGGGAGTCCAGTGACATAGCCATTACACTAACTGCTGGTTCCCATTCATATTGGATATATTCTTTTAAAAAATGTGGCTAGGTTATTTATCATTTTAATGCACATATCTTGCTTTATGATTTTTTGCTAATGACTCATTACTTGGTATTTATTTTATGTGTACTTTAGACTGAAATGATGGAAATGACATTAGACAAAAAGCAAATTCAAGCAATTTTCCTACTCAAGTTCAAAGTGAGTAGTAAAGGAGACAACTCACGACATCAGCAGTACATTGGCCCAGGAACTGCTTATGAATGTATGGTACAAGAGTGGTCCAAGAAGTTTTGCAAAGGAGACAACAGCCTTGAAAATGAGGAGCATAGTGGCGGCCGTCCATCAGAGGTTGACAAAGACCATTTGAGGCCAGTCATGGAAGCCAATCCTCTTACAACTACATGAGAAGTTACAGAACTCAACATTGGCCATTTTACAGTTGGGTCCTTTGGCATTTGAATCAAATCAGAAAGGTGGAAAAATTCAGTAAGTGGGTGACTCATGAGCTGACTGAAATTTAAAAAAAAAAATACTGTTTTCAAGTGTCCTCTTCTCTTATTCTATGCAACAATTTTGATTGTTATGTGAGGCAAAAAGTAGGTTTTATAAGACAACCGGCAGAAGTTCCATGGCTCTTCTCAAGGCCAAGCTTGAACCATAAAATGATCATGGTCACTAGGGCACGAGGGATGAGGGAGAAGGGGGTTTTGATCCTCTACAGGTTTCCGAATCCTGACGAAAACATTACATCTGAGGAGTATGCTCAGCAAACTTCTGAGTTCAACAATAGAAAGCTTCAACAATAGAAAGGGCCCAATTCTTCTCTGTGACAACACCTGACTGCAGTTGGCACAACCAATGCTTCAAAAGTTGAATGATTTGGGCTATGAAGTTCTGACTCACCCACCATATTCACCTGACCTTTCACCAACTGACTACCATTTCCTTCAAGCATCTCCACAACTTTTGGCAGGGAAAATTCTTTCACAACCAGCAGGATGCAGAAGATGCTTTCCAAGGGTTCATTGAACCTGAAGTATGGGTGTTTATGTTACAGGAATAAATTTATTTCTTGCTGGCACAAAAATGTTGATTGTAATGGTTCCTGTTTGAATGAATAAAGATGTGTTTGAGACTATAATGATTTAAAATTCACAGAGCAAAACCACAGTTGCTTTTGCACCAACTCAATTATTTTGTACCAAAATAAACTCGCACTTAAGTTCTATTTTTCCATGAACTTTTTAAGTTCCTCTTATATATTTATTAATTGCTTGTAGTTGGCTCAAATTTGTGCTTTCCTTTTCAATGAAACTAAGACTGTCTTTCTTCTAACTCTTTTCTCTCTTCCAGTGCAAATTTCTGACTGTTGGTAGTTAATGATCTCATTTGGTAGGTTTTTAATTTTTTAAAAGAATTATTCATTTAATTTATTTATTCAGTAATTTATTTTAATTTTACCAGAGAGAGACAGAGAGAGAAAGAGAGAAAGAGAGAGAGAGGGAGAAAGTGAGAAAGCAAGCTATCAGGTCTGGGACTCAAACCATGGTCAGCCATGTGGGAGTATCCAGTGCCTTAGCCACCATGCCACTTGCTAGTCCCAGGTTTTTAATTCTGTTTAACTTCTTTCTTAAAAAATTTTATGTATTTATTTACTTTTTAATTTATTTACATTTAATCACATATCTCTTTGCAATATACAATATTTCTTTTTCCAGCATGAATACTATGCTTATCAGTCAAGACAAAGTTATTACTATATATGTTATCATCAGCAAATTGCGTCTGTTTTTTTGTCAATTAAACATACTTTCACTTTTCTTTCATTCCCCTTTGCCCTCTCTCCCTCCCATATTAAACTGTTTTCACCTTTTATTGATTCACAAAAGATCTTAATTAAAATAAAAATATGGACAGAACTAAAATCTAGAGAGAAGTGCCCTGTAATTTTCTTCTGAAACATTTTTTTCTCTCTCCATTCTCCCTTTTACTAAAGAGAGGGTATAAACTAACTTATTTGCAAAAAAAAAAAAAAAAAATTAGTCTCAATTTGGTCTGTTATTTGCACAAAGCCCCATAAGAACTCAATTTCTGATGCAAGGCAACAGATACCATTGTATTATTGACCTTATGCAGACAACTATTTAACCATTTTGCCACAAAATAAGAATGTTCAGCAATATTTTCCAATTGCAGATGGGTCAGGAAAGGAGAAAAGTTTGTTTCAATTAAAAAAAAAATTAACAACTTCCTTTTGCTCATGAAATGGTATATCTGTCATTCAATGCTTTTCTTTTAACCTGCCTCAGTGGTACCTGTTATCACAAAGGTTATCACCATCTTTCCCCTCCTCCCCCAGGATTAAAGTATCTAACATCATAAAACTTTTGCTTCTGATGGTGGACTCATTCTTCTATATTCTCATTTATAAGCAAATTGTGCAACTACTTGTTCTAGTCACATCAGAAATGGTGAGAGTGGAGAAGGATCTCTAGAAGGATCTATTGAGATCACCAGGTTTTACATGAACACTTATCTGCTGGCCTGTTTATGAAGTCTTGTGCATAGCAATTTAAGAATTTATCTAAACAAGGAATTATTTTTGCCATGACATCTAGGAGAAAATAGATATGTTTTTAGCTACCATATGTTGATAGAAAGCCAATACAAAACGATCAGATATCACAGGCAATTTTTTAAAACTCTGGGATACTTGAGAATGCCCAAAGAAGTACCTTTCTAGTTCCTTTTCAAGCCCTCTTCATTATGTATCAGAACTTTTATAAACTGTAAGGCCCACTGAGCCATTGTCCCCTGCATGATGTCATTCATTCCCATGGTTTCATCCTATCATCTCTTCAATGATAAATGGAGCTTCATATTTAAAACACGCTTTAGAAATGTACTCATTAGTTTTTATAATCTGATATATTTGTATTACATATTCTAAGTAATACATTTTCCATTTTTTGGAAGGATGATGTATAAGGTAAGAGTTGAGAAAATGGAAGAATTTCCTTTAAAAACATATACGTATAGGGGCCAGGAGATGGCATAGCAGTTACATTACTGGACTCCTACATGATCAATCACAATTTGAATCCAAGACTTGGTGGCTTGAAACTTGGGCTGGGCATGCCCAAGACCTCAAGAGGAGAATAAAGGAAAAGGGAGTGAGGCATGGCCATCCCCCCTGGAGAGGTGATTTCTTGCTTTCTGTCTCTCTGTCTCTCTCTGTCTCTCTGGTGAGCACTTGAGCCCTATAGCAAAAAGTCTATCTCAGAAAAAAATTTAAGAATATAATGTCTGTAGTTATAGTTCTTTAAAGAAAAACATGATGCTTTATTCAGAAATAGCATGTTTAGACTTTTCATCCTGTGACAATAAAATATATTACATTTCAGAATTAATTTTAATTTTTTAAAAATTAAGTGACAGGGTGCATGCGAGAAAGAAAAAGACAGACAGACAAAGCATTTCTGCAGTGGTGCCTAGTCATGCTACAATCTTTTTTTTCTCCAGTTCTTCATCCTGTTAGGGTCCTGGTGGAGCTACATTTCCAGCACGTAAGCTGCTGGGGTTTGGACTTGAACCCTCGTGGGGTAGGATCTGGCTTTCTTTGCATAGAGTTCAATTATTGCACTGTTAGTGAACCTTAGATATAATTTTAAATCAAATTTATGCTGAGAATATTTGTATATTTAATTTTGTCTGAATCAAAAAAAGTTAAATGTAAGTAGGATAGTATAATCTTATCTGAATTAGAATACAATTTAGTGACTTGAATTAAGTTAAACAATTAATTTAAACTGACATTTCAGTGTCAAGGATTCAGAATCATTCTCTTATGTGATATCCATTCAAATTCTCTCTACTACAAATATAATTTTAGTATGAACAATTTTTGTATTATACTGTCTCCCACTCACAGTTTCTTTTCTTTTTCCTTTACAAAGGAGCAGTGATTTTAATTTTGAATATTGGATGACTATCCTAGTTTTGTGCATAAAATATTATAATATTGTTTCTTAACAAAATTATGTAACAGCTTTTTATTCATATTGGGAAAATTTATACATTACTTTTCAGAGCTCAGTGGCAAAGAGAAGAATAGTTGTAGAAATTTAGAAGTTTCTTGGAGGTAATTATAAAAATTTTTAATAGTAATATATTCAAAAATTATTTTAAAAGACTTTTCTCATCAAAAAATTTATTTGGAAATTTAACTTTAATCAACAATATATTTTAATAGGATAAAACTTTTCCCTGATGCCATTTTTTTCATTTTGAACGCATTTTAGCATACAGGGAAATGAGTAAATCAAAAATTTCTAGTGTAAAATATTGTTTTTAAAAATTCATGAAAATTTGGAAAAAGCACAAAATGATTAAGTACTAGAAATTTCAGAGTATTCACTGGCATTTGGGTAATGCATAAGTGTATTTGAAACATACTTTTTAATCCAGAATTTGTGAATTATTAATTGGGTATTTTGATTTTATTGTTCTTTGATTAAATCAAAACAATGGTCATTTCAAAACGTAAAAAAAGGGGCCAGCAGGTAGTGTGGTGATTAAAGTGCTGACTCCCACATGGTCAACCACGGTTTGTCAGGGACCAGACAGTGTAAAACTCACACAGGTGCATGTGCGTGTGTGCCCATAATCCTGAGAGGAGAATGGAGAAGTGATTTGTCACTTTCTCTCTGTCTGTCTCTGTGTCTCTGGTGAGAGCACATACTCTATAGCAAAAAAAACTCTCTCTTTTAGAGAAAGAAAAAAAAATAGAAAGATAAATAGAAAATAGGAGACAGGAAATAAAACATTAGTAGTAATGATCAAATTAACTTCTGGGACTCATGTGAATAATCATTTGTCATCCCTAATAATTACATTATTTTAATTCAGAAATACCCTCATAAATTTTTTTTAAGTTTTGTTCCAGTTTAGATAATCTTAAGATAATATGTCCAGTGTGGATATATTTATCTGTTACTCTCTTGTTTAAGAGTAGAATATGTAATAAAGTAAAACCTCATCAATTCCATTATTAATGGGGAAAATACTCCTACCACCTAGTCAAATCTACTTGATACTTAAGTTTGTCCTAGTATGTCTTAGAATCATAAGAGAAAAATATACTTTCCTTCAGTATCCTTTCCTAAAGCTATTTGACTTTAACCCTTCTCGTCAGACTAGAGACTCAGTGACCACTGTGTGCTAGATCTTTTCAGAAATCTCTTTATGTCTCCACCTGATTTGTTTTGTTAAAATAATTCCTTTAACGTATCTTAGTTATTACACAAGTGTTTGGTCTAAATGTCAAACATTCTGGACTTTGGAATCTTATAATCTGGGTTTGTTTTCTAGTTTGGACACATACTTGTTGTGACATTTTAGACAAGTTATGAAATCATCCAGAGCTCAAAGTTCTCATCTCTCAAGGGAGATAATTACGTTTATCCTGCAAATATTTGTATTAAAAAACTGTGAAAGCAAATGTGAAATACTTAGCAAATTAGCTGGCATATTAATATAAATTCCACAAGGAATAGTAACTGATACTTGTTGTTGATTTATACCTCAAATCGGCAGTTCCTCAGATTTAGGGTCTCATGACATTTTTTAATTCTTAAAATTACTGAACACTACAAAAATTTATTTAGGTACATTGTAGCTATTGATACAGTCAAAATGAAAACTGAAAAAAGTTTCTATATTATCAATTCATCTGAAGTAATGGTAATAAAATGGTTAAATATAAATAATAATCACTATAAAAATAACTGTATTTCCAACATAATTTTTTTTGGAGAGGTTTTTGCTATAGGGCACGTGCGCTCACCAGAAAGACAGAGAGAGACAGAGAGACAGAAAGACAGAAATCACCACCCAGGGGGGGATGGTCACACCACAATACCTTCTCTTCCATTCGCCTCTCAGGATCTTGGACATGCAGGCACACGCGCCTGGCGTGAGTTTCAGACACCATGTCTGGGACTTGAATCGTGGTCAACTATATGGGAGTTCAGCGACATAGTCATTACGCTAACTGCTGGTCCCTCCAACATAATTTTTTAAAAAACAAATTGCCATGGTATGTTTTGTTTGTTAAAATCTATGAAGAAAGTATGACTTCACATAGATGCATAGCTGAAAAAGGATGAGATATTTTAACAACCTTTTATGCAATGGGGAATATTCTTTTATGGTACCACATAAAAATTCCACAAGCGTTAGTTTTTTAAATGTTAGCTGCAGTCCAGCTAAAGTTTAGTTGCGAGGCAGCAAAGAAAATAAACTGAAATAGTATCAATAAACATTTTATACTGTTGCATTAAAATCAACTTGACTATCTCATGATTTTTTTGGAGATTTTGGAAAACATTGATTCATTGGGACCAGCAGTTAGCATAATGGCTATGTCGCTGGACTCCCATGTAGTTGACTGTGGTTCGAGTCCTGGACCCGGTGGCTTAAACTCACGCTGGGCATGTGTGCGTGCGTGCCAAAGATCCCAAGAGGAGAATGGAGGAGAAGGGATTGCAGCGTGGCCATCCTCCCTGAGGGGTGATTTCTCGCTTTCTATTGCTCTGTCTCTCTCTGTCTTTCTGGCAAGAGCACACGCCCTCATATATATTCATTGAGATTTGCAAATCTTTCCAATATTGACATGTTTTGTTATTGTGTTGATTTGCTTTAGTTTGTATTCTTGTGCGTGTGTGTGCCTATGTGTGTGTGCTTCAGACAGGCTCTCACTGTATCACAATCCTCCTGCTTCAGCCTGGGACTACAGGGACACTACACCATAAATGACTTTTTAAACTTGGACAAGAGACAAACACACCTTCCATGTGGTTTCAGCCTGTCCAGCAGCAGTATCCAGCATGCACTATCATGGCTTGGCTATGATATTAATTTATTTTCTCACAATTCAGAAAACTAGAAGTCTGAGATTCAGATATAGGCAGAGTTAGTTTCTTTTAGGGACTCTCTCCTTGTCTTTTTTTTTTTTTTTTTTTTTTTTGGGACTCTCTCCTTGTTTTTTTTTTTTTTTTTTTTTTTTTTTTTTTGAGAGGTATTTTTGCTATAGGGCGCGTGCGCTCGCTAGAGAGAGAGAGACATAGAGACAGAAAGCTAGAAATCACTCCCCGGGGGGGATGGTCACACCGCAATCCCCTCTTCTCCATTCTCCTCTCGGGATCTTGGGCACGCACGCACATGCTCCCGGCGTGAGTTTGAAGCCACCGGGTCCAGGATGCGAACTGCAGTCGACTACTTGGGAGTCCAGCGACATAGCCATTACTCTAACAGCTGGTTCTCTCTCTCCTTGGCTTTTGAATGGCAATCTTTTGGCAGTGTTTTCTCATGGTCTTTCCTCATTGTGTGCCTGTGTACTAATCTCATCTGATAAAGACAGCAGCCATGTTAAGCTAGAGTTCATCCTAATGACATACAGAACTGGAGCTAGAACGTCCAACTATGCATTTTGGGGAGACACAGTTCAGCCCATAACAATTATCCAATAAAAAAAATCAATATTGGATAGCCATAGTGGAAGACGCTGGTTTATCCATAGTTTGTCATCAAATTTTCCTTCAATAAAAATAGTATTAGGGCCAGCCAGGTGGCATGGTGGCTAAGGCAACTGGATCCTGCATCGCCTACTATGAAGTTGAAGTCCTGGACCCTGTAGCTAGAAAAACATGCCGGGTGTGTATGTGTGCATGCCCAAAATCTCAAAAGAAGGAATATGCAGAAGGGAAATCTCCCTTGAGAGGTGCTTTCTCACTTTCTCTGTCTCTCTCTCTCTGTCTTTCTCCAGTGAGCACACACTCACTATAGCAAATTAAAAAAAAAGAAAAGATACTAGGCTGGTTCTGTAGTACAGTTATGCCCTATGCATAGACAGCTATATCTTACATGGCCAACTGCAATTCATATCCTGGCCCTGGTGGCTTGAAAAGCACATAGGTACTTATGTGTGTAAAAACTCCTGACGCGATGGAGAAATACAGAAAAGATGTTGCACGATTATGCTGCACCAGAGTGCTTTTCTTCTCTCCCTGACACATTTGCTACACATTAAGAAGCATTTAAAAATGGTATTCATAAAATTCAGTTTGTAACTCAGTCTTATAATTGCTTTTCATATGACAATCGCATTTTGACTTATAGCACCAGTGCTTTATGTGACTCTTCCATTTTGTCACACAGATGTAACAAAGATGTCTACTCCAATGTGTAGATTTATTAAAATTAACAATTTTACAGCTTCATCTAGAGCATTAAATGAAACAAGCATTTACTTCATTTCAAGAGTGCGACCGTGATGAGTACAATCACTACTGGTACAGTTCAGTGCCACTGCCTGGCTTCTTGCTAAGTCACCAGCAGTGACTTAGTGCTTTTGCGCCACTGATACAAAGGTTGAAACATGAAAAAAAAGAAATTAAAAATACTGCTTTGAGGAAATCAATGTTGACATCATGAACTCTCTACAAGTGTCTTAGGGTCTTACAGTCTACACACTGCCACAAGTACATATTAAGATTACATGGTGGGACTAGCAGATGGCATAATAGTTACTTCACTAGACTCCCACAGAGTCGACCATGATTCCAATCCTGGACCTGGCAGCTTAAAACTCATGCCAGGCATGTGTGGGTGTGTACCCAAAATCCCGAGAAGAGACTGGAGGAGAAGGAATTGTGGCATGGCCATTCCCCCTTTCCCCCAGGGGGGTAATTTTTTACTTTCTATCTTTCTGTCTCTCTCTGTCTCTCTGGCAAGTGCACGTACTCTATAGCAAAAAAACATCTCTCTCTCAAAAAGATTACATTGTAAGTAAGCTATATCATACATAACTGAAAGGAGGCTTTAGAAAAGTAGTTTCCTCATAAAGATTTGGAGGGAGGTCAGGGTAGTGATCTGTAGACAGATCTTTTGCACGGTAAACACATTTCCATCTTGTTCTTTTGGTTTGGCTCTTCTACTTGGTAAATTGCCAGACTGGACATTCAAGAGGTCTCTGAGTCAGCATGAATGTACATGTGAGTTTGCCTTTCAGCAGAATTCCAGTGAAGCAGTTTTGTTCCTCCATGTGTTTGCCAACAGCACCATTTGGAGAAAATTTGGTTAAAAAGAAGAATTCTGGGGCTGGCAGGTTGCATGATGGTTAAGGGCACTGGACTCTCACATGGTGACCATGGCTTGAGTCCTGGACCTGACAGCTTGCTTTCTCATTTTCCTTGTCTCTCTCTCACTCTATCCCTCTATGTTCAAATTAAAATAAACTAATAAATGAATAAACAAAAAGTTAAATAAAATAATTCTTTAAAAAATAAAATAAAAAAAGAGGACCAGCAGTTGGCATAATGGCTATGTCACTGGACTCCCACGTAGTCGAATGTGGTTCAAGTCTCAGACATGGTGGCTTAAACTCACGCCAGGCTCATGTGTGTGTGTGCCCAAGATCCCGAGAAGAGAATGGTGGAGAAGGAACTGAGGTGTAGCCATCCCCCCGGGGGGTGATTTCTTGCTTTCTGTATCTGTTTCTCTCTCTGTCTTTCTGGCAAGTGCACGTGCCCTATACCAAAAACCTCTCACAAAAAAATAAATAAGTAAAATAAAATAGAAGAATCCTACATGATTTGCAGCTTTTTATTTGTTAAACAGACAACCAAGTTTGTATTTTATTTATTATCTCATATTCACAAACTCCTAAGCAAGGATTTAGACATGTTTGCAGTTCTTAGCAAGTTCTTAAATTATTTTCAGTGATTACACATGACATGTAATTACCAGCATTTTTCTATTTGAGGCCTTTGTTTCAATGACTGCTTCAGAAATTCATACTTCTGATACTTAAATGAGAGACCTAGCACTTATTTATTTATTTACCTATTAATTTATTCAGCCCAGGTTCTATCCTTGTTGGTCAATTTCATATTAACTTCATAAATATTAATACTCACTGAAACAACTGGCTTCTTAAAAGGCAGTGTAATGTAAGAGGCTTTTGGACACCAAAGCTGCAATGAGACAGCTTGTTCTTTCATATACTAATTAAGCAGCCCTATGCAAGATACCCCTTTCTGAGTTCATTATCTTTCAATGATAAAAACAGAAAGTTATAGTTTCATTGAGAACTAAAATTAGTCTACATAAAGTACCTGTCTATAAACAGCTATTAAAATACTAATTTTAAAATTACTTACCATTATAAAAGATAAAAGCAATTAAAAGAAAAGACTTTCTTCTTCATGTGGGAAAATAGCTACTTAAAAATAAAATCTACTATGTGGAGTTTACAACTTGAGAAAAACCAATAGAAATGTTGTATTCACAATATATCTCTCAACTGTCTTATTATATTAATATAAATAACACTTTACTTATTTTTCCTTTATCATAGCCTTTGTCCATGGAGTCTCGAAGCATATCAAATTCTATAACTTAAACTACACTATTTCAAACTCTACTTATGCTTGCTTATAGTGTACCTAATTGGAGAGAGGTGTACACCTTCAGGCTTGGCATTATTAAAAACTTATTTAATCTTATTTTTAAAATCCAGGGAATTCTTGACCTCCTCAAATGTATGAACCAGTGGTTTATGGTATTGATTATTTTAGTAAAAGAAGAGAATAAATGTTTTTTAGTTAGCATAGTACATCAAAGTTAAATTCAATCAAATAGAATACCCCCTAGGTATATTCATCCTGAAAGAATTATTGCAGGCTTTGATCTCAAACATCATGTCCAACTCTGGATCAAATTTTAACCTTCATCAGTCTTTGCTACTCAACAATTTACTTTTGTTTCCTCTTCTTTCTTTTTCTTTTCTTTTTTCTTTATAAATCCTGAGGGATATACACGGCCTTTGCTCAGTGTTGGTCTGAAGGTATTAAATTGTTCTGATAAATGAACATTTAGAAACTGTTAAAGTCTTACTTTGATCTTAAGGGGCAATAAAGCATAAAGATGTAAGTCTCTCTTTAGCCTGTATGTTATATAAAGTTTTTTTTTCTTTTTTTCTGGCTATAATTTTGATTTACCGTTCAGAAGAGCTATTTGCTCCTTATAGCTACTTAAAGAAAAAGAAAAAACGAACGAAAATGAAAAGAAAACAAGGCAGACAAGTGACCTACCTTGATTTACCCACCCACACACTCCAGTTTACACTCTCCTTTGATTCCTTATTCACTTTAGACTGTGTGTGGCAAGAGTGGATAGATGGGGGTGGGGACTGGATTTTTAGCAACCAGAACATCTCTCATCATAAAACCCTGGACTAGAATTGGTATCACAATGAGTCTTCTGTCCTAAGGGAAATTCTGGACATTAGCAACATTTCGGCTGTTGACAACTACTTGAGTACTGTTTATTATCTATTTTATTGTGTCATAAAAAGGCATCCTTCACCATGTCAGAATTAAAATTCTCTTTTTACTTTTTAACTAACTCGATGGGGTCAAATAATTTGCAATTTAATTGCCAAAACTGTTTCTCAGTGGCCTTCTCATTTTCGGAGAGACAAATGTGTGGGACCCATTAATGTACCTACTGCCCTTTTCTCTTCAGCTGGTGCTGATCTGTTAGCTGAAAAGATGAGAAGACATGATTAAAACGACAATTTAAGAATGGTCAATCTCTCCTTCTCTGTAATTAGTCCTAAAGACAAGCTATGTGTTATCAACCTAAAGTAGAAAACTCATACACAAAAAGAAGTGGGGGTAGCGGTGTAGTCAAATGAAGAGCGTTGCATAAATTTATATTCTTATAAGAGAGAAACAAGTCTCACAGAGATCTCCTACAATTGTTCTAAAATTGTACTACTTATTTGCTTTCAATATGTTGGCTTATCTCTCTCTTTTATTATTTTTTAACCATATTCCTATCTTAAATTTCTTTTTTTAAAGAACTATATTTTATTTATTACATTAGTAGTTTCAGACTAGTAAACCTTAATAAATGTTGGTATGGCTGTTCACATTAACTGATGAATGTCAGTAAAAGGGTTCATTAGTGTAATTTTTGTTTTGTTTTGTTTTAATAGATGACAAATCCACAATTAGCTTGAAATTATTAGTAGGGATAGAAATGTCACCACGTATACTTTATCCTAAAGAACATATGTAATTGAGCCACTTTGCAAAATACCCTGCTACACAACAGAATGTAGCTAATTTCAAAATGAACATGTTCTATTTTTCCTTTTTCTCTCATTTCTTTTACATTTTTCATCTGTCAAATGTTTCCACCTCTTTTACCTCACACCCAGCCACTACCACTCAGTTTCCACCAGGCACTCTCCCTCTATAGTCTCTCACATTTGCAAACATCCGCTCCATAATCACATTCAAATAAACGAAAGGCTTGAAAATCTATCTTTAATTTCTAATCTTCTGCATCATGAGTGGAAACCAAACTAAAGTTCATGTCCAGAAATAATAATAAAATGAACAGTTACAAAGATGTTGGTGCTTTCTATGCAGAACGTACCAAAAATTACATTGAGAAAAATAAATCTGTTCATGGGAGACTTTTTTTTCTCTTGAAGAGGTTTTTCACTATAGGACGCGTGCGCTCACCAGACAGACAGAGAGAGACAGAGAGATAGAAAGCGAGAAATCACCCCCCAGGGGGGATGGTCACGCTGCAATCCCTTCTCCTCCATTCTCCTCTCGGGATCTTGGGCACGCACGCACATGCGCCTGGTGTGAGTTTAAGCCACTGGGTCCGGGAATCAAACCACGGTTGACTACGTGGGAGTCCAGCGACATAGCCATTACGCTAACTGCTGGTCCCTGTTCACGGGATACTTTTGTTTAAAGTACAGTGGGCAAGATATTAAAAGTTAGTTAAGAAATATCTTAATTTCTCCATGGGGAGTGGCAATTTTTAATTAAAATATTTCTTCATATTCCCTAGTAGTCATAAATTGATTTCATGATATTATATGGCATACAAAAAGATTTTTTTTAAAGTATGTCATTATAATAACAAACTATACTTCATGAAGAAAATCTTTTAAAAACTAAGATACGCAGAAAGTGCTATGTTTCTGTAAAAAGCTAATATCACTTAAGAAGAATAATCATTTATTTTATATTGTTTTACCTTACCAGTTCATCTTAATGCAAATTTTAACACAATTAAAAACACAAAAAAATAAAAAAAAATCTTCTCTTTTTCTTCAGAGATTTAATGTTAGATTTAATGTTAATATAAAGTAGTATTAGTATGAATGATATTAATATAATGTAGTATCATTATAAATGATAAGCTAATAGTGGACCCAAGTACTATGGAGTTAATAGATAGTATGTTTCACTGAAAATTTGAAACAAATTCAGTGGGTAATGTAAGAGAGAATGAAAAATGTTTACTTTTAAACTATTAAAATATTATGAGTGTCAAATATAAATTTAAAAATTTCAAGAAAGTATTTAGTGACACTTTAAGAAAAATTAGGTTGCAGGATGAGCAGTTGGCATAATGGCTATGTCGCTGGACTCCCATGTAGTTGACCATGGTTTGAGTCCTGGACCTGGTGGCTTAAACTCACACTGGCACATGTGCATGCATGCCCAAGATCCTGAGAGGAAAATGGAGGAGAAGGGATTGTGGTGTGGCCATCCCCCCTGGGGGTGGGGTGATTTCTCGCTTTCTGTCTCTCTGTCTCTGTCTGTCTTTCTGGTGAGTGCACACACCCTAGAGCAAAAGCCTCACCAAAAAAAAAATTAGGTCATATTTCTTATTTTCAAACTTGGTGAAATATACAGTCAAAGAATTCAGTAATAAATTCCTCATAGCAATGTGTCTATGGTTCAGGGTTTAAGTTAGCTGTTTGTGGTGTACACAGTTTTAGGATCCTGATGGGACTGATTTTAATTCTTGCTGCCATGTAAATCATTATTTGAAAGTACATTAGTTACATTATTTGTTTTATGTATGTGTGCATGTGTTTAAACTGTATATATGTTTGTGTGTGAATATAAACTATATACATATAGTTTTTCTTCCACAAAAGTATTTTAGGACAATTTTTACACTATTACAATATATTCAACATTTTCTACACTTTCAAAAATGTTATTCATGTGGGACCAGCAGTTAGCATAATGGCTATGTCGCTGGACTCCCACGTGGTCGACCGTGGTTTGAGTTCCGGATCCGGTGGCTTAGAATCACCCCGGGCTCGTGTGCGTGAGTGCCCAAGATCCCGAGAGGAGAATGGAGGAGAAGGGATTGCAGTGTGGTTATCCCCCCTGGGGGGTGATTTCTCACTTTCTGTCTCTCTGTCTCTCTCTGTCTGTCTGGCGAGCACACACGCCCTATAGCAAAAACCTCTCCAACTCAAAAAAAAAAAAAATTCATGTATTGATATTTTCCGGAAGTATTTTATGAAGTAGCAAGAAGCAAGCGTACTGCATATAATTTGCATGATATGTGATACAAATGGTAAAGTTAATCATGTAAGAATTTATTATATCACACTTGAAATATTTAGAAATATCTAAATTATTGACTTGTATTCATTTTCTCTTTTCCCAAATGTTTGCCAGAGGGCAAGTGCACTTGCCAGAGAGAGAGAGAAAGAGAGGGAGAAGATGAGAAAATACACTTATAGGGAACAGTCATGTTGCAGTCCCTTCTCCTCCATTGCTCCCTTCTACATGGGCACACATGCTCTTGTGCCGGTATTTTTCTCATCTCTGGGTCCAGATTTGAACTGTACAGTCGATCATGTATAATCCAGCTGCCTTAACCACCACGCCATAGACTGAACCTATATTCACTTACTCTGTAGTATTGTATTCATCTAAGTATATGGAGCTTCTTTTTACTAATTTGTAATATTTCTAAAGTTTTAAGAAAAAAATCTTTAAATTACAAAGGCTTTTTGGCAAAGTTGGTATTGATAAAATTTATGTTTCTCATAAAATACAATAACTGACACCATTATTTTTTGGGTAAATATAGTATGTATTATGTCCTCTTAAATAAAAATATTTTAACTGATTAAAGCAATTTTAATACATGGTTCATGTAAAGTTAGCAATAGATGCAGACACATTTTAAAATAAATTTTTACTTGCTTTCATTCATAGCTGTGTGGAAAACATGGAAAGAAAAACATGCAGACAGTTATTAATGGTATCTACCTACCAATGTGAAGAAAGAGAAGAGGGACCAGCAGTTAGTGTAATGGATATGTCGCTGGACTCCATGTAGTCGACTGTGGTTCACGTCCCGGACCTGGTGGCTTGAAACTCACGCCGGCGCTTGTGCGTGCATGCCCAAGATCCTGAGAGGAGAATGGAGGAGAAGGGATTGCGGCGTGGAAAAAAGAAAAGGAAAGAGAGGAGACATGGAATGGCTGACAGGAAGAGGAAGAAAATGCAAATAAACCAAATAAAAATTTTACATGTGTTATTACTCTTAAAACTATTTTTAAAACTAGAGCAGAGTATAATAAAAAATTTGATCAAATCTCTATTCTATTTCTACCATTTTCTATTGTAAAAATTATTTTATTTATTTATTTATTTTGGAGAGGTTTTTGCCACAGGGAGCATGTGCTCGCCAGAGAGACAGAGAGAGACAGAGAGATAGAAAGCGAGAAATCACCCAAGGGGGATGGCCACGCCGCAATCCCTTCTCCTCCATTCTCCTCTCAGGATCTTGGGCACACACGCACATGTGCCCGGTGTGAGTTTTAAGCCACTGGGTCCAGGACGCAAACCACGGTAGACTACGTGGGAGTCCAGAGACATAGCCATTACGCTAACTGCTGGTCACTGTAAAAATTATTAATATACATCCTATTTGACAGGTTGGCTATTTAAAATTTTATATTAAAAATTTCAAAGATAATTTTACATATAAACATAGTTATGTGGCATTTTCAAAAAGGTAGACTAGGTGTTCCCATATTTTTTTTAATACATAGGTTATATCTGTGATTCAGTCATTACTAAAATTTTCAAATTTACTATGCATACTTTTAATTTCTGGCTACCTCACTATGTTTCATTATGATTTTGTTTTAAACTAATATATAGACTGTACAAAAAATGGCATGCATCATATATAGACTTGGTTTGTCTGTGTAAGTTTCTTTAAGATAAGCAAAGAATTCTCAAATGAATGTTTTTGTTTGACTTGATTTATTCACACATTCTTTAATTCATTCATCAAATCTACAGCAAATATTTATTGAATAAACTATGAAGTCAAGCTCTCAAAAGAATTTCAATTAGTACTGGCTTTTTTTATTTTCTTAAATTGATTGTTTACTTCAATCTGTTAGTCACATTTTAGATTTGGTAGACTCTAGAGTTAATTTATGTACTCAAACATGATGATCTTTGGAGCCTGTTGAGAAGTGGTTGTCACATTTATATTTAGGAATATGATTTGATTTTCTTCTTTTTAAATAGCTATTGCTATTTTAGTGACTTTGAAAACTGAGAATAGAGTTAATCCAGTCTTTACACTTTGGTTGTTTGATTTCTTTCCTTGCTTAGACATTGTATTAAATTCTAAACTATTTTCTCAATATGATTTATAAGCCTGGATGTACTTATAACAACAAAAAACATATTATAATTTTGTTGTACAATTCCTTCCTTAAGCAGTTTTTTGTTTGAAACTCCCTATGTAGAAGTTTAATAGTAAATAGAATAAAAATTACCCCAATGTACATGAGATTATATTTCATTATTAATATGTGTGAACTTTATTATCTTGAACAGTCCAACAATTTAAGATATCACTCATATTCTTTGCAATTTTTAGTGTCCTACAAAATTAGAAAAATAATTTCATTTTTACTTTAAATTTTAATTTAATAATTTCTGGTATGAAATAGTGGGGAATGGAACACTAGAAATTGCAACAAATTACACTGTCACATCAGGGAGCAAGTTAGGTACACTTAAATCCTCTTATTATGGGCCATTGGGTGGTACTGTGCTTGGGGGGCTGGACTATAACTGACCACAGTTTGAATCCCGAATCTGGTGACTTTATTGTGGTGAGGCTACTCCCTCTAGAGTCTAATTTCTCACTTTCTCTGTCTCTGCTTCTCTCTGTCTCTGGTGAGCACATGTGCCCTATAGCAAAAATCTCTCTCTTAAAAAATAAATACTTGGGAACCAGCAGTTAGCGTAATGGCTATGTCGCTGGACTCCCACGTAGCC
>NW_006204333.1:75899-88780 GCF_000334495.1 Tupaia belangeri chinensis
TTAAAAACTCACGCCGGGCACGTGTGCGTGCATGCCCAAGATCCCGAGAGGAGAATGGAGGAGAAGGGATTGCGGCATGACCATCGCCCCTGGGGGGTGATTTCTCGCTTTCTGTCTCTATCTCTCTCTCTGTGTGTCTGGTGAGCGCACGCGCCCTGTAGCAAAAACCTCTCAAAATAAATAAATAAATACTCTTATTTGAAAGAAAGAAAGAAGTACTCTTATTAGCTAATGTAGGAGCAAATATAGTTGAGAATGAGATCAATGTTATGGAAGTAAAGCCAAGAGTATTCTTTGGTTTTTTATCCCTTTTTTGATTATTGCCCAAGATATTATCTGAAATAATCACATGAAAATAGTTTGATACCCATGTTGCTTAGAATTACTGATATTCGAGACCAGCAGATAGTCACTGGACTCCCATTAGTTGACCACAGCTTGAGTCCCAGACCCAGTTGCTTAAACTCATGCTGGACATGTGTGCGTGTGTGCCCAAGATTCTGAGAAGAGAATGGAGAAGAAGGGATTGTGGTCTGGCTATCCACCCTGGGAGAGTGATTTCTTGATTTGTGTCTCCATCTCTCTGTCTTTCTGGCAAGCACACGTGGCCTACAGCAAAATCTCTCAAAAAAAAAAAAAAAAAAAGAATTACCAATACCATTTTATCCTTAACCTAAAAAAGGTTCTATATAATTCTCTTGGTAATAACTGTTTTTTTTTTTTCTCAAGTTATTCACTTGATTAAGGAAAAAGGTAATAAAGTAATCTGAAATCCAGATCTCATAGATGTGAATTTTTTCATTGCATTCAAGAGCTACAAAATAATTTTGTTTAATTCAAAGTAGCAAACAATATTTTTTATTTTGAGAAAGGAAATATTTGGGGTTATATTCTTATTTTTTACTTTATATGTGTAGTGACTAGTAGTGATGCATATTTTATTCCACTATTTCTACAAAAACACACCATAGTCAGTGTTTTCACAACATGCTAGGAGCACATAAATCAATTTTTAGCTAGTGGTGATAGATTCATTTTTTATTTTATTCTTAAGCAAACATCTTGGTCAATCAATGAAGCATTTTGACACCAACTCATTGCCAAAACTCATTTATACAATTGCAGACTACTAAAATACAATTTGTGAATTCCCTGCAGAATTTATCATTTGTTGAAGAGCCAATCTTTTAGTTCTTGAGCTTACTATTTCCCGTCTAGACAACTATAGCATGCTGTTTTTTAAAATAGCTTTGCTGTTCTTTCAATCTTTTTTTTGTAACTTCACAAAATTACATACTTGCTTTTTAGCTCTATGAACTTTGTCTATAAAACATTTGTAAAAATAATTACACATATTTATGTAGCATTCTTAGTCACTGTTCCCTGATCCCGATCCTTTGCTCTCTTAAATGCCTCACTACCAAGGGCCATTGCTATGTGTTTTAGATTCTTTCCACAATTGACACTAAGTTTCTGGCAATATTTGTACCTTTTTTGTATGTATACATTTTCTCTAGTGATATAAAAGTTATCCTATCCTCTAATTCCATTAATAATGCATATTTCTAAAATTTTTACAAAACAATTTAAAACCTTCAAACAGGGGCCAGCAGGTGTCATGGTGGTTAAGGGTACTGGACTCCCATATGGCCGACCATGACTCGAGTCCCAGACCTGGTGGCTTTCTCTCTCCTCTCTGTCTCTCTCTCTCCCTGCTTCTCTCTGGTAAAATTAAAATAAATAAAATAAAATAAAATAATTTTATAAGAAAAAACTTCAAACATAAGAACCTAAAAAAAAAATCACTTCACTATAAATTAATGTGAGGAATGGCTTGATAACATTAAAATCAGTAGGACCAGGTAAGAATTTCCTAGTTTTTGGCAATTTCTGAGCATAGTTCCAAATATAAGTTAGCTATTCACTTATAAATACTTCCTTTTAGTACTGTATAAATTTAGATGTGTTAGGAAGGGGCGACACTGTTTAATTACATGGCACGTTGGGAATACAGGAATAGCATTCTTGGCTAGTATTCCTAACATACCCTTCTCAGAGGTATTTGCAACTTTGTTCTATTCCGTTGTACCCTGACTACTTGTCACTAAATGAAACACACCTATTTCCAATGTAAGTTTATTAATAAACATTCTACTTCATAGTTAATTTGGATTTTAAGCTTAGAGTTAAATAATTTGACATCTCTTATGAGAACTTGGTCATGTGTATGATAATTCTGTCTCAAAGTTTTATGATTTTAAAAGAATATTTTAAAAAAAGCATATTGAATTGTAATAAAATATTATATAAAATATTGGCTGGTTTAAAATAAATGTTATCTGATGTTAAAACAACAGTACTTGATTTCATCATTTTCAGGAATGAAAATACATTAAAATGTAATTAAAAGAGAACTGGGAATATTTTCTTTTTTTGAATGGCAACTTCTCCACAAACTGACTGCTTCCCAGTTTCAGGATGGAATGCTGAACAAATCAACTTCTTTGGTTGGCATTACTCCTGTTATCTATGGAATGTTAATTATGTTTTAAAAGAGGAAACCAATTAAATGTAGTCTACATATCATTATTCTCATTTTGTGTTTTATTTTAAAAATTAACCTGCATATGATCCATGTTTTAAAATTGTTTCCTATGAAAAAGGAAATAAAAAACTTTGTAATCACTAAACTGATAATGAAATGTAATAAAAACTAAATTACAAATGTGATATGTACATACATATTTATACATAATATACATTATGTATGTATATATGCAATTTTCTAGTTTCTAAAACTTTTCCTCATAAGACTCTAATTAAATGAGAAAATTATATATATTTTTATCTGATTAGATAAATAAATGTTAGGCCCAATTTTCTAGTCTATAAAAAATTTTTAAAAATATTTAAATACAAATACTTTATAGGGAGACCAGCAGTTAGCATAACGGCTATATCACTGTCCAGCTGAGTCCCAGACCCAGTGGCTTAAACTGACGCCGGGTGCGTATGCGTGCGTGCCCAAGATCTCGAGAGGAGAATGGAGAAGAGATTGTGGCGTGGCCATCCCTCCTCGGGGGTGATTTCTCTCTTTCTGTCTCACTGTCTCTCTCTGTCTTTCTGGTGAGTGCATGCACCCTATAGCAAAAAAACCTCTCCAAAAAAAGAAAAAATAAATAAAAATACTTTATTTAGTGGACTTCCCTGGAATAAATCAGAATCTTTGAAATTTTATCAAATTAGAATTTTATAATAAAGAAATAGTCCTTATTTTTCTGATGCTCTGTTAATGTTTTCACTTTTAAATAAATATGACTAATTTTTATATGTATTCATATAATAATATTGGAAATTGTTCAATAACCAGAATAGCATGAACTCTTACCAATCAAATCAAAGAATAAAGTTCCTCATCAAAACAAAGCTAAGGAACGAATGACATGTCAGGACTGAATTACAACCCTGTCTGCAATGGCAAATAGGCAAATAAGATTTTAGAATGTGATGGCTCTTGGGAACCAGCAATTAGCGTAATCGCTCTGTCACTGGACTCCCACGTAGTTGACCGCGGTTCGTGTCCCAGACCCGGTGGCTTAAAACTCACGCCAGGCACGTGTGCGTGCGTGCCCAAGATCCCGAGAGGAGAATGAAGGGACTGCGGCGTGACCATCCCCCCCTGGAGGGTGATTTCTCGCTTTCTGTCTCTATGTCTCAGTCTGTCTGGAGAGCGCACGCGCCCTATGGCGAAAAAAAAACTCTCAAAACAAAACAAAATAAAACAAAAAAACAAAACAAACAGAAGAATGCGATGGCTCTTTCTTGGAGGCAGTTAGTGGTAAAATAAATTCTTCATAAATTTCCATACATATTAACACCCATGAAATAACTGCCTTTATATACTTTTTTGGAATTCTTTTTTAAAAAATGTATTGATTGTCACTATTTTATTATTATTATTTGAAGTTGACCAGAGAGAGACAGAGAGAGAGAGAAGAAAAGTGAGAAAGCAAGCTCCCAGGTCTGGGACTGGAACCACAGTCAGCCATGTGGGAGTCCAGCCACCTTAACCACCACACTGTCTGCCAGACCTGCCTTTATATTTCTATTCATATGCTTTTCCTTGCTCTTGGGCATATCCATTCTCAGAAGAAAAAAAAAAAACACCTTTATTTTGGATTTAGATTTCTTAGGTGCAATCTTAAAATTCTGACTATTCTGATTTTGTTGCAAATTGATATGTGTAACATTATTATTATTATTATTATCATTATTATTTAGTTTTGCTATTGGACATATGCTCATGAGAGAGAGAGAAAGAGACAGAGCGCTAGAGAAGGAAAGTGAGAAATCATGTCCCAGGGGAATGGCCAATCACAATTCCTTCTGTATTCTCCTCTTGGAATTTTGGGCACGCAAGCACCCATGCCCATTGTGTTTTTCAAGTCACTGGATCTGGCACTCAAAACACTCAGTTGACCATATGGGATCCAGCTGCCTTAATCTCTGTGCCACCTGTAGACCCAATATGTAAAATTTTAAACCTCAACATAATTTCCTTGTTTTCTAATGACATATTACTGGTATATTCTAGATGTAATTTGATTGATTTTGCATATTTAACTTTTAAAACATCTGATTTTGATTAGCAGTATCATTTGACCAAGACACATGTCTTACACACATGGGTGTAGACATGCATTCAATAAATATTTATTTTACTAAGGACTAAATATGAGTTTGGAAAAAAAAATGGTAAATGGCTAAGGACCGAATATGAGTTTGGAAAAAAAAATGGTAAATGGGACAGATGATACAAATAGCTAACACTTACAGCAGATGAGCTAATCTTGTAAATTCACTGAATTATTGGAACAATTCTACGAGATTTTCATATATTCTATGAGGGTCTTGTTATTGTTATCCCTATGTTATTGATACTGATGGGCAAACTAAGGCACAGGCAGGGTGAGTGACTCACTCAAGATCACACAGCTAGTAAATGATGGAAAAGATTTCAAACCTAGCCAGGGGAGCGCTATGACTATGATCCTAATCATTGTGCTATGTTGCCCTCTGGCTGTAAATGAGACATTTTCTTATATCTGAGAAATTTGACTGATGCCTCAAAATTGAAAACAATGGAAAATACAATCCCCCACATTTTATGTAAAGATTTTATTTAGATTTATAAAGCTCATCTATCTCTTAGTGTCCACCATATCTAAGACTGGAAACTTTAAAGAGTGACTCATGGAGTCAGTAAGTAGTCACCTTTGTGGAATTAAAATAACATTTTTTTTTTGAGAGGTTTTCACTATAGGGTGTGTGCGCTCGCCAGACAGACAGAAACAGAGAGACAGAAAGTGAGAAATCACCCCCCAGGGGGGATGGTCATGCCACAATCCCTTCTCCTCCATTCTCCTCTCGGGATCTTCGGCACGCACGCACGCACACGCGCCCAGCATGAGTTTTAAGCCACTAGGTCTAGGACGCGAACCATGGTCGACTATGTGGGAGTCCAACAACATAGCCATTACGCTAACTGCTGGTTCCCAGAATTAAAATAACATTTTACTTTCCTTTCATGCTCCAGCTTGCCACCTCAATGCAAAGGAGAACTCCACAGTGCATCATGCTACTCAATCCAGCTGGGAGCTTTTTGAACAGCAGAAACCCATCAGGTAACCTATGGGACTACTAGTAGATGACACCATATTGAGAGAACTGTTAAGAGAGCTTACCATGCACCTCCAGAATTTAGAGTTTTTATGAAAAAAAAAAGGATCTGGTGTTGCTTATTGTCTAGCTACAATGGGTGGAATAAGTGAAATTCATAGGAACAAGCATTCTGCACTCTCTCAGTGGGTATATGACAGAGGTGTAGTGGTTTCCCGTGGATTAGGTGAAACTGCTGCACTAATGGCCAGGCTCCAACCACCTTGATAGCATCCTGTGCAAGAAGGTGGCCTGGTGGGCACAAATGACTCCTGTAATGGACCTCCATCCCGTAAATTCCCAGAGGGACAGGAAATTATAGGACCATGAGATACACAGGTATTCACAGGATCCTTAGAAGGACGCATACATACAGGCAGTGAAGGAATTAGCATTGGGCATGACACACAGAGTGCTCAGATGACAACAAAGCCAATAACCAAAGATATTTCTCGGTGTTTTCTCACAATACACCAGAAGAAGAAATGAGACTCAGAAGCAGAGGGTGAAAAGTGGAAAAGAAAGAGATGAAGGAGAGGCCATGTTTATCTTTCAATCTGCAAGCCAACACCAGAGGAGCACTGGAAGATGGGGAGAACCTTCGTGCTATATGTGAGATTTAATTTATAAATTAAACTGGTTGGACTTTACCAAAGGGAGTTAATTACTAAAACTGAAACTTGTTCTTGCCAGTGAAATTTATAGCAAAATATTACACTCAAGACTGGGAAGGGAGATCAGAAATATTTTAAGGTACTAGTTTAGAGATACAAATAGGAAAAAAAAAAAACATTTTTTATCCGTAAACTCACTGGATTTAGTACATATGTTACAGAGTTTAAAAACTCATGGCACCTATAGTCTTTCTGAAACTCAGTCCAATGGTATTTATATAGTTGGACAAGTCATTTCAATATAATCCAAGTGTTAAAAAAGAAAATGATTTTAACAGAAGGGAACCTAGCCTAATGAGTTTAGCATATGATTTTATTAACAGAAGGGAACCTAGCCTAATGAGTTTATAAGAGAAATGTATGTCTAAATTGGGACTTGAGGTATGAATCTATTAGCCATGAAAAACATGACAGAGATGTGATGATACGCTGTAATTAATATCGTAGGCAGAGGTAATTCTGTTCAGGAAGCGTCCTATGTTATAGAAAGCATGACACTCTGAGAGAATTTAGTCCATTATGAGTATTACTCTTTGGAAGAAGACAGCAACTCAAAATATTTTGTGGAGAGGTGTGCAAAAAACAGAAGTGGCTAAAAGGGACTCTAAAACAATAATGATTTTAGAACCATGTTCAGAAGATTGGACTTCAACCACTTCATTACTTTTGGAAGAGAATATATGCTAGCCCTCCTATTATTTTCATCAGCCTTCTCCCCTAAAGCAACCCTTTCAAAGAAAAAAATAATTCAGTGATACTTATTAAAGCAAAATGAAGAAGACTTTATTCACATCCCATCACTATAGGAATAGAAACCTTATAATGGGGGTTGGCAGGTGGCATGGTGGTTGAGACACTGGACTCCCATGTGGCCAACTATGATTCAAGTCCCAGATCTGGCAGCTTACATTCTCACTTTCTCTCTCTCTCTCTTTCTAGTCATATTTTAAAAAAGTAACAAATTAAATTAAAAATAATTATTAAAAATAAAAAACCCCACTAGAATGGGATTTTGCAATGGAGAACAGAAATTAGGCTCACCTCTAAATATAGTGTGGACAAACAGTAATTGATAGCCAAGATCAAGGTTGGGGCAGTAGATGGAAAATTACAAAGAAGAAACATCAGGAGTAAGGAGGTTTCTGACGACCTTAAGAGTCAAGCAGGTATCTAAGCTAAAAATGAATTTTACAAGGTCTGCATGGATGAACCTAAGGTTCAGGAGCCTGAGTAAAGTTTGGTCAAACTAAGAATCTGCATCAATTCTCAAAACATAATAAAATGTGATATACTTGCTAGTCTGATAAATCTTTAAGCTTCACTTTGGTCACAACCAAATAGTTGTCTCTAAACTTGTTTCTTAGAGAAATTGTGGAGCCACTGTATAAACACTGTAACTTTCCAAATACACATACATAGAGTATGCTCATCAACTTATATTTCACTGAATCATTCTGTATTTTTTAAAGATTATTAGTTAGTTTCCTATATTATTTTAACAAAAATAAAATGTCATCAAAACAACTTGATAAACCAGAGGGGAACTATTCATATTAGTAAACATCAGTAACATGTTTACTGAAAAACTTAAATGTTTAAGGACCAAATACATGCTCAGTCTTTTTATTTCTATAGTAATATCTATGAATTAATAGTGGTTACTGCCTTGACCTCTGTCCCAAGGCTTATGAATATCCAATAGTTACCTCGTTTAATTTTGCAGGTAATGCATGGCTCATGATCCTTCTCTGGGCATTTATTTGATTCACATTATACACGTTTCAGGAGCACTACCAAAGATTTTCATTCAGTGAATATCCAAGGGCCTACGTAAATGAATAGCTAAGTGTAGTTATTCCTTACATATTATTTAACAAAATTATACTTTCATCACCTGGGAATACTCGAAAGTGGTGGTTGGATGTAGAGGACTGCTATTGTGCTGTCTTCTCACATTTATTCAAAGGGAAATCAAGTCACATAAGAAGAAAACATCTCTATACTACGTAACAATCACCACTAAGTGGGGATATAATTAGGTGTGTTATATTTGGAAAAAAACAGTTCTTTTGTTATTGTATGAGAAAACGGCTGCCAGGAATAAAGGTATCTGTCTACCATATTCTACAGGAAAGATTAAACATCATTACATTTTTTTCAGGGGTTAAAAAGAAAAGGTACAGTTCTCTATAAAGTATATACATTTTATCCCAAATGATACATTTAAAATGAGTACATAAAAAAAATTACTAACTATAGGAGACCAGCCTATGGCATGGTGATTAAGGTGTGGACTCCCACATGATTGGCTCCACAGTCCGAGTCCCAGACCTGGTGGCTTGAAAATCATGCTGGGTGTGTTACGAGTGCACCAAAAATCCAGAGATGAGAATGGAGAAAGGTAACTGTGGTGTAGTCAAGCCCCTGATCCACTTTGTCTCTTTCTGTCTCTCTCTCGCTGACGAGCACATGCTTGCCTATGGCAAATACAAACAAAATGAACAAACAGAAAAAATAAAGTTAGCTATATTCATTTATTGATATTATATAATTACTAGAAATTTTAGCTTTAAAAAATAAAATCACCTCACTGTTGGATTACCTCAACATGATTTTATTATTTAAGCTATCAAATAATGGAGATCTTGAACAGGACATGTTTTTCTCTTTGAAAGCCCCATGACTGATTTGCTAGTATATTTTTTTAATAAACTTGTTCATTTAAATTTCATTATTTATTTCTTCCATGAGATAGGACGCCCAGCAGGTTCCCAACACCACAGTCCATCCCTGGCCTGAGCCAGCCCAGACTGTTCAGGGAGGTCCTGGGAGGTGAACCTAGGACCTTTGCCATGTGGGCCTAGTTGTGCTACCATCATGTCCCCACCTTGTCCTAGTAATTTTTTTTTTTGAGAGGTTTTATTTTTGCTATAGGGCGTGTGCGTTCACCAGACAGAGAGAGACAGAGAGACAGAAAGTGAGAAATCATCCCCCAGGGGGTATGACCACACCACAATCCCTTCTCCTCCATTCTCCTCTTGGGATCTTGGGCATGCACGCACACGCGCCAGGCGTGAGTTTTAAGCCACCGGGTCCGGGTCGCAAACCGCGGTCGACTATATGGGAATCCAGTGACATAGCCATTATGCTAACTGCCGGTCCCTCCTAGTAGTTTTTAACAGATGTTACTTGCAAGGATTAATTAGAATCAGAAAGAAAGACAAATACTAAAAATTTCCACTTTGACATATTTACCTGGTTAAAAAAAAGAGGGCAATTATCTTAGTTATGTTTAATGTAATTTACCATTGGAAATATAAAAAGCATTTCATAATAATATTGGGAGAAGTGGATAAACTTAAAAAGATTGAAATTTTCCCAGAATGCCATATTTATAAAATTTTCAGTAAAATAGCTAATGGTTTCATTATAAACATTAATAATCTATACCCAGTTAAATGTGAATATTATTCTAATAGAAAACAGAAGTACTATAAACACTGATTTCTTAATTTCCCAAAGGTCTAAGAACAAATAATTGTTATTATTTCTTTGGGATGTCTACATGAATAGGTTGGTGTCAAAAGAAATTATTTTCTGACTGCAAACATCAAATAAAATTGCATGTAAGTAAAAAAAATTCTAAAATCAAATGCTTTCAATATCAGGAATGACAGTGCTTAATAAGCAGAATAAACTTTTGGGGTGGTGTTTTACTAATATGTTTGTAAGTACTTGTTCATTATGAAAAGTATACTTGACTAAAAATGTATGTACTTCAGTATATACAGACTTTCTGTCTGTTTAGCTAATTGTGTTAAATTATTACACGTAGTGTAAAATAATGATTAAAATTTCATTTAAAGAGGTCAAAAAATTGCAAATAAGTAATATGGGTTATATCAAGCTTTTCTACTTTTAAAATATTCTTAATTTTCTGCCTTTTATCCCCCTGTAGTGCTTCGGACTGCAGGTCAGCCGCGGCTGCCAGTCTCTGTTCCGTAGGATGGGATTTATTTGTTATCAAGAATAAGGCCTACTTTAAGAGATATCAAGTGAAATTTAGAAGATGACGAGAGGGTAAGACTGATTACTATGCTCGGAAATACTTAGTGATCCAGGATAAAAAATAAGTACAAAACACTCAAATATAGGATGAGTTTGTGTTACTAACAGAGATATCATTTGTCAGATTGCTTATGCCCATATAGAAGGGGATATGATAGCCTACACAGCTTAATTCACCAAAATATGCTGTGAAGCTTGGCCTGACAAACTATGCTGCAGCATATTGTACTGGCCTGCTGATGGCCCACAGGCTTCTCAGTAGGTTCGGCATGGATGAGATCTATGAAAGTCAAGTGGAAGTGACCAGAGATGAGTACAATGTAGAAAGCTTCAATGGTCAATCTGGTGCCTTCACCTGCTATTTGGATGCAGGTCTTGCCAGAACTACCACTGGCAATGAGATTTTTGAGGCCCTGAAGGGAGCAGTGGATGGAGGCTTATCTATCCCTCATAGTATTAAATGAATCCCTGGTTATGATTCTGAAAGCAAGGAATTTAATGCAGAAGTCCATCGGAAGCACATCATGGGACAGAACATTGCAGACTACATGTGTTACCTAGTGGAAGAAGGTGAAGACGCTTACAAGAAACAGTTCCTCCAGTACATAAAGAACAATGTAACTCCAGATATGATGGAGCAGACATGATGGAGAAGATGTGTAAGAAAGCTCACGTTGCTATACCAGAGAACCCAGTCTATGAAAAGAAACCCAAGAAAGAAGTTAAAAAGAAGAGGTGGAATCGTCCCAAGACATCTCTTGCCTAGAAGAAAGATCAGGTAGCCCAGAAGGCAAGCTTCCTCAGAGCTCAGGAGCAGGCTGGAGAGAGATAAACCATACAATTCTATGACTTTATTCAAAATGAGGACAATAAACTTAACAATAAAGCAGCAAAAAAAAAAAAAATCTTAATTTTCTCAAGCATGATTTCTGCCTGAGTTCATTTTTTAAACATAAATAGTCTAAGTAATATTAAATTTGACATCTCATAGCCATATTACTTGAAAGTCTTTTGTTTCCTAGGGATATAAGATGAAAAATTACATAAAACAAATGAAATTAATTTTTTAAAATTTTAGATTGATATCTAAGGTTTTACCCTGTCTAAGAAAAAGCAGGCACTTGGAGTCAGGAAGAACTGAGCTTAAAATCTCAGCTGTGCCATCTGGAAGCTGGCTGACATAGGCAATTACATTTTTTCTCTGATTCTTATTTTCCTCATCTGTTATATGGATACAATAATACTAACCACTCAGGTTTCTATGAGAACTAAATTCATTTATACACATACATTTCTTGGTGCAGTGCTTAGCACAAATACTTGAATTGTAGTATTATTTTCATTTTTCCCAAGATGCACACATATATAACATAACAGGATTTGATCTTATTGATCATTACATTGAGAAATGCAACAATCAGCAATCAATAGATAGAAAAATAACTTAAGAACATTAGAAAGACTTTCAAACATTATAGAACCTTAAATGACATTAATAGAAGTGGGAAACCTTTTAATTAAACTATATCCATTTACACAACAGAGTTCATATTGAGATAAATGCTTTTGACTCAGAAAGACATTTTACTTCATTTAATAAAAATCTTTATCATTGTGTTTTTAGTAACTATACAAATACACTGTATATACTAAGAAATGCTAAATAATTTTATTGAATACATGCTTCTTAATCTAAATGAGATAAAAATATTACAGAAAAACCTATACATCTAATTATTAGTTTATTTTTACATATCTTTTTCTGTCTATCTACTGATGGTTGATCTGTTTATCAATCTGGTGACTATCAACCTATAGCTTCCTCTTAGTATATATACAACTATTGGTAGCTGTTATATACACAAAAAGTAACTTTCACTTTTAAAAAATTTATAAGGGACCAGCAGTTAGCGTAATGGCTATGTCACTGTACTCCCATGCAGTCGACCAAGGTTTGTGTCCCGGACCCGGTGGCTTGAAACTCACGCTGGGCGTGTGTGCATGTGCGCCCAAGATCCCGAGAGAACGGAGGAGAAGGGATTGCGGTGTGGCCATCCCCCCTGGGGGGTGGTGATTTCTCCCTTTTCTGTCTCTCTGTCTCTCTCTGTCTGGCGAGTGCACGTGCCCTATAGCAAAAACCTCTCAAAAAATTATAATACATTCTGCAATATAATGCATGCTTAGAACAAAGTAAAATTTGGGTACTGTTGTTCCAAGTTTTCAAGAAACCAAAAAATTTCCCCACAAAGCTAAACTTACCAGTAACTGATTAAAAATTCAGGATATCTGTTTCCTGTCAAATTCTTAAATACTACTTATATTATTAGGATTGAAATTCAGAAAAACATCTTTAAAATATAATAGCAAGACCACCACATAAAGTAACAAGAAATTAGGATACGGAGGAAGAGAAACAAGGGA